>NC_065580.1:139795574-140107574 GCF_024542745.1 Macaca thibetana thibetana | reverse complement strand
AACCACAAATCCAGACGAAGGCGGGCATGAATTTTCAGACTCCTTGCGTCAATCCTCCCTCCAGCCCTTCCAGCATGGGAGGCTGGGCTGGGGATCCCAGGGGCACCGTGTCATTTCTTTTGCCCCTTCCAGACAGAAGCTTCTTTTCCAGCCCTGGGAGAAGGCTCATTCCTGCTCTGCTCAAGGCTAGCCTGGTCTGGGCCCTGAAAGAAAAGGAAATTTTCCCCTGTAGCACCACAGAGGGTGGCCCTAGACTGGCCTCTTTCACCCCTAATGGAGCTTTCCACAAGCTCTGGCTCCTGAAAATCCTGCCCTAAACGTGGAGCCCACTGGGCATGGTGGCTCATGCTTGTATTACCAGCACTTTGCGAGGCCGAAACAGGAGGATTGCTTGAGCCCAGGAGTTTGAGACCAGCTTGGGCAACATAGCGAGACCCCATTTCTATAACTTTTTTTAAAATTTTGGGTGTGCTGGGTGTGCTGCCATGCGCCTATGGTCCCAGCTACTAGGGAGGCTGAGGAGGGAGGATCACTAGAGCCCTAGAGCTTGAGGCTGCGGTGAGCCGTGATCATACCTCTGAACTCCAACGTGGATGACAGAGAGACCCTGTCTCAAAACAAAAATAGAAAACAAACAAACAAACAAAAAAACCTAGGGTGGTCTTATTTGGTGGCCAGCAGCTGACTGGCCATTGAGGGCTATGGCCATCGCGGCCTCAGCCACAGCGGAACCTCTTTAGCTGATTCCTCCTCCAGTTCTTCCCTTGATCCCCCTGACTTTGGCAGTGGAATCCTGTTCCTCCCCATAGGAGCATATCAGCCTTGAAAGGCCAGAAAACAGCGCAGGGACACATTTCTTCCAGCTGGTCCAAGGTGGCACCTCACCCAGCGCTCCAGCCCTGCCTGGAAGATGCTAGCTGCTGTGGGCTTCCCCAGGCCTGGGTTGTTTACCCCACTTGGGGCAGGAAGGCCCTGTCCCTTCCCTTGCCCCCGTGGGGATGACTCTATTCCCTACGCATTGTTTCCCTTCCGCTGGAATTTCTGTTCTTGAGGACTTCGTGTTCTACCCCTCACATAACGGTTTCCTCCTGTCCAGACAGGGCTGGCCACCAGCCAGGACCTTGACCATTGGCGCAGAGGATGGGGGCCGAACACAGCAAAGGGTTGAAGCAGGAAGAGGGAAGCTGGAATTCTTCCTGGGTCAGGGCCTTGGGGCCCCTTCTGCAGGGGCCTGCAGTGTATTCACTGTGGATGGGACTTCAGGCCCAGGCCACCATGCCTGAATATATATATACACACACACACATACACACACATATATATACATATATACGTGTGTGTGTGTGTGTGGTGTGTGTGTGTGTATATATATATATATTTGTATTTTTTGTGGAGACAGTGTCTTACTATGTTGCCCAGGCTGGTCTCGAACTCCCAAGCTCAAGCGATCCTCCTGCCTCGGCCTCCCAAAGTGCTGGGATTATAGGCATGAGCCAATGCACTTGGTGCCCAATACCCATTTTTTTAGTTTAGTTGTATGAAAATGAAATAAAATAATGGTATGAAACAGGGCCTAGCAAACAAACAGCAAGTGCTCTGTATATACTAGCCCTGTTATTGCTGAAGTTAGGGGAATGGGACTTCTAAAACTCTAAAGAAGGCCGGGCGCAGTGGCTCACACGTGGAATCCCAGCACTTTGGGAGGCCAAGGCAGGCAGGTCAATTGAGGCCAGGAGTTTGAGACCACCCTGGCAAATATGGTGAAACCCTGTCTCTAGTAAAGATACCAAAAAGAGCGGGTCATGGTGGCACATGCCTGTAATTCCGGCTATTTGGAAGGCTGAGGCAGGAGAATCACTTAAACCTGGGAGGCAGCGGTTGCCGTGAGCTGAGATTGCACCACTGCACTCCAGTCTGGGTGACAGAGCAAGACTTTGTCAAAAGAGAAAGAGAGAGAGAAAGAACTGTAAAGGAAAAGCAAGCCAGCTGGACGCAGTGGCTCATGCCTGTAATCCCAGCACTTCGGGAGGCTGAGGCGAGTGGATCACCTGAGGTTAGGAGTTTGACACCAGCCTGACTGATATGGTGAAATCCCGTCTCTACTAGAAAAAAAAAAATTAGCTGGACGTGGTGGCACGTGCATGTAGTTCCAGCTACTCGGGAAGCTGAGAGAAAAGAATTGCTTAAACCTGGGAGATGGAGGTTGCAGTGAGCCAAGATTGCGCCACTGCATTCCAGCCTGGGCAACAGAGGGAGACTCCATCTCAAAAATAAAATAATAATAATAATAAAAGAAAAAGTAAGCTGGCCGGGCTCAGTGTTTCACACCTGTAATCCCAGCACTTCTGAAGTCTGAGGCAGGTGGATCACTTGAGGTTAAGAGTTTGAGACTAGCCTGACCAACACAGTAAAACCCCGTCAACTTCATCTCTACTAAAAATACAAAATTAGCTGAGCGTGATGGTGCACGCCTGTAATCCCAGTTACTTAGGAGGCTGAGGGGAGGCTGAGGCAGGAGAATCACTTGAACGCAGGAGGCAGAGTTTGCAGTGAACTGAGATCGTGCCACTGCACTCCAGCCTGGGCGACAGAGGGAAATTCTGTCTCAAAAAAAAAGAAACAAAAAGAAAAAGCAAGTTGTCCTTCCTCTCTGCAGTGAAGCAGTGTGAGTCCATGGAGCAAATCCAGACTGGACAGAGGAGGAAGTTCCACGCAGATGGGGACACACCCTACCACTTTGAATTTCATGCTCCCAAATCGGGTTCTCCTGTCATTTGCTACAAGACCCTCCCAGCTAATGAGGAAGGCAAAGAGCTCAGATGGACAGGTAACGGTTGAGGCCAACCTCCAACGTCATCACAGGGCAGGGGGTGGTTCTGCCCCATACCTGTGCCAACTCTCCTGCCCATGGCATTCCCTGTGGGGTTTTGCGAGGTGGGGAGAAGGGGGAGATGCGGTGGGGTTGGCGATGGCCTCCCCTCTCCTGTCTTAGCCCCTAGCCTGAGTGCTGATTCTGGGAAAGAGCCCAAGTCTGATCCCTGAGGTGCTCAATACACCCAGATCATCCTACCCTCCCAGACCCAGAGCAGAAGGGGCCCCAGAGCCCTTTGTCAAGTCTTAGCTGCCTCATATCTGCCACCTCAGCGCCCCCTCACCCCAACAGCCCCAGCTCCCTCCCCCAGGCACCCGGGAAGGCAGTGCTGTTGTGTGAATAACAGTTACTCGTCCTGCCTGCATCAGCCATTACTCACACAGTCCCGGGAGTTTCTGACACAGATGGGGGAGGGGAGACAGAGGGGACTCATCAGAGCCCCCCAGGAGGGGACTCAGGGGGAGAGCATGTCATAACTCTCAGATGGGGCTTCGGGCCCTGGGAATAGTGGAGGCATCAGGATTGCAGACTGGAGGGGTCAGCTTTGGATTCGAGTTCTTTGTTTGCTTCATGTCTTTTTAATTTGTTTTTATTATTTATTTATTTATTTATTTTGAGACCGCTCTGTCACCTAGGCTGGAGTATGATGGTGTGATCTCGGCTCACTGCCACCTCTGCCTCCTGGGTTCAAGCAATTCCCAAGCCTCAGCCTCCCGAGTAGCTAGGATTACAGGCGTGTGCCACCATGCCCAGCTAATTTTAGGATTTTTAGTAGAAACGGGGTTTCACCATGTTGGTTAGGCTGGTCTTGAACTCCTGGCCTCAGCCTCCCCAGTAGCTGGGACCACAGGTGTGCACCACTGCACCCAGCTGATTTTTTAATAAATATATTGTAGCTACAGGGTCTGGCTATGTTGGCCGGACTGATCTCAAACTCCCTGCCTCTAATGATCCTCCAGTCTTAGCCTCCTAAAGTGCTGGGATTACAGGTGTCAGCCACCTCACTCAGCCTAGATCCAAGTTCTTACTGTGGTATGAATGGCCTCGTTGGGCCTCCTTTTCCACAGTTCTTACAGGCCAGTGCCAGACACAGGCCACAGCCCTTGGTGGTCTTCCCTGTCCAAGCAGGGCCTGGCGCAGCGCCACCTGGTGACTGTCTGGAGTTTCGTCACCTAAGAGCCTCATTGGTGAACCCCCTTCTAGCACAGGAGACCCTCAGGAAACCAACGGGCTCAAGAAAAGACGTATTTTTTAAAAATAATTACTTTTTTTTTTTTTTTTTTTTGGAGACAGAGTTCCGCCCTGTCACCCAGGCTGGAGTGCAGTGGGGCAATCTCACCTCATTGCAACCTCCGTCTCCTAGACTCAAGCAATTCTCCTGTCTCAGCCTCCCAAGTAGCTGGGACTACAGGCGCCCGCCACCACGCCTGGCTAATTTTTTTTTTTTGTATAGAAATGGGGTTTCACCATGTTGGCCAGAATGGTCTCCATCTCCTGACCTCGTGATCCACCCGCCTTGGCCTCCCAAAGTGCTGGGATTACAGGAAGAGCCACCGCGCCCAGCCACCATTTTTACAACCTACTGATGACTTTCTATGGATGGATGCAGTTGGGCTTTTCATTCATACCATCCATTGAAATCCGAATGTCACTGTTATGGAATTGGCATCATTATTCCCACTTTACAGGAAAGAAAATTAAGACTCAGAGGAGAAATGGGAGTTGCCCAGAATTTCCTGCTTGTACATGTGCCCTGTCAGCCTCTTTCTCCAGAGACTGGGGTTCTAGAAGGTAAAGAACCTGTTCACGATCACCCAGCTCACTGGAGCCAGAGCTGTATGGTCACAGTCATGACCACAGGAGAAGTCTGTGTCCAGAGCAAACACGAAGGGCTCCTCAGTAGCAGGTTGGATTTGAATCCTTTTTTTTTTTTTGAGATGGAGTCTCGCTCTGTCCAAGCAGGGAGAGGCCAGGCGAGGTGGCTCGCCCTTGTAATCCCAGCACTTTGTGAGACCAAGGCAGGCAGATCACTTGAGGTCAGGAGTTCGAGACCAGCCTGGCCAACATGGCACAACCCCGTCCCTACTAAAAATACAAAAATTAGCCGGGTGAGTTAGCATGGGCCTATAATCCCAGCTACTCGAGAGGCTGAGGCAGGAGACTTGCTTGAACCCGGGAGGCGGATGGTGCAGTGAGCCGAGATTGCGCCATTGCACTCCAACCTGGGTGACAGAGCAAGACTGTCTCAAAAAAAAGAAGGAGGAAGCCGAGTGTGAGCAGCCTGGGAAAGTCCTCCTACGCGGCATTCAGTCTGCACTGGAGTAGAGGGCGTTGCTCAGGACAGAGACAACTGCACAAGTTCCTGAGACAAGGCGTGTCTGTCCTATGCATCTGTGAAGGTCCCATAACAACCATCCCAGAAAAGACCCTAAGATGCCACTCCGTGCTGTCACTGGCTGTGTTGGAGGAAGGCAGGAGGCAGCCATCCCATGTCTCCCCGGTCTAGGCCAGGGTCCCTGCTCCCCTTCTCTCCCACACCTCACTGCTCTCCCAGCCCTCCGGCCACAAACCTACACAAGGGGTTCTGGGATGGGCTCTGGGCCCAGACAGATCCAAGCAATCCAGCAGCCCAGCTGCATGACAGTGGTGAGGACAGCTGAGGGAGCCCAGGGTGACTCAGATGAAGAGACATGCAAGAAGCCTGCTCCCATATGGAGGGGAAGCTGGGGAGATAACAATGGCCAGTGACTCTGGGCATGCTGGCGTCCCACGGTGAATTCCATCTGCTCTGTATCAGCCAGACGGCTTCATCCCTGGGACCTCCACCCCTACCCATCCCCCAGTGACCTTGGGTCACCGTCTCTCTGGACACCTGCCCAACTCAGTAGGCGCTCAGTCATATAGTCATATCCAGAGCCAGAATGGAGACTAGAAAAAGAACTTTTGTGTCCAAGCCAGGCATGGTGGTGCGAGCCTATAGTTCCAGCGACTCAGGAGGCAGAGGTGAGAGGATCACTTGAGCCCAGGAGTTCAAGACTAGCCTGGGCAATATAGTGAGACCCAATTTCTTTTTCTTCTTTTTTTTTTTTGAGATGGATTCTTGCTATGTTGCCCAGGTTGGAGTGCAGTGGCAAGATCTCGGCTCACTGCAACCTCCACCTCCCAGGTTCAAGCAATTCTCCTGCCTTAGCCCTCCCAAGTAGCTGGGACTACAGGCATGCATCACCACACCTGGCTAATTTTTGTATTTTTAGTAGAGATGGGGTTTCACCATATTGGCCAGGCTGGTCTCAAACTCCTGACCTCATGATCCACCCATCTCAGCCTCCCAAAGTGCTGGGATTACAGGTGTGAGCCACCGCTCCCAGCCTAGTGAGACCCCATTTCTAAAAAAAATGTTTTAAATTAGCCAGGCCTGGTGGTGTGCGCCTGCAGTCCCAGCTACTTAGGAGGCTGAGGCAGGAGGATGGCTTGAGCCCAGGTGGTGGTGGCTGCAGTGAGCCATGATCGCGCCACCGCACTCCAGTCTGGGTGACAGAGCAAGAACCTTTCTCAAAACAAACAGGAACAACAACAAAAAGCAGAATGTATCCAGAGAAAGGCATAAGAGAGACACAAGAATGTAGAGAATGAGGAGCAAGTTCTGGTAAAGATGAACGAAAGTGAATCAGAGTCAGATAAGCCACATACGTGGGTAAAGAGAAGTGGATGGAGGGATGGAATCTGGCCAGTGGCCCGGAGGCGCCCTGCAGGCCTGCACTGCCTCATCAGCCTGACGTAATTGGCTCCATGGCCACATCTACCCCAGAAGCCCGGTGCTGCACCATTCCCTGCCGTTGAAATTCCCCTTGGTGACCACATTGGAGGCATGTTCCTTTTTTTTTTTTTTAATTTTATTTATTTATTTATTTATTTTTCATTTTATTTTATTTTACTTTATTTTATTTTATTTTATTTTATTTTATTTTTGAGACAGTCTCGCTCTGTTGCCCAGGCTGGAGTGCAGCAATGCAATTATGACTCACTGCAAGCCTCAAACTCCTGGACTCAAGTGACTCTCCTGTCTCAGCCTCCCAAGTATCTGGGACTACAGGCGCATGCCACCATGCTTGACTCATTTATTTATTTTTTGTAGAGGTGGGGGTCTCCCTGTGTTGCCCAGGCTGGTCTCGAACTCCTGGCCTCAAGCGATCCTGCCACCTTGGCTTCCCAAAGTGTTGGGATTACAGGCGTGAGCCACTGCACCCGGCCGGCCGGCCGGGGAGCCTCATTCTTGCCTGATGGTGAAAGGACATTTGGAATACCCACATTACAAAAGGCCCAGCACTGAGCGCCCTCAGGAAATAAGACACTTTGATGGCCACATAAGTTTAAATACAGAAATAACTGTAAGAGAAGGGAGAATGCAAATGTATAAAAGTGATTAAAGCTAAAAATTAGCTGAGTGGGATGGTGCATGCTTGTGGTCCCAGCTCCTCAGGAGGCTGAGGTGAGAGGATTGTTTGAGCCCAGGAGTTGGAGGCTTCAGTGAGCCATGATCACACAACTGCACTCCAACCTGGGCAACAAAGTGAGACCCTATCTTTAAAAAAAAAAAAAAAAGAATTGGCCGGGCGTGGTGGCTCATGCCTGTAAACCCAGCACTTTGGAAGGCTGAGGTGGGAAGATCAGTTGAGCTCGGGAGTTTGAGACCAGCCTGGCCAACATGGTGAAACCCTGTCTCTACTAAAAATCCAAAAATTAGTCAGACATGGTAGTGCAGGCCTGTAGTCCCTGCTACTTAGGAGGCTGAGGCACGAGAATCGCTTGAACCATGGGGTGGAGGTTGCAGTGAGCCAAGATCGTGTCACTGCACTCCAGCTTGGGTGACTGAAGGAGACTCTGTCTCCAAAAAAAAAAAAAAAAAAAGATAAAATTGGCTATGGTAGAACACACATTTTTTAAAGTGATTAAAGCATTATAGGTGTCATGGGGAATCGATAAGAGATGGGAGATGGGGGCTGCAGGGGCCTAGCCTGGAAGAGTGGGTCAAGCTCAGCTCTATTTTGGTAAATCAAGTCCCCCTCCTCTCTGGTATGCCCGGAAGATAAGGATACACTTGGAACAGCAGTGGGGTACACCCATGACCTGCAGCCCAGAGGGGAATATCTTCCTGGGATCTGAAACCTGTAAAGTCAGCCAGTGGGAGTATGTTAGGACTAGGGAGACAGCAGAAGGATCTGGTATGAAATGGATGAGTGGGGCTGCCAGGCATCCCCTCGGGTAAGCAGCCAGTCCACTTCCGAGGCATTTAAGGCCCACACTCCGCTAAATGCTGAGAGACGTAAAAACAAACACCAAAAACATCCATCCCGCAAGGAGCTTGCATTATATCAAAATGGACAGCTCAGGCTGTCTGGGTTCCTGTCCTGGCTCTGCCGCCCACCAAGAGCAGCTGCCACCAGGGAGAACCTAGAATGTATCGGACATTTGGCAGACGATGTTTTATGTAATTCTCATTGCAACCTTGAAAGATGGGAATCGTTATCTATCTTTTACAAATAAGAATACTGAGGCTATGATCCCTCAATTATAGGGAAGGAAAGAAGGGAGGGAGGGGGAGGGGGAGGAGGACGGGAGGAGGAGGGGGAAGAGAAGGAGAAGAGATTAAGTTTTACCTAGTCACATAGCCAATGTCAGATCCCTAACTAGCGGCCGGGTCCGCCTGATCCAATGAACACTATTCTTTCATTTATGGTGTAGTCACTGTGTGGCTTCAAGCACAGTGGACCTCTCCGGACCTAAGTGCCCTTGCTTATAAATTAGAAGAACTAGGTCAGGGCCAGGCACGGTGGCTCATACCTGTAATCTCAGCACTTTGGGAGGCTGAGGCAGGTGGATCATTTGAGCTCAGGAGTTCAAGAACAGTCTGAGCAACATGGCGAAACCCCGTCTCTACCAAAAATACAAAAACTTAGCCAGGCGTGGTGGTGTATGCCTGTGGTCCTAGCTACTGGGAGGCTGAGGCAGGAGGATCACTTGAGCCTGGGAAGTAGAGGCTGCAGTAAGCTGAAATGGCACCACTGCACTCCAATCTTTAGCCCAGGAGTTTGAGACTAGCCTGGGCAACATAGAGAGACCCCCATCTCTGGAAAAAAAAAAAAAAAAAAATTAGGCGGGGCACGGTGGCTCACATCTGTAATCCCAGCACTTTGGGAGGCCGAGGAAGGCGGATCACTTGAGGTCAGGAGTTCAAGACCAGCCTGGCCAAAATAGTGAAACCCCATCTCTACTAAAAATACAAAAATCAGCTGGGTGTGGTGGCAGGTGCCTGTAATCCCAGCTACTTAGGAGGCTGAAGCAGGAGAATTACTTGAGCCTGGGAGGTAGAAGTTGCAGTGAACTAAGACCACAGCATTATACTCCAACCTGGGCAAGAAGAGTGAAACTCTGTCTCAAAACAAACAAACAAACAAAAATTAGTGGGGCATGGTGGTGCACACCTGTAGTCCCAACTACCAACTCCTCAGGAGGCTGAGATGGGAGGATCGCTTGAGCCTGGGAGGTCAAGGCTGCAGGAGTCATGATTGTGCCAAGGCTGGGAGCCATGATTGTGCCAAGGCTGGGAGCCATGATTGTGCCACTGCAGTCCTACCTGGGCGACAGAGTGTGGCCCCTACTCAAAAAAAAAAAAATGCAATTGTGGACAAGCAAGGGCTACATTTGGTGAGGCAGCACCAGTTAGAGTGTTCGAGAATTTAAAGAGAAATGGCCAGCCAGGGGCTGGCAGGGGAGAGGGGACACAGCAGGAGAGGAGGGGGAAGACAGGCACAGAGCCAGGGTAAGGAAGGGCCCCTGGACAGGCTGTCCCAGGGCCACGATCTTAAATAAAAGGCAGTGGAGGGCCAGGCACAGTGGCTCACGCCTATAATCCCAGCACTTTGGAAGGCCGAGGCGGGTGGATAATGAGGTCAGCAGATCGAGACCAGCCTGGACAACATGGTAAAACCTGTCTCTACTAAAAATACAAAAATTAGCCAGGCATGGTGGTGCACGACTATAATCCCAGCTACTCGGGAGGCTGAGGCAGGAGAATCGCTTGAACCTGGAAGGCAGAGGATGCAGTGAGCCAAGATCATGCCACGGCACTCCAATCTGGGCAAGAGAGCAAGACTCCATCTCAAAAAAAAAAAAAAAAGGCAGTGGAGACACCTAGTACTGGTTCCCTCCTAGAGAGGGGCAGAGAGCCGAGCCCAAACACAGGCTATTTTTGGAGTTGTGTTGTTTGGAGAGCAACCAAGCCAGAAATAGTGCTGTTAGCAAGACCCTGCCTTCTCCACCCCCGGCTCTCCCAGTGAAATCACCAGGAATCAGGGAGGCCGGGCCCCACATTCCTGGGAGCCTATGTAACGGGCAGTGCTCTCTTCCCTACCGGAAGGGCTCGGGAGCTGAGCATTTGACTGTAAATGGGATTCTGGGATTCCAGAGGGACAGAAGGACTGAGTCAGAGACAGCAGAAAAGAGAGAGAGAGAGAGAGTAGAAATGGGGGGCAACCTCCTGCAGCAGAGAAAAGGGGACAGGAGGGCAGGTTCGGGGAGAAAGGGTAGGCAGGAGGTCAGAGAGAAGAGAGCAGGCAGCAGGAGGCTCAGAGAGAGAAAAGGAAAGTGAAAAAGAGAGCAGGGAAGACAGAAGAAAAGAGGAAGAGCAGAGATCGGGCCAGAAGGCAGGAGGTCAGGGGACAATGGGTGGTGGGAAGGCCAGCGTCCACCCAGGGCCCCTCAGTGGGTGGGGGGCAGAGGGACACTCACGGAAAATCTGAGTGTGATCTACAGTCACGAACCACCTGCTCAGGGACAGATGGACACATCTTTCCCAGTAGGCTGGAAACAGAACTTTCCCCTGAAATCCACAGCCTGGTAACTCACTCTCTTATCTCTGACCCTCCGGAAGCCAGAGATCTAGCTATTTCAACAGCACGGACTTTTCTCTCTGTGCCCGTGTGACCCCTTACAAAAGAGCCCAAGCTGGAAAGAAAGGATTGGATCAAGAAATAGAGAACTTGGGATTCAGGGGAAAAGGGGAAAGTGGTAACCCCTTGAGTCAGACTCTGAGGGGTCAGCTGGGGAGCAGCCCGCAGGCAGCTGGACCCTGGGATGGAAGGGCTCAGCGCCTAAGGCAGGCAAGAGAAGGCAGGGCCACGTGCATGAAGTAGAGGCAGGGGTCATGGCCAAGTCTGAGTTCTATTTATTTATTTATTTATTTATTTGAGACAATCTTGTTATTTATTTGAGACGATCTTGCTCTGTCTCTGAAGCTGGAATGCGGTGGTGCAATCTCAGCTCACTGCAACCTCCACCTCCCGGGTTCAAAAGATTCTCCCACCTCAGGCTCCCGAGTAGCTGGGACTACAGGTGCGTGCCGCCATGCCCGGCTAATTTTTGTATTTTTTAAAAATAGAGATGGGGTTTCACTCCAAGTCCAGGTTCTAGAGCAGCTAGGCAGCCCCAGCTCATCAGAGTCAAGGGAGAAATCGGAAACTTCACATGGACCCGACAACACAGGTTCTGCCTCGGTTTCTAATACACATCCTCCTTATGCCTACAAGTTTCCACCGATTTGGGTAAAGACCCCTTAGTAAGTCAGTCACTTCTGAGTCCAAAGTAAAACGCTCTCCACCCTCCACCCCAATCAGGACTAGAGCTGTTCCCCAGCTCTCCCGTGCCCAAGGATGGAATGTCCTTTTTGCTCTTTGCCTTGTCCTTTGAGACAGGTCTCTCTTTGTCCCCCAGGCTGGAGTGCAGTGGTGCGATCATAGCTCACTGCAGCCTTGAGCTCCTAGGCTCAAGTGATCCTCCTACCTCAGCTTCCCAGGTAGCTGGGACCATAGGCACACGGGTTAATTTGTTTTTCTTTTTTTTTTTTTTTTGGTAGAGATAGGATCTCACTGTGTTGCCCAGTCTGGCTCAAATTCCTGGGCTCAAGTAATCCTCCTGCCTCAGCCTCCCCAAAGACTGGGATTACAGGTGTGAGCCACCACACCCAGCTGGGGTGTCTGTTTTGGATCAGCATCAGGATCATCCACCCAGTCTATCAGTGGGGACTAAATTGGTGACTGTTCCTGCAGAGCCCTGGCTGTCCACAGAAAATAGCAGAGACCTGGCAAGGTATGGGACAATGGCTCCTGGTATGACAGGCAGGGATGGAGGCTAAGCTGCAGGCTGGAGAGGCCGGCATTGACACCTGAGGAGGCCACATCTAGCTATTTCTAGAACCATTGATCTTTCAAGTCCTTGAGGCTTGGTACTCCCTGATCCCTGTTCCCCTCTGATCCTTAAGGTCAGAGAGCAAAGCCTTGGGGGGTACTTTTTTTTTTTTTTTGAGATGGATTCTTACTCTGTCACCCAGGCTGGAGTGCAATAGGATGATCTCGGCTCACTGCAACCTCCACCTCCCAGGTTCAAAAGATTCTCCTGCCTCAGCCTCCCAAGCAGCTGGGATTACAGGCATGCACCACCATGCCTAGCTAATTTTTGTACTTTTAGTAGAGATGGGGTTTCACCATATTGGCCAGGTTGGTCTTGAACTCCTGGCCTCAAGTGATCCACCCGCCTTAGCCTCCCAAAGTGCTAGGATTACAGGTGTGAGCCACCATACCCAACCTTGGGGTGCTTTTGAGGACAAGAGATAAGTTTGGGACGACTGAGCATGGTGGCTTATACACTTTGGGAGGCAAAGGTGAGAGGATTGTTCCAGCCCAGGAGTTCAAAACCAGCCTGGTCAACATAGCAAGACTGTCTGTATAAGAAAAAATAATCATTAGCTGGGCGTGGTGGTGCTTGCCTGTAGTCCCTAGTACTTACTTGCTTGAGCCCAGGAGTTCAAGTCTACAGTGAGCTATGATCACACCACAGCACTCCAGCCTTGGTGACAGAGTGAGACCCTGTCTCAAAAAAATAAATAAATAAATAAATAAAAGATGGGTTTGGGGCTGGACTTGTCTTCATCCAAGAGGTCAAGGCAGTTTCTTCTTCCTCACCACTAACCACACTCTCAGGGACTCCAAACCACAACTAAGAAAAGGAAAAAGACATAAACAAGAGGCAGTTTCACAGGAAGAGTTCTCCTAATGAGTCTGTGAGCCTAACTTTCCGACCGACCGAAGTTCTCCTCTCTTTGCCCGCCAGCTGTGAGAAAACAAAGCCTAAGGCAGATTAAAAAGCAGGAGGACTGCTCAGAGTGGTTGCCCTTGGTATCTGTTTACTGAAAAAATCCAAAACAAACATCCGACGCTTCCACCCACTGAAACTTCCTGTGACTCTGCTACCAGCTGTCTCCATGGATTCTCCCAATTAAACCCCACCATCTACACAAAACTCAACTGTGTGTGGACCCCAAGTATGCCATCTCTCCAATACAGGACCCCCTGGGCAGCACCCTGGCCACCCTTACATCCACAACATCTAGGCCACACGGCCAAGGGCGCCTGACCCTGTCAAAACCCCAAATGCGGCCAGGCACAGTGGCTCATGCCTGTAATCCCAGCACTTTGGGAGGCTGAGGCAGCTGGATCACAAGGTCAGGAGTTCGAGACCAGCCTGACCAACATGTTGAAACCCCGTCTCTACTAAAATACAAAAATTAGCCGGGCATGGTAGTGCGCACCTGTAATCCCAGCTACTCGGGAGGCTGAGGCAGGAGAATCGCTTGAACCCAGGAACCCAGGAGGTGGAGATTGCAGTGAGCCAAGATAGTGCTACTGCACTCAGCCTGGGCAACAAAACAAGACTCCATCTCAAAAAAAAAAAAAACCGAAAAGCAAAATCCACTAGTCTAGTCCTACATGCTCACCCACAGCTAGCCAGTTTCCACCCTCTACAGCAGAGGTCCCCAACCTCTGGGCCAGGGGCTGGTACTGGTCAATGCCCTGTTAGGAACCAGGCTACATAGCAGGAGGTGAGTGGCAGGTGAATGAAATTTCATCTGTAGTTACAGCCACTCCCCATCGCTTGCATTACCACCTGAGCTCCGCCTCCTGTCAGATCAGCGGCGGCATTAGATTCTCATAGGAGCTTGAACCCTGTTCTAAACTGTTCATGTGAGGGATGTAGGTTGCACGCTCCCTATGAGAATCGAATGCCTGATGATCTGTCATGTCTCCCATCACCCCAGATGGACCGTCTAGTTGCAGGAAAACAAGCTCAGGGGTCCCACTGATTCTACACGATGGTGAATTGTGGAATTATTTCATTATATATGTTACAACGTAATAATAACAGAAATAAAGCACATAATAAATGTAATGCACTTGAATCATCCTGAAAGCATCCCACCCTGGTCTGTGAAAAAATTGTCTTCCATGAAACCGGTCCCTGGTGCCAAAAACGTTGAGGACCACTGCTGCTCAGAATCTATCAGTCACTCTTCTTCCCCTCACCCCCTTGCCCTAGAAGCACACCCTGCAAACCCGCCGTGAATTGACACTCTGCTTCTATCCCTCTTCCCCTCGTGTCTGTTTCTGGAGGAAGAGGATAAAGGACCAGCTGCCCCAAGTCCTAGCGGGCAGCTCGAAGAAGTGAAACTTACACGTTGGTCTCCTGTTTCCTTGCCAAGCCTTTACCATGGTAACAACCCCTGGTCCCGTTCAGCCACCACCGCCCCACCCAGCACACCTCCAACCCCAGTCAGACAAGGTTGTTGACACAAGAGAGCCCTCAGGGGCACGGAGAGAGTCTGGACACGTGGGGGAGTCAGCCATGTATCATCGGAGGCGGCTGGGCACATGGCGGGGATGAGGGAAAGACCAAGAGTCCTCTGTTGGACCAAAGTCCTAGACAGACAAAACCTAGACAATCACGTGGCTGGCTGCATGCCCTGTGGCTGCTGGGCTAGGCCCAGGAGGAGGGAGGGGCGCTGTTTCCTGGAGGTGGCCCGGGGCACCGGGTGGACAGCCCCGGGGGAAAAACATCCACATTTTGATGGAGGTTATCTTTGATAACTCCACAGTGACCTGGTTCTCCAAAGGAAAAGCAGGCAACGTGAGCTGGTTTTTTTTCTCCAAGCTGAACACTAGGGGTCCTGGGCTTTTTGGGTCACCCGGTATGGCAGACGGTCAACCTGGCAGGACATCCGGGAGAGACAGACACAGGCAGAGGGCAGAAGGGTCAAGCGAGGTCCTCAGGCCAAGGCTATTGGGGTTTGCTTAATTGTTCCTGAACCCTCTTACACACGTACACACACAGAGCAGCACGCACACACACACACACACACATGCCTCAGCAAGTCCCGGAGAGGGAGGTGTCGAGGGAAGGGGGCCCCGCTGGCTGTTCAGACGGACTCCCAGAGCCAGCGAGTGGGTGGGGCTGGAGTATGAGTTCATCTATTTCCTGCCCACATCTGGTATAAAAGGAGGCAGCGGCCCACGGAGGAGCACAGCTGTGTCTGGCTGCAGGGCCAAGAGCGCTGTCAAGAAGAGCCACACGCCCCACTCCAGCAACTGAATTCCTGCAGCTCAGCAGCCGCCGCCAGGGCAGGTCGAACCGCCAATCGCAAAGCACCTCTGAGAACTTCAGGTAGGAGAAAAGCAAACTCCCTCCAACCTCTTACTTCGGGCTTAGAAGTAAGGCAGAGAACTTGCCTCCCCAGAGTCCCCTCCCTCCATCATCCCCCGCTATTCCTCTATTTTCTTTTTCTCAGACCTGCAGCCTTGAGTCGACCCTATCCTGGGGTGACTGCAGGAGAGCAGGGAGGATGGTCAGGCCCCATCAACAACCCCATCACCCAGAAACAAGAACCTTGACTCTCTCGGTCCCTCTGCATCAAGACACTTACCCATTTCCCACCTCATACCTGCTAACTTGAATGAAACAATCACTGGGAAAGCATTATAAGAGAATTAAGGCCAGGCACTGTGGCTCATGCCTGTAATCCCAGGACTTTGTGAGGCTGAGGCAGGCAGATAACTTGAGCCCAGGAGTTTGAGACCAGCCTGGGCAACATGGCAAAACCCTGTTCTCCCAAAAAAAAAATACAAAAATTAGCTGGGCGTGCTGGTGTGCCTGTATTCCCAGCTACTTGGGAGGCTGAGGTGGGAGGATTGCTTGAGCCAGGGAGGCAGAGGCTGCAGTGAGCCAAGATTGAGCCATTGCACCCAGCCTGGATGACGGAGCAAGACTCTGTCTCAAAAAATGAATGAAAGGAAGGAAGGAAGGAAGAAAGAGAGAAAGAGAGAGAAAGAGAAAGAGGAAGGAAAGAAAGAGAGAGAGAAGGAAGGAAGGAAGGAAGGAAGGAAGGAAGGAAGGAAGGAAGGAAGGAAGGAAGGAAGGAAGGAAGGAAAAGAAAGCAAATGTAAAGGCTCATGCAAATCAAAGATGTGATAATTGATAATTGAGCCTGGGCTAAATCCCCCCTGTGCTGCAAAGGCAGCGGGACACAGAGGGAAGGCAGATGGACTGGATTCCAAGATTCCCGTAGGGCAAGATGGCCAAAGACTCCCTGCCACTGCCCGGGGAAAAGTCAGTCTGAGTGAGATGGAGTGGGACGGGCTAAGAATCTGAATGTGTCATGGTCTGTTCCTGCACCTTGCCCTAGTGTTCACCCACCACCTGCTTGCAGGAAACAAGAAGAGCAGGGCCCACAGCTGGCCAGCTCCCCTCCCCTCCCGCCTGTCTTCCAGAAAGATTCCTTCACCAGCCCTCTTTCCATTGCTCTAGGATGCAGATGTCTCCAGCCCTCGCCTGCCTAGTCCTGGGCCTGGCCTTCGTCTTTGGTGAAGGGTCCACCGTGCACCATCCCCCATCCTACGTGGCCCACCTGGCCTCAGACTTCGGGGTTAGGGTGTTTCAGCAGGTGGCGCAGGCCTCCAAAGACCGCAACGTGGTTTTCTCACCCTATGGGGTGGCCTCGGTGTTGGCCATGCTCCAGCTGACAACGGGGGGAGAAACCCGGCAGCAGATCCAAGCGGCCATGGGATTCAAGATTGATGGTGAGCCACGGGACACTGGGGGAGGTGGGAGGCATGCAAAATAGACCAACCAGAAGCCAAGGAAAGGCTGGCTCTGGCTTAGCTGAGCCAAGCCCCATACAGCTGTGCTGCAGGGGCCACCCCATCTTCTTCCCACTACACCCCAAGTCACTGGACCCTTGAATTGCCAAGGGTGTCTGGCCAGTGGATTTACCGCTTATTCACCACCGCATGATCTTAACCTCATTAAGCCTCAGTTTGCCCATCTATAAAATGAGGATCATAAAAATACCAACCACAGAGGGCTGTCCTAAAGAATTCATGGGCCGGGCACGGTGGCTCACGCCTGTAATCTCAGCATTTTGAGAGGCTGAGGCGGGCGGATCAGGAGGTCAGGAGATTGAGATCATCCTGGCTAACATGGTAAAACCCCGTGTCTACTAAAAATACAAAAAAATTAGCCAGGCATGGTGGCAAGCTCCTGTAGTCCCAGCTACTCAGCAGGCTGAGGCAGGAGAATGGTGTGAACTTGGGAGGTGGAGCTTGCAGTGAGCCGAGACCGTGCCACTGCACTCCAGCCTGGGCAACAAAGCGAGACTCTGTCTTGAAAAAAAAAAAAAAAGAATTCATGGAATTACACTTGTGAAATGCTTAGCACAGTCATCACTATAAGAAAAAAAAATCTAAGGCCAGTCATAGTGCCTCGTATCTGTAATCTCAGCACTTTGGGAGATTGAGGTAGGAGGATCACTTGAGGCTAGGAGTTCGAGGCCAGCCTGGGCAATACGGTGAAACCACGTATCTACTAAAAGTATAAAAATTAGTCCGATGTGATGGTGTACACCTGTAATACCAGTTACTCAGGAAGTTGAGGCACAAGAATCGCTTGAACTCGGGAGGTGGAGGTTGCAGTGAGCTGATATCGCACCACTGCACTCCAGCCTGGGCGACAGAGTGAGACTCTGTCTCAAAAAAAAAAAAAAAAATTAAGAAAAGAAAAAAACTAAGGTCAGGCAAGGTGGCTTATGACTGTAATCTCAGCATTTTGGAAGGTTGAGGCAGGAGGATCACTTGAGGCCAGAAGTTTGAGACCAGACTGAGCAACAGCGAGACCCCTGCCTCTACAAAAAATTTAAAAATTAGCCAGATGTGGTGGCACATACCTGTAGTCCCAGCTACTTAGGAGGCTGAGGTGGGAGGATGGCTTGAGCCCAGGAACTGGAGGCTGCAGTGAGCTATGATTGCACCACTGCACTTCAGCCTGGACAACAAAGGGAGGCCCTGTCTGGAAAAAAAAAAAAAAAAAAGGAAGAAAGAAAATATTTAGGGTTCATCCAGGAGGTGGAGGTTGCAGTGAGCTGAGATCACGTCATTGCACTCCAGCCTGGGAGACAAGAGCAAAACTCTATCTCAAAAAAAAAACAGGAAGAAAATATTTAGGGTTCATAACTTAAGAACAGAGAAAAATATTCTAGCCCAAAGAGAGGGTTGGGATCTGAGACGTTTGAAGAAAGGAAGAGATACAGAAAAGAGATTTTGTCCTGGAATGAAATCTCCCTCCAGAGAGCCCTGGGAAAGCACGGTAGCCCCCATTCATCAGGGTGGAGCCTCTTGTGGGGGAAGTGGGCTCGGCTGGGAACCCTCGATTCAGCACGAGCCTGACATGTCTTCTCCTCTCTGCCCCTGCACAGACAAGGGCATGGCTCCCGCCCTCCGGCATCTGTACAAGGAGCTCTTGGGGCCGTGGAACAAGGATGAGATCAGCACCACAGACGCGATCTTTGTCCAGCGGGATCTGAAGCTGGTCCAGGGCTTCATGCCCCACTTCTTCAGGCTGTTCCGGAGTACGGTCAAGCAGGTGGACTTTTCAGAGGCAGAGAGAGCCAGATTCATTATCAACGACTGGGTGAAGACACACACAAAAGGTGAGCAGGCAGGGAAAGGAAGCCCGTTCCCCGGGGCCTCAAGAGAAAGGGAATTTGGAAACAAATCCATATATCCCAGTTGGGTGCAGTAGTTCACACCTGTAATCCCAGCCCAACACTTTGGGAGGTCTAGGCGAGAGGATGGCTTGAGGTCTGGAGTTTGAGACTAGCCTGGCCAACATAACAAGACCCCATCTCTACAAAAAATTTAAAAACCAGCTGGGCATGGTGGTGCACACCTGTAGTCCCAGCCACTTGGGAGGCTGAGGTGGGAGGATCACTTGAGTCCAGGAGTTCAAGGCTGCATTGAGCTATGTTTGCAACACTGCACTCCAGCCTGGGCCACAGAACAAGACCTCATCTCTAAAAAAACAAACAAAAACCAAATCCACATATCCTAAACAACGCTCCTTTTCAGCATTCTGTTCTCTATGGACAGAGGGCTGGATGCTTTAAGAACCAAATCTTAGGCTGGGCACGGTGGCTCACACCTCTAATCCTAGCATTTTGGGAGGCCGGGGCGGGCAGATTGCCTGAGCACAGGAGTTCGAGACCAGCCTGGCCAACATAATGAAACCCTGTCTCTATCAAAAATACAAAGAATTAGCCAGGTGTGTTGGCGCCTGCCTATAATCCCAGCTGCTCAGGAGGATGAGGCTCAAGAATCATTTGAACCCGGGAGGCGGAGGCTGCAGTGAGCTGAGATCATGCCACTGCACTCCAGCCTGGGTGACAGAGCAAGACTTTGTCTCCAAAAAAAAAAAAAAGGAACTAGATGGGTTCATTTAAACCCCTGACTGCAGCCCTTTGACATACATCCAGTTGAGGACTGTGAACTCTGGGAAACATCTAAAAGGCTTGAAAATTTTGACTAGGCCGGGCGCAGTGGCTCACGCCTGTAATCCCAGCACTTTGGGTGGCCAAGGTGGGCGGATCATAGGTCATGAGATTGAGACCATCCTGGCTAACACGGTGAAACCCCATCTCTACTAAAAAATACAAAAAATTAGCTGGGTGTGGTGGTGGGCGCCTGTAGTTGCAGCTACTCGGGAGGCTGAGGCAGGGGAATGGCATGAACCCGGGAGGCGGAGCTTGCAGTGAGCCGAGATCGCGCCATTGCATTCCAGCCTGGGTGAGAGTGCAAGACTCTGTCTCAAAAAAAAAAAAAAAAAATTTGTCTAACTTCAGCCGGGCGTGGTGGCTCACACCTATAATCCCAGCACTTTGGGAGGCCGAGGCAGGTGGATCATGAGGTCAGGAGTTTGAGACCAGCCTGACCAACATGATGAAACCCCATCTCTACTAAAAATACAAAAATTAGCCAGGCATGGTGGCGGGTGCACGTAATCCCAGTTATTCAGTAGGCTGAGGCAGGAGAATCACTTGAACCCAGGAGACGGAGGTTGCGGTGAGCCAAGATCGCGCCACTGCACTCCAGCCTGGTGACAGAGCGAGACTCCATCTCAAAACAACAACAACAAAAAAAGCTGTCTAACTTCCTGATCTTCCTGATCGTTGGTTTTCCCACAGGGATGATCAGTGACTTGCTTGGGAAAGGAGCCGTGGACCAGCTGACACGGCTGGTGCTGGTGAACGCCCTCTACTTCAACGGCCACTGGAAGACTCCCTTCCCCGACTCCAGCACCCACCGCCGCCTCTTCCACAAATCAGATGGCAGCACTGTCTCTGTGCCCATGATGGCTCAGACCAACAAGTTCAACTATAGTAAGTCCAAGAGCCCCTTCCCCACAGCCCACAGCAACTGCATCTCATTCCTGGGGTATCCCAAGGAATGCCCAAATTGTCGCCCTCCGACAGGGAATGCTCCCCTTTAAGGGAGGAGAGACCCTAGAATATACTCCAGCTTTGACAAAGATTCTCCAAGCAGGAGACATCAGGATAATGGGAACAGAAGACAGGAGGTTTACCCCATGAAGAATGAAGCTGAAATCCAGAAATTCCCTCAGGGCCACATTTGTCCACCTGACTCCAGGGTCTCCTCTTCATGTATTGCTGGTGTGACTACCTGGGGATGAGAAATCCTGCTGGGGGAGTTGAGGTTAAGGGGATGAGGACTCCAGGTGCGGTGGCTCACGCCTGTAATCCCAGCACTTTGGGAGGCCAAAGTGGGTGGATCACCTGAGGTCAGGAGTTTGAGACCAACCTGGCCAACACGGTGAAACCCCATCTCTACTAAAAATGCAAAAATTAGCCAGGCGTGGTGGCACGTGCCTGTAATCCCAGCTACTCGGGAGGCTGAGGCAGGAGAATCACTTGAGCTTGGGAGGTGGGAGTTGCAGTGAGCCGAACAAAATTGAGCCACTTCACCCCAGCCTGGGCGAAAGAGTGAAACTCCGTCTCAAAAAAATTAAATAAAATAAAAAAAGGATGAGGACTGGGATGAATTGGTGGTTGGGTGTGAGGAAAATGGAAGTGAAAGAAGGCCAAAAGAGACAGAGAAGGCCTGGCGCGGTGGCTCACGCCTATAATCCCAGCACTTTGGGAGGCTAAGAAGGGGGATTGCTTGAGGCCAGAAGTTGAAGACCAGCCTGGGCAACATAGCAAGACCCTGCCTCTACAAAAAAAATTTTTTTTAATTAGCCAGGCTTGGTGACATGTATCTGTAATCTACTCAAGAAGCTGAGGTGAGGCCAGGCGCGTTGTCTCACGCCTGCATTCCCAGCACTTTGGGAGGTCCAGGCGGGTGGATGACCTGAGGTCAGGAGTTCAAGACCAGCCTGGCCAACATGGTGAAACCCCATCTCTACAAAAATACAAAAATTAGCTGGGCATGATGGCAGGTGCCTGTAATCCCAGCTACTCGGGAGGCTGAGGTGGGAGAATCGATTGAACCGGGGAGGGGGAGGTTGCAGTGAGCTGAGATTGCGCCATTGCACTCCAGCCTGGGTGACAGAGTGAGACTCCTCAAAACAAACAAACAAACAAACAAAAAACAGAAGCTGAGGTGGGAGAAACATTTGAACCAGGATTCGGAGGCTGCAGTGAGCTATGATTTCACCACTGCACCACACTCCAGTCTGTGTGACAGAGTGAGACCCTGTTTCTTACAGACACACAGAGAGAGAGACGGAGAGAGAGAGAGAGAGAGAGAAACTAGAAGATACTGAATTGGCAGAAGAGAAGGGAAATAGAAATTAAAATACTGAATAGGGGAGCAGTGAACAGGGGATCTCCAAAAGCCAAGAGGGAGAGAGAGCCTGGCTTCCAGAAAAAGCGGAGAAGCCAGGAGAACTAGGTGAAAATCCAGTGCTGGGTTGCTGTCAGCGAGAGCTGGAGCCCTTTCCAACGAGCCATCTTGGTGTCTTCACAGCCGAGTTCACCACGCCCGATGGCCATTACTACGACATCCTGGAACTGCCCTACCACGGAAACACCCTCAGCATGTTCATTGCTGCCCCTTATGAAAAGCAGGTGCCTCTCTCTGCCCTCACCAACATTCTGAGTGCCCAGCTCATCAGCCACTGGAAAGGCAACATGACCAGGCTGCCCCGCCTCCTGGTTCTGCCCAAGTAAGTCACAACCGCTATCTCTCCCACCCACCCACCCACCCCTCTCTCCAGGCTCCCCAAAGTCGCTGCCCCCCAGGTTGAATTTCCCCGATCTGTGACGTTTGCAGGGCAGGGACATGCATGTGTGGGAGGCTGATGGGAAACTGTAGCCTGGGTTTGATTAGGAGTCTTGCAATCATCCCTCCCCCTGTTTCTGCTGGAGGGCAGGGGACAGCTCTTCCCGACCACACCTCCACATTGACTATCCCCCCAGAATACTCAGCAAAAGCCCCCAAAAGGAGAGCCAGAGAAATGAGGGAGGTAGGGGCCCAATCAGTCCACATCTACTTAAGGTGGCCCCACCAGCACTCCTATCCCCCACCCTTTCAAGTCAACATCCAGACAAAAGAAATCACTTCCAAAGACAGAGCAGCTCAAAGCGCAGCTTCTAGCTGGGGTTCCAAGAAAGCAGATTTTTCGAAATCCTTCTGCAGAAGGAAGCAAAGAGATTTTTCGAAATCCTTCTGCAGAAGAAGGCTGGGGCTGGGGAACTCCAGAATTATAGGGAAGCCTCCCACCACGCTCATCCCAAATTTCCAGATGCTACAATGCCAGGCTTGGGGAAAGAAGAGAATGTAGTTGGTTAGCTGGTGCATGCTCTCTCACTTGCATCCTCTCTCTTCCTCTTTCCCCACCCACCCCTCGGCTCATAAAAATCGAGGTAATTAGTCGTGCCCTAGTGAGAAGCAGAGAGTGCTCAAAGGCCCCCTGCTTGGGTCCTCTTCAGCGTTAGCTCTCAGAAACACAATCTGCAGAACAGATTTTTGTTCCAACATCCTTGCAGGAGAATTTGCCCTTAGCTTCCCCCGCCCCAGCCAGGCTGAATAAAATTATGCTGAAACTACTGTCTTATTTGAGGAAAGTAATTAGTCATAGGTGGGAGGGGGTGGGGAGATTGCAGAAGAATGTTCATGAATATTAGGATTTCCAGCAATAAGGAGGACTTTGTAAACAGCTTTAGAAAAAGAACAAGGCCGGCTGGGCGCTGTGGCTCATGCCTGTAATCTCAGCATTTGGGGAGGCCAAGACGGGTGGATCACTTGAGGCCAGGAGTTCAAGACCAGACTGGCCAACATGGTGAAATCCTGTCTCTACTAAAAATACAAAAATTAGCCGGCCATGGTGGCAAGCGCCTATGAGCCCAGCTACTCGGGAGGCTGAGACACGAGAATTGCTTGAACCCGGGAGGCGGAGGCTGCAATGAGCTGAGATCACACCACTGCACACCAGCCTGGGGGACAGAGCAAGACTCTGTTTCAAAAAAAAAAAGAAAGAAAAGAAAAGAAAAGAAGGCGGGGCCCTGAGGCTCACGCCTGTAATCCCAGCACTTTGGGAGGCCTAGGCGGGTGGATCACGAGGTCAGGAGATCGAGACCATCCTGGTGAACATGGTGAAACCCTGTCTCTACTAAAAATACAAAAAAAAATTAGCCGGGCATGGTGGCGGGCTCCTGTAGTCCCAGATTCTCAGGAGGCTGAGGCAGGAGAATGGCGTGAACCCGGGAGGCAGCGGAGCTTGCAGTGAGCCGAGATCGCGCCACTGCACTCCAGCCTGGGTGACAGAATGAGACTCCGTCTCAAAAAAAAAAAAAAGAAAAAGAAAAGAAAAAAAGGAAAGGAAAGGAAAGGAAAGGAAAGGAGAGGAGAGGAGAGGAGAGGAGAGGAGAGGAGAGGAGAGGAGAGGAGAGGAGAGGAGAGGAGAGGAGAGAAGAGGAAGAGGAAGAGGAAGAGGAAGAGGAAGAGGAAGAGGAAGGGAGGGAGGGAAGGGAAGGAAAGAAGGGAGAGGACCAGGCCTCCCTCTCCAACCTTCACCTCCATTCCTATTCTGGCCACTTGATTTGGGGGACACCTGGTAGGGGACGAGGAAAGGTGCAGGCTGCCAGCCAAAGGGGACCCCACCTTGAGCAGCCTCTTACTGCTATCCGCAGGTTCTCCCTGGAGACTGAAGTTGACCTCAGGAAGCCCCTAGAGAACCTGGGAATGACCGACATGTTCAGACAATTTCAGGCGGACTTCACGAGTCTTTCAAGTAAGAGGACCTTCCTTTGCTTTTTCTTATCCCAGTGGAGTGCGGGGGCCCCTAAGAGGAAAAAGGAACCTCTCCTTGAGAGTGGCAGCTGATCTAATCCTGTATCCACATCTGTTTCAGACCAAGAGCCTCTCCACGTTGCGCAAGCGCTGCAGAAAGTGAAGATCGAGGTGAACGAGAGTGGCACGGTGGCCTCCTCATCCACAGGTGAGTCTGGCTCAGGTGAGGCTCCATGGGCCTGTCACCTCCATCACCCTTCAGGATAACTGGTCCCCAGACCCAGGAAGGACCCCGCATCCCTCTCCACACAGATCTCTCTGCACAGAGCGGCTCTGTCTGTGCTCAGCCATCACCCGTTCCCCACCTGTTTCTCAGCCTGGAAAACGGGCTTGGGACCATGGAACCCTGTTTCCTCACCTGATGGCTCCTAAGTTCCCTGACTGTGAAAAGGCCTCCTAAAGGAAAACCCAAGTTGTTCCCACAGTGGGAAGTAAACTTAAGAAATGTGCTTATCAGGCTGGGCGTGGTGGCTCACACCTGTAATCCCAGCGCTTTGGGGAACCAAGGCGGGTGGATCACTTGAGGTCAGGAATTCGAGACCAGCCTGGCCAACATGGCAAAACCCTGTCTCTACTAAAAATACAAAAATTAGCCAGGCCTGGTGGCGTGTGCCTGTGGTCCCAGCTACTCGGGAGGCAGAGGCAGGAGAATCACTTGAATCCAGGAGGCAGAGGTTGCAGTGAGCCGATATCACACTGCTGCACCCCAGACTGGGCAATAGAACGCAACTCTGAAGTAAGAGAGAGAGAGAGAGAGAGAGAGAGAGAGAGAAAAGAAAAGAAAGAGCTTATCAATAAGCCCTTAAAGGATTTAGATAAATGTGTGTAAGGGAAGAGCTGATCCATTGCTACCAAGCTCCTGGAGGAAACCAGGTCTCAGAGGATGTCCCTAAACTTTTAAGGTTCATATTCAGGAAAACAACTTCCAGCTGGGCTCAGAGGCTCACACCTGTAATCCCAGCACTTTGGGAGGCTGAGGCAGGAGGATCACTTAAGCCCAGGCATTTGAGACCAGCCTGGGCAGCATAAGGAGACCCTGTCTCTATAAAAATTAGAAAAAAAATTAGCCAGGCATGGTGGCATGCACCTATAGCCCCCGCTACTTGGGCGACTGAGGTGGGAGGATCACTTGAGCCCAGGAGTTCGAGGCTGCCGTGAGCCACGAAGGCACCACTGCACTCCAGCCTGGGCAACAGAGGGAGACCCAGTCTCTTAAGAAAAATGGTGGGGGGTGCCAGTGCCAGCATCCCTCTGTTCTAAGGCATTGTCCCTTCTCTTGCAGCTGTCATAGTCTCAGCCCGGATGGCGCCTGAGGAGATCATCATGGACAGACCCTTCCTCTTTGTGGTCCGGCACAACCCCACAGGTGAGCCTGGAACCCATCATGTTCCACATCCTCCCACCCATCCTTTCTCTTAGGAACTAGTCCCGACAGATGCAGACATCTCTCTACCCCTGAGAGGGCTCTGGGCAGAGAATCCATAACCCTACCCTGCTTCCTGTCCCAAGAGGAGGCCACCTTTTATCACCCACAGACAGTGCCGGGCCACCATCCCTGCTCTGTCACTCAGGCAGCTGAGACTCCAGACAGCTCACTCATCTGCCCAGATCTCAGTCCTTCCACCCACATCCAGCCTGATGAGCTGTCCCACTCCTTCCGCTTCTCAACTCCCACGGTTCTTCCATCCTCAGGAACAGTCCTTTTCATGGGCCAAGTGATGGAACCTTGACCCTGGGGAAAGACGCCTTCATCTGGGACAAAACTGGAGATGCATCGGGAAAGAAGAAACTCCGAAGAAAAGAATTTTAGTGTTAATGACTCTTTCTGGAGGAAGAGAAGACATTTGCCTTTTGTTAAAAGATGGTAACCCAGATCTGTCTCCAAGACCTCGGCCTCTCCTTGGAGGACATTTAGGTCAAAATCCCTAGTCTCCACCTGGAACCCTGGGAGAGAAGTTTGAAGCACAACTCCTTTAAGGTCTCCAAACCAGACAGTGACGACTGTGGGACCATCTGGGGCACCTGCTTCCGCCTCTCTCTCTGCCCACTCGGGTCTGCAGACCTGGTTCCCACTGAGGCCTTTTGCAGGACGGAACTATGGGGCTTACAGGAGCTTTTGTGTGCCTAGTAGAAACTATTTCTGTTTCAGTCACATTGCCATAACTCTTGTACTGTCTGCCACTGTGGAGGAGGCTGGTGACAGGCCAAAGGCCAATGGAAGAAGCACCCTTTCATCTCAGAGTCCATTCTGGCACTGGCCACCCCTCCCCAGTACAGGGGTGCTGCACATGGCAGAGTGAATGTCCCCCATCACGTGGCCCAACCCTCCTGGCCTGGCTGTCTCCCTCCCCAGAAACAGTGTGCATGGGTTATTTTGGAGTGTAGGTGACTTGTTTACTCATTGAAGCAGATTTCTGCTTCCTTTTATTTTTATAGGAATAGAGGAAGAAAGGTCAGATGTGTGCCCAGCTCCTCACCCCCCAGTCTCTTGGTGGGGAGGGGTGTACCTGAATATTTATCATATCCTTGCCCTTGTGTGCTTGTTAGAGAGAAAGAGAACTATTAAGGAAAATAATATTATGTAAACTTGCTCCTAGTGTTTCTTTCTGGTCTGTGTCACCGTATCTCAGGAAGTCCGGCCACTTGACTGGCACACACCCCTCGGGACATCCAGCGTGATGGAGCCCACACTGCCACCTTGTGGCCACCCGAGCCCCTTGCGCCCCTCTTGTCCTCGTCTTTCTCCCCTTGATGGAAATTGACCATTCAATTTCAGCCTCCTTCAGGGGACCAAAAGGACGGAGTGGGGGAGAGAGACTCAGACGAGGACAGAGTGGTTTCCAATGTGTTCAGTAGATTTAGGAGCAGAAATGCAAGGGGCTGCATGACCTACCAGGACAGAACTTTCCCCAATTACAGGGTGACTCACAGCCGCATCGGTGACTCACTTCAATGTGTCATTTCCGGCTGCTGTGTGTGAGCAGTGGACACGTGAGGGGGGGTTGGTGAGAGAGACAGGCAGCTCGGATTCAACTACCTTAGATAATATTTCTGAAAACCTACCAGCCAGAGGGTAGGGCACAAAGACGGATGTAATGCACTTTGGGAGGCCAAGGCGGGAGGATCACTTGAGCCCAGGAGTTCAAGACCAGCCTGGGCAACATACCAAGAGCCCTGTGTCTTTAAATATATATATTTTAAATATATTTAAATATATATTTCTAATATCTTTAAATATATATGTATATATTTTAAAGACCAATTTACGGGAGAATTGCACATAGATGTGAAATGAATGTAATCTAATAGAAGCCCAATCAGCCCACCATGTTCTCCAATGAAAAATCCTCTTTCTTTGGGGTTTTTCTTTCTTTCTTTCTTTTTTGATTTTGCACTGGACAGTGATGTCAGCCACATACAGGATCCACAGGGGCGGTGTCAGATGCTATTGAATTGTGTTGAATTGTATGCTTTTTCACTTTTGATATATAAACATGTAAAAATGTTTCAAAAAATAATAAAATAAATAAATATAAAAAATATTTCGGGACAGTCACTGCCCTCACCTTCTCCATTTCACACCATACAAGAAATCAGAAGCCTAGGCCAGGTGCTGTGGTTCACGCCTGTAATCCCAGCACTTTGGGAAGCCGAGGTGGGTGGATCACCTGAGGTCAGGAGTTTGAGACCAACCTGGACAACATGGTGAAACCCCGTCTCTACTAAAAATACAAAAATTAGCTGGGCATGGTGGCATGTGCCTGTAATCCCAGCTACTCAGGAGGCTGAGGCAAGAGAATCACTTGAAGCCAGGAGGCAGAGGTTGCAGTGAGCTGAGATTGCACCACTGAACTCCAGGCTGGGTGACAGAGCAAGACTCCCTCTCAAAAAACAAACAATAACAACAACAACAAACCCAGAAATCAAAATCCTGTTGGTCCATAGAGTTATGGGTGGAAGGGAACTTCCTACATCCAGGTTGACCCAACATGGGGGTGTCCATGAAATGGTCACCTCAGCTCTACCACAAGCCCCAAGGATACGTTGATTCTCTGCCCCTGGGAATCATCTTCAAAAAGGAAAAAAAATGCTCCCCTGCCATAAACTTTCCACTTATCCAGATGGGCCTGCTCATAAGTCACCGTCCCTGTGGGTTCCCAACTCTGTTCATGCCACTTCCTTCCAGCACCAAATGCTTCCCACTCCCCATTCTTCAAACCCAGCTCAAGTTCCAGTTCCTCCACCTAGCACTTCCCATGGATCCAGCCAATATCATTACTATCAGGCCCAGAGCAGTGGCCCACACCTGTAATCCCAGGACTTTGGGAGGCTGGGGCAGGAGGATTGCTTGAGGCCAGGAGTTTCAGACCAGCCTGGACAACAAAGTGAGACCTTTTCTCTAAGAAAAGAAAGAAAGAGAAAGAGAAAGAGAAAGAGAGAGAAGAAAGAAAGAAAGAAAAAGAAAGAAGGAAGGAAGGAAGGAAGGAAGGAAGGAAGGAAGGAAGGAAAAAAAGGAAGGAAGGAAGGAAGGAAGGAAGAAGGAAAGAAAGAAAGAAAGAAAGAAAGAAAGAAAGAAAGAAAGAAAGAAAGAAAAGAAAGAAAGAGAGAGAAAGAAGGGAGGGAGGGAGGGAGGGAGGGAGGGGGGGAGGGGGGGGGGAGGGAGGGAGGGAGAGAGGGAAGGAAGGGGATGAAAACATCATCACTCCCAACTTGACACTGAGTTTTCTTCTCCCTGGTCTGTAACAGTGCTTGGATTGTCCAGTGTTCTTTAGCTTTGCCTGTGTGTGTCTTACCCTCCCCAAACCCATCAAGGTATCAGGTTTCTTGAAAACAAGGCTCTCTTGTTATATATACTCTAGCATCTTCCTGAAAATGGCTTCCTGAAAAGTCTTTTATTATCTTCCTGTAGCATCTTGAAGGCTCTTGGCAGAGGTACACTTCCCTCCATTAGTTTCTGTTCAAATATTCAAAAATAATTTTTTAAACTGAAAAAAGACCAATAACCATCTGCCAAACTTGTATACTGTCTAACTCCAGAACCCTGAAGATAGGATTCAGAGATGTGGCCCTCTGAACACCCAGCTCATTTCTATTGCTTTTTAAACTTTTTTTTTTTTTTTTTTTTTTTTTTTTTTTGTAGAGACGGGGTTTCACCATGTTTTGAACTTCTGGGCTCAAACAATCCTCCTGCCTCGGCCTCCCAAATTGCTGGGGTTACAGGTGTGAGCCACCATGCCCAGCTTGGCCCAGGTATATCTTTCAACCTCCTTATACCCTGTAAATATGACTAATTCCAGGCCCTAGGCTAGTGGCTGAAAAGTTACCCGTCTGTAACAGATTTGCTTGGAAAGCTAAACAGCCTCTTTTTGCACAAAATGCTTCAAAAAGCGGAACAAATTAGCCCCAACTCTGCAGTATACAGTTCAAACACTGCCCGCCCATGCTGAGATGGCTCTAGAGGAAAAAGAGTTCTTCAAAAAGCCCCCTCACCACAGAGAAGGCTTGTTCCAGGAAATACCCCATGTAACAGACTGTCAGCTATTGTGAGGATAAAAATGATGTAGACTCACAGCACGAGACCTGCCCAGCCCTGTTTGACTTTGCCTGGCCCTGTTCCTTGCCTGTTCTAAGTTTGTCTTCCCTTCTCTATTTTTTTTTTTTTTTTTCTTTTAAGACAGGGTCTTGCTTTGTTGCTGAGGCAAAAGCACAGTGGCACAATCTCAGCTTATTACTGCCTCCATCTCCTGGGCCCAAGCCATCCTTGCACCTCAGCCTCCCGAGTAGCTGGGACCACAGGTGTGCACCGCCAAGCCCTGCTAATCTTTGCATTTTTTGTAGAGATGGTGTCTCACTGTGTTGCCTGGGCTGCTCTCAAATTCCTAGGCTCAAGCAATCCACCTGTCTCGGCCTCCCAAAGAGCTGTGATTACAAAGTGCTGGGCCACCGTGCCTGGCCTGCTATTCTTTAGGGATGAGAAATTAACAAGATCTGCCTCCAGCCTCCGTTATTGTAGATTTCTTGTAAACCTTAAACAGTGGAATTATTTATCTGCTCCTGTGTGGGCAAAGAGTATGACTGTTGTAAATCCCTTGATGGTAAAAATATTCTATCAAAGGAAATTTGTCAAGGAGACACCATCTGTTTTTGAAATCATTTTTTTAGGTGGTTTCTCAAGTAAGGTTTGTTGAAATAATAGTAGCAAGTGGCCAGGCACGGTGGCTCAGGTTAATCCCAGCACTTTAGGAGGCCAAGGTAGGTGGATCGCCTGAGGACAGAAGAGAAAGAAAGAAAGAAAGAAAGAGAGAAAAGAAGGGCTCAGACGTGGTCGAGTATAAAGGTGCTGGCTGTGTGGTGGCTCATGCCTGTAATTCCAGCACTTTGGAAGCCCAAGGCAAGTGAATCACTTGAGTACAGGAGTTCGAGACCAGCCTGGGCAACAGGCGAAACCTTGTCTCCACAAAAAAATACAAAAATGAGCCTGGCGTGGTGGTGGGAGCCAGTAGTCCCAGCTACTCTGGAGGCTGAGATGGGAGGATCGTCTGAGCCAGGGAGGTCGAGGTTGCAGTGAGCCAAGATCATGCCACTACACTCCAGTCTGGGGTGACAGAGCAAGACCCTGGCTCAAAAAAAAAAAAAAAAAAAAAAAAAAAAAAGAAAAAAAAAAAAAAAAGAAAAAGAAAGAAAGAAAGAAAAGAAAAGTGCTGCCCTCACGTGCAGCAGCAGCTTCTGCATTGCCACCAGCCGCCTGGCCAGCCCGAACACTCGCTTGCTGAACGGGGTCTTTGATCCACTCGCCACCAGAGGTCGCTTTTGCTCCAGTGGAAAGCTCTTCCCTGACGCAAAGCAGCTGTGGCTTCCACCAAAATCTTGCCAAGTTGGAACTCCATTCAAATTAATGAGTATTTATTTAAAAGCTGACCTTTAGACCGGTACTGGGAAGCACTAAAAAGAAAGTGCCAGCTATTCTTCTTCTTTTTTTTTTTTTTTTTTTTTTTGAGACGGAGTCTTGCTCTGTCGCCCAGGCTGGAGTGCAGTGGCGACATCTCGGCTCACTGCAAGCTCTGCCTCCCGGGTTCAGGCCATTCTCCTGCCTCAGCCTCCCAAGTAGCTGGGACTACAGGCGCCCGCCATGACACCCGGCTAATTTTTTTTTTTTTTTTTTTTTGTATGTTTAGTAGAGACGGGGTTTCACCATGTTAGCCAGATAGGTCTCTATCTCCTCACCTCGTGATCCACCCACCTCAGCCTCCCAAAGTGCTGGGATTACAGGCGTGAGCCACCGCGCCCGGCCAGCTATTCTTCTTAATAGCAGATATCTAAGGACAAAGAACATCAAAAAGCTGGGCAAAAAAGCTATGCTGGCCAGGTGCACTGGCTCATGCCTGTAATCCCAACATTTTGAGAGGCCAAGGTGGGAGGACCACTTGAGGCCAGGAGTTTGAGATCAGCCTGGACTAAAAATCAAAAAACTTAGCCAGGCATGGTGGTGCATGCCTGTGATCCCAGTTACTCCGGAGGCTGAGGCCAGAGGATCACTTGAGCCCTGGGAAGTCGAGGCTGCAGTAAGCTGCGATTGCATTACTACATTCCAGCCGGGGCAACAGAGCGAGACCCTGTCTTGAAAAGAAACGGAAGAAAAGCTATGCAAGTCACTGCAAAAATAATTGAAAGGAACACAGTATAAATGATCACTATAGTCTGGACTAGAATGTAGACTCATTAGAGGAGGGGCTATTTGAAACCATAAAGGATAAATCAGATGGGTTTGCGTCTATAGGGAGGGAATGGCAGGGCATTCCAGAAAACAGCATGAACAAAATCCCGAAGGAAAACGTATAGCAACGCAGATGCAAGGGACACTTGAGAATGAAGTCTCAGATCTCCAGCTGGTTTCAGCCTGTCCCCTCGTCCCTCCTCTGATAACCCAGCCATTCCTCTCTAGGCCCTCTCCTAATCTAGTCCAGCAAGTCTTCCCTAGGGCCCTTGAATAAGCCACAATTTCGTGTCACCCGTCTCATGTCCCAGGCTTACAGCTCACAAGGCTAGAAAAAGGCAGTGACATCAACCACAGTGGGAAACCAAGAGGGGATAATTTCAGGGGAAGGAAGTGGCAGCACGTTTTTGGCAAGTGAAGTTTGAGATGACAATGGAATACTTACTTTATTTCATTTTATTTTTTAAAAATGGAAACTGGCTGGGTGCAGTGGCTCACACCTGTAATCCCAGCACTTTGGGAGGCCGAGCAGGTGGATCACCTGAGGTCTGGAGTTTGAGACCGGCCTGGCCAACATGGTGAAACCCCATCTTTACTAAAAATACAAAAATTGGCCGGGCGCGGTGGCTCAAGCCTACTTTGGGAGGCCGAGGCGGGTGGATTTTTTTTTTGTTTTTCAATTTTTTTTTTTTTTTTTTTTTTGTTGGCTTTTACATTTTATTTTTTTTTTATTTTTTCTATTTTTATTTTTTTTTTTATTTTTTTTTTTTTTTTTTTTTTTTTTTTTCTTTTTTTATTTTTTTTTTTTTTTTTTTTCAGGGATCGGCTTTTTTTTTTCCAGTACTTTGGGAGGCCGAGGCGGGTGGATCACGAGGTCAGGAGATCGAGACCATCCTGGCTAACATGGTGAAACCCCGTCTCTACTAAAAATACAAAAAACTAGCCGGGCGTGGTGGCGGGCGCCTGTAGTCCCAGCTACTCGGAGGCTGAGGCAGGAGAATGGCGTAAACCCGGGAGGCGGAGCTTGCAGTGAGCCGAGATCGGGCCACTGCACTCCAGCCTGGGTGACACAGCGAGACTCCGTTTAAAAAAAAAAAAAAAAAATACAAAAATTAGCCCGGCATGGTGGCGGGCACCTGTAAACCCAGCTACTCGGGAGGCTGAGGCAGGAGAATTGCTTGAACTCTGGAGGCGGAGGCTGCAGTGAGCCAAGATCATGCCATTGCACTCCAGCCTGGGCTCCAAAAAAAAAAAAGGAGGAGGAGGAGAAGGGAAGGAAGGAAGAAAAGAAAAGAAAAGAAAGGAAAGGAAAGGAAAAGAAAAGAAAAGAAAGGAAGGAAATTGGGCAAATCAGAAATCGCCAGGGCAGCCAGAGAACCAAACTGGAGGGAGGTCTCACACTATCGCACTAGGAACAATGCTCCACATCATACCTGTGCCCCTACCTGTCCTGTGGACACAAGACACTGCCATTAGCGCCACTCTACTGCCACCCTAGGAACTTGATCCTCTGTCCTTCTGCCAGGGTCTTAACTACCCTCCATCTCCTAATGCCCACCCCAGTCTCTCCTGGAGCAAAGTCTGGGAGGTGCACAGATGGGCAGAGTCCAGCTGACATGCCCATGCTATGCCCAGAAACAATGCTGCGAAAGTGAATATCTGGAAATTGCAAATGCTACTCTGGGAGGTTGGTCTATCTCCTCCCTAGATTCGTAAGACAGGGGATTCCCACACTCCAAGAAGCAGGGTTAGAACCTGAGTGCTGAAAGAATGACAAACATCAACCACAGAGAGTGTTCCAGCCGGGTGTGGTGTATGGGATTACACCTGTAATCCCAGCACTTTGGGAGGCCAAGGCAGGAGGATCACTTGAGCCCAGGAGTTTGAGACCAGCCTCGGAAACATAGCGAGACCTGGTGTCTACAAACACTTTTTTTTTTTTAGACAGAGTCTCACTCTATTGCCCAGGCTGGAGTGCAGTGTCGAGATCTCAGATCACTGCAACCTCTGCCTCCCGGGTTCAAGCAATTCCCCTGCCTCAGCCTCCCAAATAGCTGGGATTACAGGTGTGCACCACCACACCCAGCTAATTTTTGTATTTTTAGTAGAGACAGGGTTTCACCATGTTGGCCAGGCTGGTCTTGAACTCCTGACCTCAAGTGATCCACCCACCTCAGCCTCCCAAAATGCTGGGATTATAGGTGTGAGCCACCGCACCTAGCCCTACAAACAAATATTTAAAAATAGCTAGGTATGGTGGTGCATGCCTACAGTCTCAGCTACTTGGAAGGCTGGGGCAGGAGGATCACTTGAGCCCATGAGTTTGAGGCTGCAGTGATCATGATCACAGCACTGCACTCCAGCCTGGGGAACAGAGCGAGACCTTGACTCTTAAAAAAATGGGAAAAAAAATGGTGGGGAGGAACATGGATCATAGACTCACAAATATGAGAGGCTTCAGAAGCCATCTGGCTACCCTCTCAACCACCACAGGAACCACCTCTACAACCACATGAGTAAAGGCATGGAGAGGTGTCAGTGTGGTTTATAGAATGACAGTACAAACACCATTCCTAATGATGAAGATAAATCTCACCTTTTCAACCAGGTGCGGTGGCTCAGCCCCGTAATCCCAGCACTTTGGGAGGCCGAGGTGGGTAGATCACTTGAGGTCAGGAGTTCAAAACCAGCCTGGCCAACATGGTGAAACCCCATCTCTACTAAAAATACAAAAATTAGCCAGGTGTGGTGGCGTGCGCCTGTAATCCCAGCTACTGGAGAGGCAGAGGCAGGAGAACTGCTTGTACCCAGGAGGCAGAGTTGCAGCGGGCTGAGATCTCGCCATTGCACTCCAGCCTGGGCCACAAAGCGAGACTCCATCTCAAAAACAGAAGAAGAAGGAGAAGAATAAGAATAAGAATTCACCTCTTCCATGTTTCCGTTTATACAAGTGGCACCACTAACCCTCCAGGATTTTTCTCCTTTCCTCTCTACTTAGATGATGATCAACTTCAGATCACCAGCTCCTTTGAGGGATCTCTCTAATTTGTCCCTCCCATTTCATCCTGGAGCCAGGATTCCCAAAACTCTCAGACAATCTTTCAGCTCTCCAGTTGTCCTTTCAAATTCTCCTACATATGACTATAAGATTAATTTTTTTTTTATTCTGAGACAAGGTCCTGCTCTGTCACCCAGGCTGGAGTGCAGTGGAAAAATCATGACTCACTGCAGCCTCTACCTCCTGGGCTCAAGCGATCCTCCCACCTCAGACTCCTAAGTAGCTGGGACCACAGGCACGTGCCACCATGCCTGGTTAATTTTGTTTATTTTTTTCTAGAAACAGGGTCTGTGTTGCCCAGGCTGGTCTCAAATCCCGAGCTCAAGCAATCCTGCCACCTTAGCGTCCCAAAGTGCTGGGCTTACGAGCATGAGCCACCATGTGCCTGGCCAAGATTAACTTTCTTAACACTGTTTTCACCAAGTTATTCACTAGTTCACACAGCCATAATGACTCTCAACTGCCAACTGCATCAAATCTCAATTCAGCTCCATGCACAAGCTGTATCGGATCCACTAACTCATAGATCCTCCACATTCATCATTCGCTAACAAAGAAGAAATCCCAGTTGGGTGTGGTGGCTCATGCCTGTAATCCCAGCACTTTGGGAGGCTGAAGCAGGTGGATCACTTGAGGTCAGGAGTTCGAGACCAGCCTGGCCAATATGGTGAAACCCTGTCTCTACTAAAAATACGATAAAATTAGCCAGGTGTGGTGATGCACGCCTATCGTCCCAGCTACTCAGGAGGCTGAGGCAGGAGAATCACTTGAACCTGGGAGGCAGAGGTTGCAGTGAGCCAAGATCGCACCACTGCACTCCAGCCTGGGAGACAGGGCAAGACTTTAGTTTCAACCACTTGAATTCTATGACTCCCTACAAGCAAAACCCATATTTCTTTTTCATTTGTAACTTATTTAATTTTTTGAGACAGGTTCTTTCTCTGTCATCCAGGTTGGAGTGCAGTGGTGAGATATCGGCTCACTGCAACCTCCACCTGCCAGACTTAAGCGATCCTCCCACCTCAACCTCCTGGGACCACAGATGTGTGCCACCATGCCCAAGTAATTTTTGTAACTTTTGTAGAGACAGGGTTTTGCCAGGTTGCCCAAGCTGGTCTTGAACTCTTGGGCTCCTGCAGTCCTCCCACCTCAGCCTCCTGAAGTGCTAGGATTATAGGCGTGAGCCACTGTGCCTGGCTGCAAAACCCACATTTCTAACAATTCTCTCACGAAGCCTATCTTTCCTGCAGTTACGCATATCACATTGAGGCAAGGAATTTTAAAGAGTGTCGGCTTTCCAAGAAGTGTAGGAGTTGATATCTCTAGAGCTTCCAAACTTCTGCAAGCTGCTGCCTGGCCCTCTGCTTTATTTCTTTTTCTTTCTTTCTTTCTTTTTGAGATGGAGTTTTCTGCTCTTGCTGCCCAGGCTGGAGTGCAGTGACGCAATCTCGGCTCATCGCAACCTCTACCTCCCAGGTTCAAGCAATTCTCCTGCCTCAGCCTCCTGAGTAGCTGGGATTACTGGCAGGTACCACCATGCCCGGCTAATTTTGTATTTTTAGTAGAGACGGGTTTTCTCCATGTTGAGGCTGGTCTCGAACTCCTGACCTCAGGTGATCCGCCCGCCTCAGCTTCCCAAAGTGCTGGGATTACAGGCGTGAGTCACTGTGCCCAGATTTTTTTTTTTTTTTTTTTTTTTTTTTTTTTTTTGAGGCATAGTCTTGCTCTGTAGCCCAGGCTGGAGTGCAGTGGTGCGATCTCTGCTCACTGCAGCCTCTGCCTCCTGGGTTCCCGCGATTCTCCTGCCTCAGCCTCCTGGGTAGCTGGGATTACAGGTGCCCACCACCATGCCTGGTTAATTTTTGTATTTAGTAGAGACGGGGTTTCACCATGTTGGCCAGGCTAGTCTCCAACTCCTGACCTCAGGTGATCCGCCCACCTCAGCCTCCCAAAGTGCTGGGATTACAGGCATGAGCCACCAAGCCTGGCAGCTAAGGTGGAGAGAGAGGAGAAAAGGAAACAAAAGCAAAAGGAAGAAGAAAAAGTAAAAGAAGAAAGAAGTTGGGGCCGGGCACGGTGGCTCACACCTATAATCCCAGAACTTTTGGGAGGCCAAGGCAGGCGGATCACTCGAGGTCAGGAGTTTGAGACCAGCGTGGCCAACATGATGAAACCCCCATCTCTACTAAAAATATAAAACTTAGCGGGGTGTGGTAGCAGGTATCTGTAGTCCCAGCTACTTGGGAGGCTGAGGAAGGAGAATTGCTTGATCCGGGGAGGTGGAGGCTGCAGTGAGCCGAGACTGTGCCACTGCACTCCAGCCTTGGCAACAAGAACGAGACTCTGTCTCAACAACACCAACAACAAAAAAAAAAAAAAAAAAAAAAGAAGAGGCTGGGAAGAGGAAATGATAGGTACCATTATGAAGTGTTTACAGATACTTTCTATAATTACCTCTAATCCTCAGAACCAGAACCACCTTGCAAGATAGGTACTGTTGTCCTCTTTTTTTTTTTTTTTTTTTTTTTTTTTTTTAAGACAGAAGACTGAGTCAGGAGGCTGAGTCAGAAGAATCACTTGAACCCAGGAGGTGGAGGTTGCAGTGAGCCAAGATTGCGCCACTGCACTCCAGCCTGGGCAACAGAGCGAGACTCCATCTCAAAAAAATAAAAACATAAAATAAATAAATAAATAAAGTGGAGACAGGAAGTGAGGCCTTACCAACAACTGCATCACATGCTACTAAAAAATAACAGCATGTTAGTTGCCAACAATGATCTATCATTAACTTTTCTGCATGACAAAATTTAAGATTTTCCCTTATCCTTCTATCCAGACCTCTTTGCTTTATCACTTGTGCTAGGGAAGCAGGGGCCTCAGAGAGCCAGTCTAAAACCATTTTAAGTTCAGCTCCATCTTGAAACTAACAAGGCACATTCCTTGTCAGTCACAACCCATACCTGTTTACAGTTGGGTAAACAGTTTAAAGATACCTGCAAGGACAGACTCCTCCAACTACAGAAAATCCAGATGTCCCAATACCCATAACAATATATGCTTTTAAGATAATTATAGTTCTGGCTGGGGGTGGAGGCTAAGGCAGGAGGATTGCTTGAGGCCAGGAGTTCGAGACCAGCCTGGCCAACATAGCAAAACCCCCTCTCTACTAAAAATACAAAAATTAGCTGGACATGGTAGCACATGCCTATAATCCCAGTAGTGAGACCCCATTTCTACAACAAAATATTTTTGTAATTAACTGGATGCACTGGTTCATGCCTGCAGTCACAGCTACTTGGGAGGCTGAAATGGAAGGATGTAACTGTAATCCAGCTACTAGGGAGGCTGAGACACAAGAATGGCTTGAACCCAGGAGGTGGAGGTTGCAGCAAGCTGAGATCACACCACTGCACTCCAGCCTGGGCGACAGATCAAGACTCTGTCTCAAAAAAAAAAAAAAAAAAAAGGAAGAAAGATAATTATAGTTTTGCTTTGATGTACTTACCTACTAGAATGTCAAGGATAGTTAAATCAACAGAATAATAAATTTTGTCATGCCATTGGCCCATCTGCACATTGACTCAGCTTAGTTTAGTCTGTACAAAAACAAGACCCCTATATAAGAAAAACTTGGCGGGCCGCGGTGGCTCACGCCTATAATCCCAGTACTTTGGGAGGCCGAGGTGGGCGGATCACGAGGTCAGGAGACTGAGACCATCCTGGCTAACAGGGTGAAAACCCGTCTCTACTAAAAATACAAAGAAATTAGCCAGGTGTGGTGGCGGGCACCTGTAGTCCCAGCTACTCGGGAGGCTGAGGCAGGAGAATGGCTAAACCCGGGAGGCGGAGCTTGCAGTGAGCTGAGATCGCGCCACTGCACTCCAGCCTGGGCGACAGAGCAAGACTCTGTTTCAAAAAAAAGAAAAACTTAAAGGTCAGGGGCGGTGGCTCATGCCCGTAATTCCAACACTTTGGGAAGCCGAGGAGGTTGGATAGCCTGAGCCCAGGAGTTCCAGACCAGCTTGGGTAGCATGACAAAACCCTGTCTCTACAAAACATACAAAAATTAGCTGGGTGTTGGGGGGGCACGCCTGTAGTCCCAGCTACTTGGGAGACTGAGGTGGGAGGATCGCTGGAGCCCAGGAGGTGGAAGCTGTAGTGAACTATAATCATGCTACTACACTCCAGACTGGGCAACAGAGTAAGACCCTGTCTCAAAAAAAGAAAAAAGAAAAAAGAAAGAAAAGGAAAAATTAAGACAGTGTGTTCCTCTGTTTGCTTTCTGAGGACGCCCTACTCCGTAAGGGGACAGCTTTCAATAAACTCTCTCTTCTCATAGCACTCTGCGGCTTGCTTTGAATTTCTTCTGCATGAGATACAAGAATCCTCTCTTGGGGTCTGGATCAGGACCCCTTTTTCCAGTAACACGTAGACACACACACACATTCAGTTTAAAAGCCCATATTACAATGTACATCCACCTCATCTTCACACTGAGATTTGGGTTACATCTGTCCCTTTTTGAGTTTTGACCCAAGTTAACCTTTTAAGACGCTCTTTATTTCTTCCCCTTTTGCCTCAATTCACTTTCCTCCTCCTTCTCCTTACATGCCTTTTATAGCAGCCTCTCCTTTTCTCTTTTATTCATTTTCTACACATTTCTCTTACTTTAAGATCAGAAGTCAGGCGCGGTGGCTCACACCTGTAATCCCAGCACTTTGAGAAACCAAGGCGGGAGGGTCTCTTGAACCCAGGAGTTCGAGACCAGCTTGGGCAACATAGTAAGACCCCTGTCTCTACAAAAAAAAAAATTTAAAAATTAGCTGGGCATGATGGTGTGCGTCTGTAGTCCCAGCTACTCAGGAGGCTGAGGCGGGAGGCTCGCTTGAGGCCAGGAGTTCAAGGCCGCAGAGAATCACGATCTCACCACTGCACTCCAGCCTGGGTGACGCGACCAGACCCTGTCTCTAAAAAGAAAAAAAATAGAGGGGTGTATCTATCACGCTCTCAATAGATATTTAGCTTGAGTTCTATACTTTTTTCATAACAGTTTGTCTCCTGTTTTTCAGGTCCTTCCTCCTCCCCTACACTCAATTCCCACCCTGCTCCCTCTTCACAGCTCACGCCCCTTCCAGGGGTCCTGCCTGCTGCCTCGAACTCCAATGATCGTCCCATTCACCTCTCACCCCTTTTCCCGCCTTTTTGCCCCACAAGGCTTCAAAGCGCGAGGATCTCATTGTCCTCCTCCCCCATCCTCCAACCAGCCCACAGGACAGCCGCGTTACCATGACGACCGGGCTCCTAGAAGCTGCAGTCAAGGACCTGGTTGCCATGGTTTCCGCTTCTCCGCCTCCAGCCCCGCCCGCGCTCCCCGCGGCGTCGGCGCCTGCGCAGTGTGTGGCGTGTCGGGAGTCAGAACCTGGGCGGGACGGGGCGGGGCTTCGGCCGAGAGGGAGGGAAGCCGGAGAAAGGATAAGAAAGGGAGTGGGACTGGCGCCTACGGTGGCCGAAGTGGGACGCGCCGAGCCGGAGGCTGCAGGATGGTAGGCTGTGCGAAGAGGGAGGGGAGGGGGAAGCGAGGGGCGTGGGCTGCACCTGCGGGGGTCCTCGGGGGCAGCCCTCGGGGTGAGCCTCTCTGTCTTCCCTCTGGTCCTCAGAGGCCTCCCTTGCCTCAGCTGGTGGGCGAGCCGGGCTCGGGAGGAAGAGTGGGAGGTGGCATTCGGGAGAGGGGCGGGGAGGGGGTGCATTTGCAGGGCGAGCGTGGGCTGACGAAGGGGCGGCGGGGCAGTCCCGAGCCGGGAGGGGCGCTTGGGTCTTGGCTCCCGGGGGTCCCTCGATCCCCGCCGCAGGGAAGCAGCCTAAAGCAGAGGGTTGTGGGGGTCTCTTTGCGGAGGGAGGGAGTGGGGGTCACCGAGAACCCCTTCCCGGGCGACACGGGCGGGAGCGGGGACCCCGGTGGGGAAAGGGGTGTGGGAGGGGAGTTTCCGGGTCGGAAAAGAGAGCGCCCTATTGGGTTCGTGGCGGTGCTTGCCTAGAGGCTGGGCCCAGGTAAGGAAGAGAGGTGGACTCGTGGTTTTGCTCCGAGGGACCCAGGCTTTGGGATCCCGGGCTCCAGGGCTCTCTGCCCCCAATCCCACTCTCTTTCCGGAACCCAGGCCTTCCGTCTTCCTGCTTGCTCCCCACCCCCCTATCTGAGCGCCGCACGAGGCTCCCCGGCGCCCCTCTTTTCCCCTCCACCAAAAAAATCAGTTCTCCTGAATTCTGATTTTTCACCTACTAAGCTATACAGTGCCACACACCCAGGGATTCCAACCCTGGGCATGTCCATGAATAGGAGAGCTGCTGGGGGAAGGAGAAGACTCCAGGATGTGGCCCAGACCCCCTGGAACTGGGAAGCTGGGGTGCACTGGGCAGTGAGGGTTCTGTCTTCCATCCCACTTGACCCAGCTTGCTGTCTGTTCTGCAGACATTCTTCAGGGGAACCCCCTGGGTGGCGGGGCCCTGAGGGAGATTGGTCACCTGGTGTCTGGGGAGGAGTGGGCGCTTAGCAGGAGGCACCCTAAAAGGGAGAAAAGTTAAAGAGAAATGTCAAAGACATCTGGGTGCCCGCAGAGAGGAAGGTGGGATTTGGGCATCTCCATACCCTGTGTGGTGTTGGAAATACATACTGCAGAGGAGGATACCCCTGGCACTGGAGGGTGGTGTGTTTGGGATATCATTAAGATCTTATGGTTATGATGGGGTGGAAAATTGAGGTAGCTTCTCCAGGGACAAAATACCAGATTTCAGCACGGTGGTGGATAGAGAGAGGGTGGAAGAGAACAGGCATTTCTTTGGCATTGGTTACTGGTTTCTTGTCGCTCTGCTAGGCATTTTACTTACCTTTAGAAAGCAGAACCAGTAAGCAAGAGGTCAGGGAATCATGGTAATAATAATAGTAACTAACAACCGGGTGCAGTGGCTCACACCTGTAATGCCAGCACTTTGGGAGGCCGAGGTGGACGGATCACCTGAGGTTGGGAGTTCGAGACCAGGGCCTGGCCAACGTGGTGAAACCCCGTCTCTACTAAAAATACAAAAATTAGCTGGGTGTGGTGGCACATGACTGTAATCCCAGCTACTCAGGAGGCTGAGGCAGAAGAATCACTGGAACTCAGAAGGCGGAGATTGCACTGAGCAGTGATCGCACCACTGCACTCCAGCCTGGGTGACAGAGAGAGACTTTGTCTCAAAAAAAATAATAATAGCTAACATGTTATACTGCCTGCCTGTGCTAGGGACTTGCATATATTAACTCATTTAGTCTCAACAACTGTGCAAGGCAGGTACGATGTCCATTTTACAGATAAGGAAACTGAGGCCCAGAGACTTACAGTAGTAATTGGCCCAAGGCCCTGCATAACTAGTAGAGCCAGGATTTGAACCCAAATGATGGACTCAGAAGCTCTGACTTCCCCCTGCTGGTGGAAATACCCAGCATTGAGAGCAAGGGGCTGGATGTTGGAAGAAAGTAGAGAAGAATTAGCCGGGATGAGTTTGGGGAATATGTGTTTACCCTTGGTTCTGCCCTCCCATCCCCCGCAGATGCGATTCATGCTGCTATTCAGCCGGCAGGGAAAACTGCGGCTGCAAAAATGGTACCTGGCCACTTCGGACAAGGAACGGAAGAAGATGGTGCGGGAGCTTATGCAGGTTGTCCTGGCTCGCAAGCCCAAGATGTGCAGCTTCCTGGAGTGGAGGGACCTCAAAGTTGTCTATAAGAGGTGACTCCCCACCTACTTTCAGACCTGCCTAGATTCGAGTTGGGCAGTGGGTTAAAATGGCTGAGAAATGGTCATCCTTTAGGTCAGGGAGACCTGGGAGCTGAGGACCTCTGGAGGACAGTGATGAATGTCAGCTTCCTTTTTTTCCCCCCCCAAACTCTTAAATAAGTTCTTGTTTACCACTTGGTTTTGCTCACGCGCAACACCTGCCTCACTCACGTGTCCCTTTGGGCCCTATCTTGCCCCACCGCACATGTCCCTTGCAGTCGGTCCTGCCCTACTTTTCCTAACACACACGCGCACACACCCTTTCCAGTTCCTTCTCTTCGGAGCAGGTAAATTACTTGGCTCAGGTTTTTGCTGAGTCAGACTTAGGAGGTCAGAGGGCAGGAAGGAAAAAGTGTGCATTCTTTGAGTGTTTTAAAGACAGCACAAAGAGGCAAATGAGTTATTCTTTACATGCCCTGGGGCCACCCCACCTGTGGCCAGCCAGGGCACAGACCACCCCCAGGCTGGTGGGAGGTTTGAGCCCAGAATGCCTGGGTCCTGAAGCAAGCTTGTAGCATGTCTCATGCATTCCTCTCCGCAGATATGCCAGCCTCTACTTCTGCTGCGCCATCGAGGGCCAAGACAATGAGCTCATCACACTGGAGCTGATCCACCGATACGTGGAGCTCTTAGACAAATACTTTGGCAGTGTAAGTCTCCTCTGCCCACCAGTTTCCATTCCCAGCAATCCCCTTTGGTAATCTACCAAACTTTGAGGCACCTCCAGTCTCTGCTCTGGAAGTCTCAGGGGAGAGGTGAAGTTGGAGCAGTAAGAACAGTAATTAATTTCCCTTTTTAAGCTTTAAGCCTATTAACCATGCCCCATAATCGTCCCTGAGTGGGGAGAGTGGGGGCAGGATCAGGCAGTTAATCTCCACTTAGAGCTTAGCTCGGACTTTTCACACAGAGACCAAGTTCAGATTTTTTGTTTAGTTTAAATTTTTATTTTTTTAGAAACAGAGCCTCACCCCGTCACCTGGAGGAATGCCTCCTATGGCTGGAGTGCAGTGGCACAATCATAGCTCACTGCAGCCTTAACCTCTGGGCTCAAGCCATCCTCCTGCCTCAGTACCCTGAGGAGCTGGGACTGCAAGTGCACACCACTACGCCCAGCTAATTTTTGTATTTTTTTTTTTTTTTAGAGATGGGGTCTCGCTATGTTGCCCAGGCTGGTCTCTGGGGCTCAAGTGATCCTCCCACCTCAGCCTCCCGAAGTCTGGGATTACAGGCGTGAGCCACTGTACCTGGCCCCATATTCAGATTTTTATCACTGGTTCCTGATCTTGGATTTGCATTGGAATTTTCTGGAGAATTTTTTTGAATAGCAATGTCCACGTTCTACTATCAGAGATTCTGAATTAACTTATCTGAGGGATAGCTCAGATCTTAGATGGGGTGTAGTAATAACTCCATAATTTGTGTCCCACTTAACAATTTATAAAATGCTTTTGGGTCCTCTTGTTTGCTCCTTATCCCATCCTAGCAGTAGGTGTTGGTATCTCCATTTTTGAGGCCAGAAAACTGAGACTTAGAGATGTTTAAGGACATGTTTAGCTAGATGGTTAGTGGCAGAGCCCTGCTTGGAACTCAAGTCTTCCACCCCATGATCCAGAATTCTCTCCTTCCCTGCCCCATGGTGTCTAGGAAGCGGGGCTACCGCAACCTTTGGTGGGAACAACGTCACAGATTTTGTGGGGAAGGCAAGGGGAACCACAAGCAAGGGTAGATAAAGCAACTAATGTTTCATGATCAGGAGGAAAGAGGCAAGAGGAAGAGGGAAAAAACTGATCCAAGGCAAGGTGCGGTGGCCCATGCCTGTGATCCCAGCACTTTGGGAAGCCGAGGCAGGTGGGTCACTTGAGGCCAGAAGTTCGAGACCAGCCTGGCCAACATGGCAAGACCTTGTCTTTACAAAATATTTTAAAAATTAGCTGGGCATGATAGCGTGCACCTGTCATCCCAGCTACTCAGGAAGCTGAGGCAGGAGGATCACTTGAGCCCAGGAGTTCGAGGCTGCAGTGAGCTATGATCATGCCACTGCACTCCAGCCTGGAAAACAGAACAAGAGACCCTGTCTCTAACAAAATAACGAAACAAAACAAAAAAAGTGAAAAAGCTGAACCAACTACTAAGGCTTGGGGGTTGAGGGCAGAACCCAAGGTGGGAGGCATTGTCTAGAAAAGGAAGTGGCTCCAGTTGACCCTCCATGCTCAACTCAGCCTCTCCCCGCCCTCCCAGGTGTGTGAGCTGGACATCATCTTCAACTTTGAGAAGGCCTACTTCATCCTGGATGAGTTTTTGATGGGGGGGGATGTCCAGGACACCTCCAAGAAGAGTGTGCTGAAAGCCATCGAGCAGGCTGACCTACTGCAGGAGGTATGGGCCAGGGACAGTGAGGAGGAGGAGGAAGCTCACAGTGGTGGACAGGGCCTTCCCTCCCCTGGACGCCCTGCCTGTCCTGCCCATCGTCACCAAGGGCCCCCCCTCCCTGTGGTATCTGACCCCCACTACGCCCGGCTCTCCAGCTTACCCTCAAGCCCTGACCCCATGGGGTGGGAGGTAGGGTGGCAGATAGCCCACCTGTGCACCCCTCATTCCAAGCTCTGTCCTTCCCCCAAGCCCCCAGATGTCTCATGGCCACCCAGTCTCCTTTGTCCAATTCTCTGAGCAAGGCTTAACGCCAAGGGGTTAAGGGTTTGCTTTGGAGTTAAGGGTTGCTTGGAGAATTGGAGAAGGAGCACCTGGTAGGTCATTCTTTTCTTCCCTGGTTTCTTCCCCTACCCCTTTTTTTTTTTTTTTCAACACACACATACTCCAAAGCCTCTGCATCTCAGGAGGAAAAGGCTATGGGGATTTGGGGGCTGGGGCAGAGGGCACCTGGATGTTGGTTCTCCCTGCTCCCCAGCGCCCCCGCTCTCACCCCATTACTGCCTGCCCCCTCTCTGCTGTGCCATCACCGAGCCCTGGTGCAGGGAGATGAGTCACCGGAATCTGCAGTGATGAGCGAGCCCGGCCTGAGCTGGCTCTGAGGAGGGGGAGAGATGGGGGGTGAGGGGGGGGCTCATCTCTGCAGTGGGAGAGAGGGCAGAGCTGAACTTGCCACCTCACTGGTTGAGCTTCACCTTCCCACACACTCGCATATACGCACCCTGGCACACACACACACGGCCTGGCACTCACACCCACCGTGTCACCAGTGTTGCGCTCAGACCCTAATGACGCATCTCCCTGCTGCCTCGTTCACCTTCCCTCAGGGACCTGGCACTCACCTCCCACTGCCTCACCCGACTCTGAAAAACAGGACCCAGCCATCTGTACCCCCCAGGGCCCCAGAAAGATCCCCCACCTCCTTGTCCCGGCTTCACTCCCTTTACTCCCAGGTGTCAAGGCGGGGCCCCTGCTCACCAAGCTCCCAGCTTTGGGCTCTCTGGGTGGTGACGCCCCCTGAAGGGCTCACTGGTCCAGCCTTGGGCTCACATTGGCTTCTCTCCCCCTCCCCCGTGTCTGTGCCTCCCCCGTCTGACTCTTCCTCGTGACTGCTGTCTTGCCCACCCTGTCGGCCTCTCCTGGTGTCTGTGCGTCACCCTCTGTCTGTCTCTGCCTTAGGAGGATGAGTCGCCGCGGAGTGTGCTGGAGGAGATGGGTCTGGCATAGCCCCCGCTGGGCTGGGGCATGGCGATGGGGTCCTGGCAGCATGGCGGGAACGGCTGCTTCTCCTCTGCCCAGGGCCCTATTCTTGGTGGGACTCGGCTGCCCCTCCTCTGCTGCCTCACCTTCTTTCAGAGTGAGCTGTGGGCTCAGGCCCTTCAAACATTCCCTCCCTCCACCCCCTACCTCCACTTTCCCCTTTACCCACCAAAGGTTTTAGGAGCTAGGAGGCAGGAAAATGTGACCCAGATGGGGGTGCTATTTGGCTTTTATTCCCTGCCTTTGCAGAACTGATGTCATCCCAGACGTCCTTCCCTCCCTAATAACTGTAAATATATAAATATGTCAGGTTAAAGGGAAAAGGTTTTCAGGGCACTTCTCTTCCTCTCTGCCCCGTAACCTACCTCCACCCTCCCCCTAGCCAGCCAGGGCGGCTTCTCTGCCTGGGAGGGGAGCCAGACCCCTCTCTTTCTCCTTGGCTGCAGTGGGGCTTCTATCCAGTGCCAGGGAGGAACAACATAGTTAATTTTTTTCTAACCTTGCCACTTTGAGGGAAGGAAGGGTTGGGGGAAGGGCGAGCTTTATGGGACCCTGGTCCTGGCCTTGTCCCTCTTTCACTCCAGTTCTGGGTGAGGCAGGAGCTGGGAGGGGTGGGGAGGGGGAAGTGTCTGCCTTTATTTCCTTTCTTCTGAAATAAAAGGAAAAGCATTTCTGGACTTTGCTGGCCTCGGGCTCCATGAAGGAAGGCAGGGCTGCTGGCATCATCGGGAGGCCAAGGGGATCCTGCCAGCCTTGGGAAGAAAGGGAGAGCACGCAGTTAAATGAGAATTTCAGATACACAAATCATTTTGGGGATACATGTGTCCCAGCAATGTTTGGGACACATTGAACTCTAAAACTTCATCCGTTGTCTATCTGGAATTTCAAATTTCCATTTCCTGTATTTTATCTGGCCACCCTACCTTAAACGGATTTTAATGCCCAATGAGTCTCCAAACAGGCTGCCCCCAACTCCCTGAGCTGCCTTTACGGAAGGAGGAACAACTCTTCAGGATGCGGGTCTGTTATGGGCGATTTCATTTGCCCGGTTTAGTTTTATTTGAATCAGTTCACAAGTACCTGTGATTAGAAAAGGCTTAAGATGGGAGGCCAAAGTGGGCAGGTCGCTTGAACCCAGGAGTTCCAGACCAGCTGAGCAACATGGCAAAACCCCATCCCTACAAAAAAAATACAAAAATTAGCTGGGCATGATGGTGCACACCTGTAGTCTCAGCTACTCAGGAGGCTGAGGTAGGAGGATCACCTGAGCCCAGGAAGTCGAGGTTGCAGTGAGCTGTGATTGCACCACTGCACTCCAGCCTGGGCAACAGAGTGAGATCCTGTCTCAAAAAAAAAAAAAAAAAAAAAAAAAAGCTAAGAAGTGGCTTTAGCCAGGGTGTCCCTGTGGCTGCCACCCCCTCCTCCCTGCATTTCTTGCAAAGTACCTAGGACCAGGAGTTTAGGGAGCAGTAGAGGGAGGTGGGTGGGTGAAAACAGGAAGCTCTGGCATTAAACCCGTGTGGCCCCAGGATCTTGGGAAGAAGGAGCCGAGTGGCGCCCAGAGCTGTGGCACCTTCTGCGGGTCGCCTTTTTCTTTTGAATCAGAGGTGGCTGGACTCATCGCAGACAATTGGCTCTTTTATTGCATTCCGCTGGGCCTCTCTCTGTCAAGCCCGGGGGAAAGATGACTTTCCCACCATCCCCCAAGCTGGAAGTGGAATTTCGGGTTTTTTAATGGGTGCAAGCCATATCCTCCTCTAAAAACAGTTTCAGACTTTCCCCACTTACCCCTCGCCTTAGTTTGGGGGCAGGAAGCAGGAGGACATGGGGACTGTGGCTGGCGCTTCCCTCACCGCCCCTTGGGAAGGACCACACAGGCCCAAGGGGACGGGTGAATAACCGAGAACAAAGTCCTAATAAAATAGTCACTTTTATTTCTTAGCAAAACTATTTCCTCCGTGAGGGGTATTTACAACAGAGAAAGGAAAGAAGGGGTCAATTCACAGCGATTTGGAGAGGCTGGAGGGGCTCGTGGGAGGCCCGAAGGGCTGGAGACAGACACTTCACACAATTAACTGGAACTGCTTTTTTCCGGTTTCGGACGGGGACGTCCCCAGAGGGACTTGATGGGGCTGGGGCCCCGCGTGGGGAGGGAACTCGCACAAACCACCCGCCGTCCTGGGCTGGCCCCGGGTCACCCGCAGGTGAGCTCTGGGAGTTCGGGCTCTGGACCCGGGAAGGGGGTCTGGCAGGTCCCGGCGCAGCCCGGGGACGGGGGCGGGGCCGAGGGGCGGGGCCGGGTCGCATGCAAACACCGAGGGGGAGCGGGCGACACGGAGGGGGGCGGCGGCGCGCGCGGCGGGGGCGCGCGGGGGCGGGGCCGGGGGGGCGGTCACGGGCGCCGGAGCAGCACGTGCTCGATGTAATTCTCCAGCTCTTCCTGCTCCTGCAGCCGGCGCTCCTCAGCCTCCGCCTCCTCCTGTGCGCGCCGCGCCTGGGCCTCCCGGCCGGGATAGTGGCGCGAAGGCGGCAAGGCGTGGTGGTAGTGGCGGCGGCGCAAGGCCGAGGGCGGCTGCAGTGTCCGCGGCCGGATGTAGTTGGGGAAAGGGTGGTACGGCCCTGGCGGGTACACCTCGTCCTCCTCCCGATCCCAGGGCGGGAGCACCTCGTTCCAGTCCGGTAGCTCGTCTCTAGCGGGGGCGGGGGCCGGGGGCGGGGGCTGCGGGGAGCGGACGCGGGTGGGGGCGGGGGCGGCACGGGGGGGCGGCACGGGCTCAGGAGGGGCGTTCTTCTTCCGCTTCCGCTTCTCCTCCACCTCCTCGATGATGCTGACCACGTCGTCCGCTGGCAGGTGGAGTTTGGTGGACAGCTCAATGAGGCTGTCGATCGTCTGCGGGTCCATCTCCTCGTCGTCGTCCTCCTCCCCGCCCTCCTCTGCCCCCTCGGCCTCCTTCCGCCGGTGGCCCGGCGTCTCCTCCTGGGAGCGCTTGTCCTCGGCGCCGGCTTCCCCGTCCTCCTCCTCCGCGAACAGGAGCGCGTTCTGCCGCGCCCTCTCCGCCTCCTCCGCCTCTGCCTCCGCCTCCGCCGCCTCCTCATCCTCTTCCCCCACCCTCTCCTCCCCGCCGCGTCTCTCCTGCTCCGCCTCCTCCTCCTCCCTTGCGCTCTCTCGCTCGTCTGCCGCCTCCTGCAGCCCCCGACCCCCGAGGCCGCGCTGCCGGGCCCCGCCCTGCAGCAAATACTGGAGCAGCAGGTCCGAGGCGAGGTCGGCCAGCCGCTCTTCCTGCGCCGCGGCCTGCCGCGTGGCCTCCGCCTGCCGCCGCCCGGCCTCCACCTGCGCCAGCCCTTGCTGGAGAAGGCGCTCGCCCGCCTCGGAGCCGCCAAGGAGTGCGCTCTCCGGCCGGCGCGCCTTGGGGAACGGGGCGGCCAGGCCTTGGTACGCCTTGGACAAGGGTGCCAGTGCCTCGCCTAGGTGTGTTTTGGGGGAGGACACTCCTTCCCCAAACTTGTGGGTTTCGGGAAGGGGCCCGCTCTCGGGCATACGCGCCTGGAATTGCGAGGGGGCCGGGGGCGGCAGGGGCGCGCGCTCCGGGACACGCGCCTGGAACTCTCCCCAGGAAGCGCGCCACACGCGCTCTGGCCCCGGGCTCTCCAGATTCACTCGGGTCAGCGTGTGCGTGCGGGTTTCCGTCTCTGCTGCCGCCGTCTCCTGCTGGCGCTTGGCGCTACTTGGACTGAAATCTCGCAGTTCCTGGAGCAGGGACGCTAGCGCCTCGAGCTCCTCGGAGGGATCGCTCGCCTCGGGCCCATTCTCCGGAGTCTGAGGGCGAGGCGGAGCCGCGGGCTCCGGGCTCTCCGGCGCCGGGAGGCTGTGGGTCTGGCTGCGCACGGTCTCGGTCAGCAGAGCTTCAGCGGCTTCTTCCGCCGGTCCCTGCTGGGAGCCGCTTGGTGCGGGGGGCGAGGCGGGGCGGTCGAGTGCCTGCAGCAGCACCGCGGCCAGCGCCCGGGGATCCACGCCCTGGAAAAGCTCTCCCTCGTCCTGCGGCTCGGAATTCCGAGCGGCTCGGACCTCTGGGGCGCTGCCATCCTTTGGCCCGGGCACTGCGTCCCCGGCTACCGGCTCTTTATGCTCAGAGCTGAGGGGAGGAGGCTGCGCCTCAGGGCGACCCGGGGGTGCTGCCCCTAACCCCTTGATCAGCAGAAGGCAGAAGAGGGCCGAAGCCGACAATCTGAGGGCTTTCATGACCAAGGGGCTGCCGGAGACTGAAAAATAGAAGGGACCAAAAAAAGAGGATTTCTGTAAGAATTCCCCTCTCTAGGTCTACGTTCCCTTCCCCCACCTTTCAGCAGGAAACCCGGGGCTTCCCTGATCCCCCAAACCTTACCCAGAAGAGGAACGTTTAGGAGCAAAGGAGGAAGATGTTGTGCCGATCTCTGGAGCCGTGTAAATGGGAAAATAACCACCGAAGCCCTCGCTTACCCAGGGTCTCCTCGCCCCCTTCCCTGAGCCATCTCACTGCCATCGCCCACGTACTAAGCAGCAGCAATATGGGGGAAAAAAAATCTCTGCTCCCTCCCCGTAGGACTCCCCGGATGGTGCGTGGGCGACTTCAGCAGCGAGAGAAAAAGCTGCGACTCCCCCGTTTACCGGGGACCCTTACCAGGGGGCTCCCTGCTGTGTTTGCAACACCCGCATCGAGAGGAGAGAGAACCCTCCCTCACGCCCACGGCTGCCGAGGGTTTGAGGGACGGACAGCGGAGTATTTACCAGCTGGTGTCACGACGCGAGAGGTGGAGAGGAGGGTCGGGGCGGGGTGGGGACAGGGGAAGATCGGGACGCGTCCGCCTCGGCTCGGAGCGGTGGCCGGGATACGAGCGACGGTCGAGGTCTGGCGTCCCGTGGGCTGGGCTCAGCTGGGTCGGCGCGGCTTCGGGCGGCTCGTTCGCTCCGGCTTCAGCACGCTGGACAGCGCCCGCGCCTCCACCGCCTTATAAAGGGGAGCGCGCGGGGTCACGTGGGCGCGCCCCTCCCCATTGACGTCAATGTTCATTCATGGGGAAGCGGGCGGGCGCCCGGCGGAGGGAGGACGCCCTATGATTGGAGGGTGCCTGCCTCTCCCGGCCTGCGCCTGCGCGCTCGGGCCTTCGGCTGAAGGGGTGTGCGCTAGCGGAGCTCCGGGAAATGAATGAATGAATGAATGAATGAAATGCTGAAGCGGGCAGGGCGGGGGGCTATGAATGAATGAAGGAGGGACGAAGAGAAAAGGATGAATGAATGAATGGGAGAATGAATGGAAGGGTGGATGCAGAGGCGCTGGAAGGCGGGAGGGTGGGTTGCAGAGCAACTTGGAGCTGCTGGATGGAGCCCGCGTTGCTGAGTGGAATAGAAAAAGGGCAGCCCCAGCGTCTGACTGGACACCAGTGGGAGATCAATACTGGGGAGGGGAAGGATAAAGATTCAAGAGCCGAGGAGGGGGCGAGTTCCCTACCCCAAGACCACGCGCCCAAGGACGGCATGAACCTGAGCGCGGAGGGACAGATCTGCGCGCCTGCAGGCGCTGTCCGCGGATCAGCGGTGCGGGTGGCAGCCCCCTGGCAGGGTCAGATGGGTGGATCTTGCGGTTTTGGTAATCCCATCGGGAAGGGTCCGAGTCGGAAGAGAAGGGGGAAAGAATGAGCATGTGTGTGCCTCTGGGTCGTGTCTGTTTCACGACCCGTGCTGTGTCTGGAGAAAAAGGTGTGTCTGTCCTTCTGTCCCCTGACTGCCGCTTGTGTCAAGGCCCCCTGCTGTGCCTCCTTAGCCCATCTCTTCCCACCCTCCCCCGTCGCTTTCCCTCCTGCCGCTCCCCTCCCCCAAGGACATTTGGAGGGCGAGACCAGACCAGGTGGGGAGGGGGTTGCGCAGGTGGGGGGTGACTCAACTCCAGCTCTCTCCACCGCTTAAAGGGAAGGTTTGAACGCGATGGGAGGGGGGCCTGCAACGTCAGAGATAGCCCCTCTCTGCCGCCAGCCCCTTCGACCGTATCTCCTGCCAGAGAGGTTGGGGCTGGGGGCTTGGACAGCTAGAGGTTCCGGGGGTGGGGGGCGATGACGCACAGATTTGCGCAAAGAGAATCCATCAGCGAGCTGGGTCCGGTGAAGGGAGACCAGCCGTGGGCGGGGGTGGGGGGGAGGACGGAAATGGGGAGGGGGCAGGGGAGAGGAGAGGGTGGCAAGGGGGGCAGCCACTGCAGGAATGAAGGGGAGGGAGGGAGGAAGCCTGGAGGGGGCTGCGGTGCTGGCAGAGAGCGGTGCGGGGGCGTGGGCAGGGAAGGGGGGAATGACAATGACACACGCCAAACACACACGAACTGCGGACACAGGGGTGCTCGTGGGCACACGCAGGGCACCCGCACCCTGAGACTCTGGAAACCGAGGTCAGGGCTGCCTGTCAGGGGCTTAGAGACTCTTTCAGAAATGGTCCTCGCCCCCCTCCTCACCTCTTCCTGGCACTGACCCTCCTTCTAACCTCCCCCTCCCTACACACACACTCACGTGTTTTCTCTCTATAACCAGCAGTGGCTTCTCGCTTCCATCAGTGGCTCGACTTTCCCAGAAGAAAGCCCATCAGCTCTGCGGGGAAAGAAATGGGGAGGAGTGGAGAGGGAGAAAAGAGAGAAGAGATGGCAGGGGAGGAGGAAGGAATGAAGGGATCTGGAACAGGTAGAAGGAGCAAGCTAAAGGAGAAAAAAAAAACTGAGAACCAAGGTGACAGTGGAAATTCCAAAGAAAGGAGGGAAAAGAGGGGATAGGAGACCCCGAGGCAATGCCTCCCATCCCCACACACAACTAGCCACGGCCTCCCCTCCTTCCTCTCCCTGCCCCCCATCTCCCCTTCATCTTCCCAGCCTGGATACAGAGAGCAGTGGGATGGGGAGGGGGTCACGTTACCTTCCTGAGGAGGATGAATCAGAGAGAGATGGCTCAGACATCTGGAGAGGGGGAGGGGAAGCCATTCAAGAGAGAAGGGAGAGGGGAGGGAGCCAGCCAAGGGGGCTGACTGAGTAGCTGATGGGGATTAGAGACCAAGTTGCAAGAGGAGAGGAGACAGGCACCTAGAGAAACTGTATTTGCCTGTGGGCTTGTGTGTGCACACACACCTGCGTGTACATGTACATGGCTTGTGCATGTGTGTTTATGTGTGTGTGGAGATGAATGAGATACATGGCTGGGAGTGGGGAGAAAAATAAAGGGAATTGGGGGAAGCAATTGTGCATTTAATCAGATCAAGAGTGGATGGGCATGGTAGTGTTTCCAATTTAACTACGTGATGTTCTCTTCCGGTCTGTGTGGCTGTGATTGTGTTTGCTTCCAGGTGTGTGTGCATGTGTGTGTGTGTTGGGGGGTTCTTATCTCTTCTGCATGCCTGTATGCCCGTGCAGTTTGGAGTCTTTGAGCACACCCAGTTCTGGGCATCCGTTGGTGTCCAAAAAGTGTGCCTGGCTTGGTGGCACACAACCATGTATGTGTAAGCACACACACGGCCCCACTCCCCATCCCTCCCTTCCTGCACTTAAGTTCAAAAGCCCAGGAGAACTTCTCAGAAATCAGCATCCTCAAGGCTCCAGTCATCCTGTGGTGAGGGACGGGGTGGATGTGAATGCCTGGGGCACCAAAAGCTTGGAGATTCCACAATCTGGGTCTTGACTCTGTCTGCATGGTCTCTGGACTCATTCTGTTTCTGCCACTCTCCATCCCAGTTCCCTACTGGGTCAGCTCATTCACACACTCCCCCCCTCTACTGGGGGTGAGCTGTGCCCTTCATACCCTGCTGCCTCTAGGGGCTTCTGGACTGGGCACAGGTTCTTGGGATGGGGAAAGGAGGGAGACAGTAGAAAAAGAAAGAGAACTGAAGAGAGTGGGAGAGACAGAGTGCTGGAAAAGGCAGAGCCGATATGGGGACCTGGTTGGGGATGCCTGGTATTGGCTCTGACTTGTTTGTGTGAATCCATCATCTCTCTTTGTATTTGTTTCTGAATCTCTCTCCAAGAGGGTAGCTGGAGAAGATGGGATCCAGCATCATAGGAATCCAAGCTGAAGATTTGGGAAACCAGGAGAGTGAGGAAGAGCACTGGGTCTTTCCTCTGGGAAGGTCTGGGAGAGAAAGAGAGAGCAGGGGCTTGTGGACCCCGAAGCTCACCGTTCCCCTCTTCTCCTCCCCCTCCCCCCAACCGGTGACTCACCTCTGCAGCCTTTAACTGCGTCAGCCATGGTGGAGGGGCAGGCAGGAAGGGGCCACTTTATGAGAGGGGAAGGGGTCTCCACTTTGAACTTACAGAAGATGCTGAAGGCCCCCTGAAAATTGCCCCATTTAAAATCTTGCCCTATCTCCTCCCCATCCCAGAGCTGGGGAGTCCTGGGGAAGGGACTGAGGGGTGGGCTGGGGGCTATGGGAGGGTCTGGAATTATGAGTGATGGGAAGGCGATGCCCACCCTGATTTTTAGTCCCTAGGTCCCACTCGCCCTCAGACCCCCACCCACTCCTGAGTGGGGGAGGGGAGACCCAGCAAGCGGGGGAGGGCAACGCCGCAGAGATGAGTCACCAAGAAAGAGAGAGAGAAAGAGACAGAGATGGGGAGAGACACGAGGAGAGAGCCACTGGAGAGAGACACACACACACACACTCAAATACACACAGAGATACACACACACCATCAAGGTGGTACCCACCAAGAGAAAGAAAACCACTTCAATCATCCTGAACCAGCCTCTTGCAACTTCTACCTGTCACACACACAACACACTGTCCTACAGAATCACACTGAGATTCGGAGACACACCCACTTACACAAACACAATGTCACACCTAGCCTAGCAGTTACCCAGACCTAGGCTGGAGATGTGTGCAGGGCAATGGAGATGTGCTCTAAGTGTTCTCATTCATTCCTTTTACCAGGTGGAGGGAGGGGCGCCAAAACCCTCAAGGAATGCGACTTCAGAAATCCAAGACGCGGTTGCAGGGACTCACAGGCTGCGCTGTGCACACTCGACAATACACACAAGTCGCCTGCCTCCCCGTCCACACGTACATAGTAACATATCAAGCATCGTCCTCATCAAAAAACAAACAACAGAAAAAAACCACTTGAGGTACCTGATTCTGGGGTACACCAGGCACGTTGTCCCGAATCCATCCCACCCAGACACCCCCTGACTCGTGCACACATGTACAGAAACGCAGACACACAAAGACGCCCACGAACACACTCACACGGACGAAAACCACCTTGTGCTGCCTCGCCCGCGTCCGCGCACGTCCTGGCGCCCCCGCGTGTTACTTTGGGGGATCGCAGTCTCCGCAGATCCAGAGCAGGCTCGCGGGGGCGGTGCCCAGGCTCTCTCCACCTCCTCCACCCACCACGGGTTGCCCACCTAGAAAAGGGGAAAGCAAGCCCGGCTGGCCACGGGCGAGTCTGGAACTGGGGGGTTAGAGGCCTGGATCCTGGCTGATGGAAGCTGGTCTTGGATGCCAAGAGGGACTTGGATGCCACAGAATTGAGTAGCCGCCGACTCCCAGGTCCAGGGAAAAGCGAGGCCCAGGGCAAGTCAGGAGGCCGCGCCGCTGCCCACCTCGGTCCTGAGCAGCGGCTTCTTTCCTCCACTTGGCAGGGGTCGGGTAGGGGCGCACAGCCGGCAGCCCTCCCCAGAACCCCTCCCCACCTCCCCCCTCTCCCTGGGGAGTCATTAGCCCCATTGCCACAGGGCTTAGAGATCCTCTCTGATACAGGCTGCTGGGGAAAAGGGAAGATAATGTGTCTCATTCCTCTTCACTGGGAAGTGAAACAGACACAGAGGGTGACCAAAAGGTCCATTTTATTGTCATACAGTCATGGTCACCTTGACAAGGAGGGTGGCAGCGTGGCCAGGCACAGGAGGCAGCCAAGCAGAGCAGCACAGTAGCAAAACCAGAGCTGGGGCAAGTGGTGAAGCGGCGGTTGCCCCTCCTCCCCCACCTTGTCTACATTCTTCCACCTGCTGGTGTCCACCTCTGCCCACATCTTGGATCCCATCCCCAGCGAACCCCGAACTCACTGCCAACATTCTCCTAGCACCTATGCATTGCTCGAGCTAACATCATCACACAGAGTGAAGTTCTAGGTCATGCTCTAGGCTTGGGATACCTGGGTTCTTTTCACTGGGAGGCTCCTAGCTACTATGAATGACTTAGAAGTCACTTTGATCTTTCCCAGCCTTCTGTTTTCTCCCTCTGCCTTTGATGTGGGGAACCAGTATTGGAGACAGCGCTGTGCAGATGCAGCTGTTACTACTTGCAATTAAATAGAAGACTCTCAAAGTTCTAAAAGCATAAATGATCCAGAGGAAGGGAGTGGTGTCCAGAAATACCAGGAGGTGGGGATTCCAGTTGCACTAGAAGGCGGCCTGGTTGGAACCAGGAGACAGCCCCTGTGCCAGGCTGAGGGACCTGCCCTCCACTGTACCAAACTCTCCAGCCAGAACCACACCACCCCCGCGCCCGGGTGAGCTGGGGCACGGGGGAGCCTGCGAAATAGCAACGTTGTGCAAAGCTGGAGGGAACCCCAGTGAGAGAGGCAGGCTCAGAAAGTGCATCACAAGATGAACAAGGACTCAAATGGGGGAGCAATCTAAATACATTTCATTTTACAGGATCTCTCTCTCTCTCTCTCTCTCTCTCTCTCTCTCTCTCTCTCTCTCTCTGTCTGGATTGCACACTAGGCTGGTGATAGGAAGAGGAACAGGGACAGAAAAATGGGCACTGTGATGTTAAGCATCGTAGAGATCCAGAGAGGATGAGGATGGGAGGCTAGAGAGAATTGGGGAGAGGGCACTGATCTCTGGCACCAGAGCAAATCTCTGGCACTTGAGCGGGGGGAGGGGCTTGAGGTGGAGAGGGCAGTGCAGGGCCAGTTTTTAGGGCTTTAGAAAGGGCAGGAGGAAGAAAAGAAATGTGAATTGGCATCCCACACAATCCTGAGCGCTTCCACCCAGGAGGGGGCAGAAGGGAGAAGCCAGGAAAGGGGGAGTTCACGCCCGGGCTGAGGTAATGGAGAAGGAAGGAAGGACTCTGAAGCCTGTGCAGGGACCAGTTCTTTGGGAAAAGGGTGGATAATAGCAACTCAAGGCCCCCACCTCCACCCCACACCCAATAGTCGGCAAGTTCAGGTCAGGGAATGGGCAATGGTGTTTGGGGGAGCTAGAGGCAAGATAGTGAGGGGAAAAGGGACAGAGTAGGGGGACCTGCGCCGGTAACGGCAGGAGGGCAGGACTCAGAGGGGACTTCCCAGGGGATGCAGCATCGGAAATGGCAGGAGAGAGGCTGGTGGGGGAAACTGTGGAAGGGGGCGAGTCCAAAGTACTTCTTTTTCCCATTCCCCGCCAGAGGAGAGGCCTCAGATGTCGGCCTCCAGCAGGTACTGTTCAGTATAACCCTTCACCAGCTCCAGCCCCAGCCCGGCCTGGCAGAAGTCAGCCAGCTGCGACCACAGCTGGGGCTCCAGGAAGAGCTGGCACATGACGTTGAGGCCGGCGAGGCGCGGGGCCTGGCGCTGCAGGTGCCACAGCAGCTGGCTCTGCACCTGCGCGCCGTCGCTGCCGAAGGCGTCGATGTTGAGATAGCGCCAAGTGCCGTCCCCTCCGTGCGGGATGGGGAAGGGGCGCGTGCACAGTGTGAGCACGCGCGGGCGCGCGCGGCTGTCCACGCGCCACTCCAGGCCCTTGGCCGCCAGCAGGCGCAGGTTGCTCTCGCTAGGCCGGTAGGGCTGCCAGTCCTGGATGATGGTCCCGCCCGGAAGCACTTCACGCTGCACGGAGGGCGACAGCAGGAGGCGTGCCACGTCGCCGCCTGCCTCGGACACGGCCTCGGTGGGCAGCGGTGAGAAGGTGCCGGAGGTCCGCAGAGCAGCCAGCCGCGCGCCCAGCCCGGCCAGCAGCGCGGACGCGTTGAATCGGACCAAAAGGATGCCCTGCGGGGGGCACGAGTGAGCGCGGGGCCGGCGCGGGAGGGCTAGCGAGCCCGGTGCCTCTCGGCAGGCATCTTCACTCCCAAGTTCACGGCCACAGGCTCCCACCTGCGTCCCTCCGGAGGAGCGACTGTGAGGGCTCCGGGCCGAGTAGGGTATGGGAAAGCCTGGGTTTCAAGGGTACCAGACAGGGACCAGGGTCACAGGCTCCCAATACGTGGATCCCCAAGAAGAGGTGGGATCAGTATGGAGTAGCCAGGGAACCGAGGGTGCGGGTCCCCGAGTCTCCAGGGACTTGAAAGCCAGGGAGGCCGATCAGTCAGTAGGATTGGAGAGGCGCAGAGGGAGGACAAAGGCTCAGAGGAGGATGCTTGGGTCCCTGAACAAAGGCAGGATCCTAGGGGAGGCAGGGTGCCCGAAGTTGGGAAGCGAGGACTAGGGTTTCAAGCTGGGAGTCGGGAGTTTGGCTTCCCCTGGGTCAAAAGGTCTGGTGAGGACTGGGAGTCCCAGGGCAAGGCTCAGGGGCCGCGCCACTCGGTAGAGCCCACAGAGAAGGCAAGCCCGTGTTCTGCTGGGGGTGGGGAGGGTCTCCTCGTGTGCCCCAGCAGAGAGGCCCAGCCATCGGAGTTCCCCGTCCTTCTCACCTGCTTGGTGATTAGGCGGTATTTCTTCAGCTCCCGGGGGCCCAGCTGGTCGTCCCGGGTGAGCCGTGCCACCTTGACCCCCGGGTGCTGTCGCTTGACCAGCTGCGAGCAGAAGCGCTGCAGCAGCCCGGCCACGCCCTTCCCGCGCTCCCAGGGCGCCACGCGCAGGCCCTCCACCAGCGCCGTCTCCCCGGCGTCGATCACGTTCACCGACTCCAGCGCGATCTGCGGACCGAGGCCGTTAGCCGGGGGCCCTCCCCGCCTCCGCCCCTGCCAGGGCTGTCGGCTCACTGGGCTCTCCACTTCCCACACGCTGAGCACTCCGTCGTCACCACTCGGGCACCAGGCCAGGCCTGGGTTGGCACGGCCCTTGGGCCTCAGATTACAGAGCCGGCAGAACAGTCAATCGCCAGGGCCTCGTCCACCATTTTTTTTTTTTTTTTTTTTTTTTTAAATTTAGGACAGGGTCTCCTCACCCAGGCTGGAGCGCAGTGGTGCGATCACAGGTCACTACAGCCTCAAACTCCTGGGCTCAAGCGATGCCCCCCACCCCCAAGCCTTTCTAGTAGCTGGGACCACAGACACGCACCCCTACTCCCGGCTTTTTCTTTATTTTTATTTTTTAGAGCGGAGGTCTCCCATGTTGCCCAGGCTGGTCTGGAACTCTTAGCCTCAAGTGATCCTCCAGCCTCGGCCTCCCAAAGAGCTGAGGTTACAGGCGTGAGCCGACGCGCCCGGCCCCTTCTACCTTGTGAGATGCTCCAGCTCCGAGTGTGTCATGTCCTGGACCGCTAGCCACGCCCCTTCTCTGGCTCCTTCCGGGGGAGTTTACCACGCTCCACCTCCTCTTAGCTCCTCCCCCAGCCCAACTCTAAGCTCATCCTGCTCCCACCCTTAGCCTACCCTGTCTCTCCTGCTCCCCACCTCTTTTGCTTTTACCCCCAGAAAAATCCTCCAGTGGATCCTCAAACTTCCAAGTGCTCACCTGTCCCTCTGGTTCCTCTGCTTTAGGAGTCCTCCACCCCACCCTCACTGACATAGCCCCTGGATCCGCGCTGCAAGCCCTGCGCTTCCTCAGCATCCGGACGAAGGCTGGGGAGAAGCTCTCATCCTCCTCTTCCTAAGGTCCACGCACCCGCAGGTGGCTTCACCCCATGTCACCTGGGCCCTGCCCCCGGGCTCACCACGCCTCCGTTGCGCTTGGCCAGCACCACCGTGCGGTCGGGGTCCCGGAGCCAGCTGTGGTAGCGGCTGGGAAGGTAGTCCAGGCCGCCGTAGATGCCCCCCGAGATGGCCAGCACTTCCTCAAACTCCCGTTCCGTGGCTACCACGAAGTCCAGTGGCTCGGCCTCAGCCTCAGGCCCCGATCTGGACCCAGGCTCGGCCCCCGACAACTCGGCCTTGGCCTCAGACCCTGACTCGGCCCCCCGGGGCTCAGCCTCAGCCTCAGGCCCCCATCCGGACCTGGGCTCGGCCTCCACCTCCTGTGGCCAGGTTTCAGAGCTTGGCTCTGCATCTCGGGCAGCCTCCTTTTCTGGCTTAGTGACCTCTGAGGTGGCTGTGCCACAGCTGGCTTCCAGCTTCATGACCCTGCAGAAAAAAGAGAATGCAGCAGGTGGATCAGAGCCCTTCGTTTCCACATCTGGGCCCCTGCACACAAACGGTCCTAATGCCCCTTCCTACACAAATACTCTTTCTTTTTCTTTTCTTTTCTTTCTTTCTTTTATTTTTATTTATTTATTTATTTATTTATTTTTTGAGATGGAGTCTCCTTCTGTCTCCCAGGCTGGAGTGCAGTGTCGCGATCTCGGCTCACTGCAATCTCTGCCTGCCAGTTTCAAACTATTCTCCTGCCTTCGCCTCCTGAGTTGCTGGGACTACAGGCACGGTGCCGCCATGCCTGGCTAATTTTTGTATTTTTAGTAGAGATGGAGTTTCACCATGTTGGCCAGGCTGGTCTTGAACCCTTGATTTCAGGTGATCCTCCCACCTCAGCTTCCCAAAGTGCTGGGATTACAGGCATGAACCACCACACCGGCCCCTTTCTTCACTTCTTCTTATTATTTTTAAATACAGATAGGGATCTCGCTATGTTGCCCAGGCTGGTCTCAAACTCCTGGGCTCAAGATCCTCCCACCTTGTCCTCCCACAGTGCTGGGATTACAGGTGTGAGCCACTGTACCTGGCCCACAAACACCCTTTCTTTTCTGCTGTCCACACAGACCCTGGGAATGGAGGGCTCCCAGCTCCCTCCCTCTTCCCACCAGTTTCCAGAAATCTCAGCTCTACCCACTCCACTCTTACGGGATGCTCCCTAACAGTCAGAAACTTAGAACCCTGTGAGCTCCCCATAGACCAGCCCCAGATCTCCTCCAGGCCCAGCCGGCAACCAGGGACCCAGGCAAAAGAAAAAAGGCATTTGGGGGTAGTTAAAAAAAAAAAAACACAAAACAGGAAGGCCGGGCACGAAGACTCATACCTGTACTCCCAGCACTTTGGGAGGCCAAGGCAAGTGGATTGGTTGAGTCACGGAGTTTAAGAACAGCCTGGGCAATATAGTGAGACTCTGTCTCTACAAAAAATACAAAAAAATTAGCCGGGCATGGTGGTGCGGTGGGCCTGTAGTCCCAGCTGCTCTGGAGGCTGAAGTGGGAGGATCATTTCAGCCAAGGAGGCAAAGGTTGCAGTGAGCCATGATCATACCACTGCACTCCCGCCTGTGTGACAGAGAGAAACCCTGTCTCAAAAAAAAAAAAAAAAGAAAAGAAAAAGAAGGAAAAAAAAAGAGGCACACTCCTTCAAGGACCCCATAACCTCTCTAAGACCTCTGCAAGGACAACATGAGAAAGAAACTCCCCTCTGTACACAAGAAAGTTCCCAGAGAACAGTGGAGGATTCACCCCCACCCCCATTTCCTGCCACTGCCAGTTACAATCCCAGCCAGGGCAAAGGGAGGAGAGTGTAGACCCCATATATCCTCCATATTGCTGCCCCAGTTCCCCATCCCCCCACCTCCACCTCTTGACATACACATTCAAATATAAGCAAGATAGACAGCTCCACTAGAAAATGTCAAGGCAGCCTAGCACGGTGGCTCAGCCAAGGTGGGTAGATCACCTGAGGTCAGAAGTTCGAGACCAGCCTGGCCAGCATGATGAAACACCATCTCTACCAAAAATACAAAAATTAGCCGAGCATAGTGGTGGATGCCTGTAAGCCCAGCTACTAGGGAGGCTGAGGAACAAGAGTCACTTGAAGCCGGGAGGTGGAGGTTGTAGTGAGCCTGAGCCAAGGTTGAGCCACTACACTCCAGCCTGGGCAACAGAGACTCTGTCAAAAAAAAAAAAAAAGAAAGAAAAAGAAAAAGAAAATGTCGAGCCATTCCTTCTAAGCCAATCAACCCCCACCCCCACCCTCCTTTCCTTCCTTCTGCCCCTCTTCCCCATAGGGAGACTTGGGCTCTGTCCACTCCAGGACTAGGAACCATTTGAAAAGGGTTCTGTCCGAGTTCCATCAAAACGAAAGAGAAAGCCCCCTAACCAAGTCCCAGCGACTTCTATTTCTGGGCCTGTCTCTTCCAGATCAGCCAAATCGACCAATCAAATCCCCCCTCTCTCTTTCAGCCAATGATAATGCTCACCTCAGATAACCTACATTAAGCCTCATTAACCAACATCCCAAGGGCACAAAGACCAGCTACTCTGTGGGGGTGATATTGACTTAACTGGAGTTTTATTTTGGTTTTTTTTTTGGTTTTTTTTTTTTTTTTTTTTTTTTTTTTTTTTACAAAAGCCTGACCTAGGTTCCTAGGTTTGGGGAAGGTTGACCAGCAGTGGGACCAAGGAGTGGTTTGCACTTCCAAGTCATAAACAGAGCTTGCCTAAACACGGTATGCTCGCTATACAAACCAAGCTTCAAGACAAGAGTTCCATCTCCCTCTTTGTTTTCTGATTCTTTCTCATCTGATTCCAATACCTGGAAGTTACCAGGATATGGAGCCAGAATTATCAGAGGAGAGGAGGAAGCCAAGCTCAGAGGATTTAGATCCCCTGCTGGGGCCATTAGAGACCATCAGTTTCAACCCATTGTTTTCACAATCAAGGAGATTACCCTTGATTTCACAATCAAGGAGATTAGCCTTGCCTGAGGTGACTCAGTCTGGGTAGAGCCAGGCTAAAAGTTAAGTTTCCTTGGCTTCCAGGCCAGGGGAGAAGACCTCTTATTATTATTGTTGTTGCTTTTTTGTTTATTTTATTTTATTCTTTGAGTCAGGGTCTTGCTCTGTCGCCCAGGCTGGAATGCAATGGCATCATCATAGCTCACTGCAGCCTCAACCTCCTGGGCTCAAGCAATCCTCCCACCTTAGCCTCCCGAGTAGCTGAGACTACAGGCGTGTGCCACTACACTTGGTTACTTTTTTAAATGTTTAATTTTTTTAGAGATGGGGTCCCACTATGTTGCCCAGGCTGGTCTTGAACTCCTGGGCTCAAGCGATCCTCCCACCTCCACTTCCCAAAGTGCTGGGATATTAGGTGCGAGCCACCATGCCCGGCCAAGATCTCTTTGTAGTGTATCTGGATCTCTGAACTCAGCCTGAAGAGCAAGGAGGGGAACTACTGGGTCCTTGAATAGGAGTTGAAGGGCCCAGGTGGGATAAGATGATGAAGAACCAGAGATGGAGTTGCTGGGAACTCCCTCACTGTCTGGCCCACAGGGTCAGCAATCCCTATGCCAACACACAAGCCTCCACGCCTGGGACCAACCCAAGCCCCAGACCTCTTGCACCACACTCTGGGGACAATGCGACCCAAAGAAGAGCAAGTTAGCTTCTGACTCCATCTGCAGCTCCAGGCAACATGAAGCAGCTCTTCATGGCTCCCAGGAAAATGCAAGCTGGTGGTTCAGTGGTGCCTCCAGCAATACCCTCGCTGCCCCCAAAGGTGATGAGGTGTGAGCAACGGGTAGACTGGAACCCACCTGACTCATTCAAGACATTCGGCTCCAGTCTCCTTCCCTTGCTTACAGTGGGGAGACCTTTTCCAAATGGTATTTCTACATCTCAGATAAGGTTGTTTGTGGCAGGAGGTAAGGGTAGGGGTGGACGTGGGGAGTTCCCAGAGTCACGGGGAAGGAAGAACTTTCCAACGCATCCCCCATCTTTCAACCTAGGCACCACCTCTACCCCATTCCCTTTTTGGGGACATGAACAAAGCTTCCCAGGTCCTTAAACCTTGGAGGAGGTGAGTAATAAAACAGGTCAGGGATTCCAGACCAAGCCAAACCTGTGGGCTGGCCCGTAACCCTTGCTTCACACGCTGACCGCTTCCTACCCTCCAGTCCAGCACCCTCTAGCCTGGTTCCATGGAACTCTTAACTCTCATCAGATGTCTAGGCAGAGGTGGAGGCAGCTGGTGAGTCCAGGGCACTGTCGGGGACGTAGTCCAGGTATCTCCTGGACCAAACACCCTCCTAAAAGAGGAACAGCATTTCTTGGCCAGGCAAGGTGGCTCATGCCTTTAATCCCCGCACTTTGGGAGGCTGAGGGAGGCGGATCATCTGAGGTCAGGAGCTGGAGACCAGCCTGACCAACATGGAGAAATCCTGTCTCTACTAAAAAAAAAAAAAAAAAAAAAAAAAAAAATTAGCCTGGCGGCTGGCGCATTCCTGTAATCCCAGCTACTCAGGAGGCTGAGGCAGGAGAATCGCTTGAACCCGGGAGGCAGAGATTGTGGCGACCCGAGATTGTGCCATTGCACTCCAGCCTGAGCAACAAGAGTGAGATGCCGTCAAAAAAAAAAAAAAAAAGAGGGACAGCATTTCTTTCTTCATCCCTATCCCCACATCCTTGGGGACATTCTTTAAATCTCATAAATATGAATGATTGCTTTGGGGAGGGGGTGATCCGAGTCATAGCTGGGCATGATCGGAGTCAGAGCTGGGAATGCCGGGAGCCCACCCACCCGCACCCCACTCCCACCGCACCCCCACACACCTGAAATATCGATGCCCTTGAGGCTGATGGCTTCTTGACACTGGGGGAGGGAGCAGAGGGAGGGAAGGGAGAGCCCAGTCGCCGGGGAGGCGGAGACAAAGAAGGCGGCTGCACAAAGCGCCCAAAGATGAGAGCGAAAAGAACGGGAATGGAGGCAGAGAGCAAACAAAAGCAGACAGGAGATGCGGCCGCAGGGGACAGGCCGGGAAGCGGGAGGAGGCTTCGACACTGAATCACAGACATGACACCTCGTGACTCCGGGCCCAGCAGATTAAAAAAAAAAAAAATCCTAGCACGCACCCCCTCCCCTGGGACACTGTAAATAGAAAGGAGCGTGACACACCCCCTTCGCCCCGGGGTGTGGAGGGCGGGGATCCGGGGGCGGAAGGGGTCAAGGGGAAAAGAAAGTCAGAAAAAAGGCTGGAAGAGAACAACCTTGGAAACAGAGACAAGGGAGAGGCGATGAAGTGGGGGCGGAAGGGAAGGCCTAGGGAGTGGGCAGAGGCAGGGGCTGAGGAAGTTGGCCCAGCGAATAGGGGTGGGGACCCCAGAGGGCCATAGTCGTGGAGGAGGGGGGCTGTCCTGGAGGGTCTTCCCGAGTGAGGGTCATCCCCCTGCCTCTATCCCGGAGTGGGGGCTTGGGCTTGGGCGAGAGGAAGACTGCGAAGGGAGCTGTCTGTTTGGCGAGGGTTCCCCTGGGCACCGGACCCTGGGGACAGGTGGGAGCGACATGGCAACAGAGGGGGGCGGGGGAGCCCTTCTGGACACCTGAAGCGCAGCCTCTGACTCAGTTTTCTGGGTCACCGGACTGGGAGGGGTGGGCAGAAGGGGGCGCAGCCCCTTGGTACCCCTGGGGGGCGGTGGCCTTCTGCTGCCCCATTCTGCGGTGAAGGAGCACGCTAGCCCCCTCCCAAGTCCCCAGGCCCGGCCGCCCCCCTACCTCGCCGGAGCCGGAGCTGGAGCCAGGGCCGAGATGCCGCAAAGCCAATCGGGGCGGGCGGCGGGCGCAGACACCCCCGGTGCCAAGCGAGAGGTCCCTTTGGAGCCCCCAAGAGTCAAAGGAGGATGATGCTCGGGGACTCCGCCGCGCTGTCGGAGCCCGACTCGAACGTCGAAGGTCAGCTCCGGGGCTGCGCCGCAGCACCGTTGGCGACGCGGGCCGGGGCGCCCAGCGGTTCAGGGGTTCGGGTGGCACGCGTGGCTCCCGCGGCGACGCTTCGGCGGCAGCTTAGAGGGGCGGAGACCCCGGCGACACGGGAGAAACCCGGGACGGATCCGGAGCGGACTCGTGCCCTGCTGGCGGGCCGGGGGTCGGGGTGCGCCCTGGGCAGCTGGGTGGCCTCAAGCCCTACTGCCGAGACTCCGCCCCGTATCCCGGCTGGGGAGTGGGACTGGGGATCGGGATGTCTCGGGTTTTGGTGGTGGTAATGCTGGAGTTGCTGGCTTAGTTATCTCCCCACCCCACGCCCAGCACCTCTGTTCTCTGTCTGGGGGTCCCCCATTGCCCCGAAGTCCCCCTCCTCCAGGAGCCACCCCTCGATGAAATCTCCTGCCTCCATTGTAAGAGCGGCTGGGAAGGGGGACTCCGAGCCTTCGTCCCCGGAAACTGATCGAGGGAATCAGAAACCTTAGAACACCGGGAAGGCGAAGAGACATCAAGAGACAGAAGTTGAGAGGCTAAGGGAGGCCAAGACCTCTCCATCTTCTCACCACGGTGTGGGCGCCCGAGCACCCTGGTCCCCCAGGTGCACAAGGCCCCTCAGTCCACAAAGTACCCCGCGGGGCAGCAGGCAGAAAGACCTCCAGGTAGGCAGCGCACACTGTGGCACATTCACACAGACCTCTGCACGCAGGAGGCTCTGCACTCCATGCTGATCCTGGTAGCTGGGGAGGAAGAGGAAAGTGTGGAGTTGGGACCCGGGTGGGTGCAGCGCTGCCCCTGGCTCTAATAAGCTGGTGGCCCAGGCTCTTAACTCCTACAAGGTTCTCCATCCCACCTATAAAGTGAACTTAAGGCTGGGTGCGGTGGCTCACGCCTGTGATCCCAGCACTTTGGGAGGCCGAGGCGGGCGAATCACTTGAGGTCAGGAGTTGGAGATCAGCCTGGCCAACATGGTGGAACCCCGTATCTACTAAAAATACAAAAATTAGCCTGGCCTGGCCGGGCGCGGGGGCTCACCCCTGTAATTCCAGCACTCTGGCAGGCCGAGGTGGGCGGATCACCTAAGGTCAGGAGTTCAAGACCAGCATGGCCAACATGGCGAAACCCCGTTTCTACTAAAAATACAAAAATCAGCCGGGCACAGTGGCGTGCGCCTGTAATCCCAGCTACGCGGGAGGCTGACGCAGGAGAATCGCTTGAACCCAGGAGGCAGAGGCTGCAGTGCACCATTGCGCTCCAGCCTGGGCGGCAGAGCGAGAATCCAACTCAAAATAAAATAAAATAATAAATAAATAAAGTGAGATCAGAACACCTTCAGTTCTACCCTGTAAGGAACCAAGAAAGTGATGGACAAAGTAACTGTAAACTGGGTAATGGACATAGTAACTGATGGAAAGATGATGGGAAGTGATGGACCTAATAACTGTAAACTGCTTTGGAGATGCAGGGAAAGATGTTAAGGACTTTCAAGGTCTGCTGGAGTCCTCTCTCCAGGGGCTGCCCAGCTCTCATGCTCCCCCTACCCTCTCCCCCACCCTGAAATTCATTGTTCACTCATCTTATTCCATTTTTTTTTTTTTTTTCCCTTTTTTTTTTTTACTTTCGGAGGTGATAACTTCATAGCCAGGCAAACTGACCCCATTGGATGTGCCAATGTAATAAGAAGGAAGGTCATGTTCCTGGAATCCCACATACAGGAATTCCAACCGAGGGTTAAAGGGCTAAACAGAAATAACACCAAGGGTTAAAGGGATGAGAATCAGGACTTCTAGGCTGAGGCAGGGCGAAAGGCAACTGACAAGTTATTTAACCTTTTGATAATAGGACTTCCCCCATTTCTGATTTCTGAAAGGGCTAACACACTGTGCGTCTCACCAAACTGCAGATTGCAGTTAAGGTGCCATATGCTTCACAGTGGGAAAGAACTTCAAAAAGTTACAGATTTCAAGGAAAAAATCACTAGTGGCCAAAGAGAGAGACCATCATATGCTAATCCCGCCCCTTTAGCCAGAAGCCACACCTTCCACCAACAGAAACTCTTGGATTGGTCCAACACTCACACACTTCCAGTTCCATCAGCCAATCAGAATCAAAAGTTTCCCAACGTTTCGACCCCTCCCCTTAATCCAAGCCACTCAGAAGCAACTTGTCGCTGTAAGTCCCGCCTCCAAACCGCTCACTGGACCAATGGAAAGCCATCTTGTTCCAGGCTTCATTCTCAGACATCTAGGAGAGCCAGTTTCCCTCTCAAAGAACAAGTGGCTTTCAGCTTCTTAAGTGTTCGGAGGATGCAGGGAGGCGGCCTACTCTGGGATGGAGGAAAGCTCTGGCTGAGAGGAGACAGCCCTGGAGTGGCTGGCCTCGGTTCCAGGACTACCCTCTACCCAGTACTGGTGGTGATGTGGTGAATGTTTACTAAGCACTGTAGCTGAATCTTCATAACGCTGTAGGGGAGGGGGGATTGTTTAGCCATTTTACAGAAGAGCAAAGTAGCTTCTGAGAAGGCTATGGACTAGATCCCATAGGATTTATTTTATTTTATTTTATTTTTATTTTTTATTTTGAGAAAGAGTCTCGCTCTGTCGCCCAGGCTGGAGTCCAGTGGCGCGATCTCGGCTCACTGCAGCCTACGCCTCCCGGGTTCAAGCGATTCTCTGGTCTCAGCTTCCTGAGTAGCTGCACCACCACGCCCAGCTAATTTTTTTTTTTTTTTTTTTTTTTTTTGAGACGGAGTTTCACTCTTGTTGCCCAGGCTGGAGTGCAGTCTCTTGATCTTGGCTCACCGCAGCCTCCGCCTCCGGAGATCAAGAGATTCTCCTGCCTCAGCCTACTGAGTAGCTGAGATTACAGGTATGCGCCACCACGCCCGGCGAATTTTTGTATTTTTAGTAGAGACTGGGTTTCTCCATGTTTGTCAGGCTGGTTTTAAACTCCTAACCTCAGGTGATCCGCCCGCCTCGACCTCCCAAAGTGCTGGGATTACAGGCGTGAGCCACGGCACCTGGCCATGCCCAGCTAATTTTTGTATTTTTAGTAGAGACACGGTTTCACCATATTGGCCAGGCTGGTCTCAAACTCCTGACCATAAGTGATCCTCCTGGCTCAGGCCTGTAATGCCAACACTTTGGGAGGCCGAGCAGGAGGATCTCTTGAGGCCAGGAGTTTGAGACCAGTCTGGGCAACATAGTGAGACCTTGTCTCTACCAAAAATAAAAAAATTAGCCGGGCACGGTGGCATGCACCTGTGGTCCCAGCTACTCAGGAGGCTGAGGCGGGAGGATCGCTAGCGCCCTGGAGTCTGGAGTTGCAATGAGCTCTGAAGGTGCCACTGGGTGACAGCCTGGGTGACAGAGGGAGACACGTCTCTCTCTCCCCCCCCACATGTATATATATATACACACGTGCATCTCTATGTATATGTATATATATGTGTATCTACGTGTGTGTATGTGTGCGTGTATATATATACATACATATATATACACATACATATATACATATATACACATACATATATATATAGAGAGAGAGAGAGAATAAAGCACCAATCAAGTATTAGTGCCATTAATACTGGAGATAGGCTGGGTGACGTGGCTCACGCCTGTAATCCCAACATTTTGAGAGGCCAAGGCGTGTGGATCACTTGAGGTCAGGAGATCAAGACCAGTCTGGCCAACATAGCAAAACCCCTTCTCTACTAAAAATACAAAAATTAGCTGGGCATGGTGGCACGTGCCTGTAATCCCAGCTACTCTGGAGGCTGAGGCAGGATAATCACTTGAGCCCGGGATGTGGAGGTTGCAGTGAGTCAAAATGGTGCCACTGCACTCCAGCCTGGGCAACAGAGCGAGACTCAGTCTCAAAAAAAAGAAAAAAAAAATTTTTTTTAAGAGACAGGATCTTGGCCGGGTGCAGTGGCTCAAGCCTGTAATCCCAGCACTTTGGGAGGCCGAGACGGGCGGATCACGAGGTCAGGAGTTTGAGACCATCCTGGCTAACACGGTGAAACCCCGTCTCTACTAAAAAATACAAAAAACTAGCCGGGTGAGGTGGTGGGCGCCTGTAGTCCCGGCTACTCGGGAGGCTGAGGCAGGAGAAGGACGTAAAAACCCGGGAGGCGGAGCTTGCAGTGAGCTGAGATCCGGCCACTGCACTCCACCCTGGGCGACACAGCGAGACTCCGTCTCAAAAAAAAAAAAAAAAAAAAAAAAAAAAGAGACAGGATCTTGCTCTTTCACCTGGAGTCCGGAGTGTAGTGGCACAATCATAGCTCACTGCAACCTCAAACTCCTGGGCTCAAGAGATCTCCCACCTCAGCCCCCTGAGTAACTGAGACTACAGGCACATGTCACCACACCCAGCTAATTATTGTATTTTTTGTAGAGGCAGAGTCTTGCTATGTTGCCCAGGCTGGTCTTGAACTCCTAGCCTCAAGCCATCCTCCTGCCTTGGTCTCCCAAAGTGCTGGAATTACAGACATGAGCCACCTCTCCAGGCCATAATAAGCCACCTTGAATCTTCATACTCAGCAAGCTGAAAGCCTTGGCATCTCAGGATTCTGGTGAACACTTCTTCCTCTGGATTTTTGCTTCTGAGTGTTTTCCTCTTAGACCCTGCTTCTCCCTGTCCCACTGTGAAATCAATGCTAAGTCTTCTGCCATCCCCTTTAGCACACCCTATCCAGTGACCTCTCTCTCTCGACAATTCCCCAATCTACAAATCAAGTCTTGACCTCCCAGGCTGTCTCCAGCTATCTATGGAACATCTATGCTGTGATGAGAGCAGTGAAATAAAAGATGTGAATGATTTACAGGAAATGACCTGGACCTGGATCCCTCATATGCTTTTTCTCTTTTTATTTTATCTTTTAAAGTTTTTGTAGACACGGGGTCTTGCTACATTGCCCAGGTTCGTCTCACACTCCTGGCTTCAAGTGATCCTCCCACCTTGGCCTCCCAAAGTTCTGGGATTACAGGCATGAGCCACCACCTCTGGCCAATACCTTGTATGCTTTACAACCTTCACAATCAGCTCCTCTTGCAGACAAAGGAAGGAGACCAGAGATGAAAGGGTTAAGTAATTGGCCCCAAGTCACAGAGCCAGTGAGCGCCTAAAAGGCTTACTCAGAATGATAGACTAACAGGAATCATCTAGATCATCCCACAAGGCAGATATCAGAGATGCCACACTTTCCTGGTGAGTCATGAAGTCACGGCTTTCTCAGTCTCAAAGAGGACATAGCACCCAACTTCCAGTAAAGATTAAATAAGGTAATGTGTGTAAAGTGCCTGGCAGAGCATTCCTGGCACAACATTTCAATTGACGGTACGTATTATTATCCAGCCAACTGGAGCAGCAATTCTCACATGGGGTGTATAACAGCCTGTACTTTGGAATTCAGGCATAACTGAAGCCTCTTGTTTATTCTGCAGTCAGGACTGTCAGGGCTCGAGGAACACCCACAGGAGCTTCAGGAATCAGGCAAGAAGAGAAAGAGGGAAAATCACTACACGTGATCATGAACTGTTTCATTTGATTTTTGGAGACAGGGTCTTGCTCTTTTGCCCACGCTGTAATGCAGTAGCACAAACACAGCTCACTGCAACCTCAACTCCCGGGCTCAAGTGATCTTCCCATCTCAGCCTCCTGAGTAGTTGGCAGCACAGATGCACACCACCACGCCCTGCTAATTAAAAAAAAAAAAAAAAATTTGTAGGGCCGGGCGCGGTGGCTCAAGCCTGTAATCCTAGCACTTTGGGAGGCCGAGACGGGCGGATCACGAGGTCAGGAGATCGAGACCATCCTGGCCAACACGGTGAAACCCCATCTCTACTAAAAAATACAAAAAACTAGCCGAGCGAGGTGGTGGGCGCCTGTAGTCCCAGCTATTCGGGAGGCTGAGGCAGGAGAATGGCGTAAACCCGGCAGGCGGAGCTTGCAGTGAGCCAAGATCCGGCTACTGCACTCCAGCCTGGGCGACAGAGCGAGACTCCGTCTCAAAAAAAAAAAAAAAAATTTGGCCGGGCGCGGTGGCTCAAGCCTGTAATCCCAGCACTTTGGGAGGCCGAGACGGGCGGATCACGAGGTCAGGAGATCGAGACCATCCTGGTTAACATGGTGAAACCCCGTCTCTACTAAAAAAAAAATACAAAAAACTAGCCGGGCGAGGTGGCGGACGCCTGTAGTCCCAGCTACTCGGGAGGCTGAGGCAGGAGAATGGCGTGAACCCGGGAGGCGGAGCTTGCAGTGAGCTGAGATCCGGCCACTGCACTCCAGCCTGGGTGACAGCGCGAGACTCCGTCTCAAAAAAAAAAAAAAAAAAAAAAATTTTGTAGAGGCAGAGTCACACCCTGTTGCCCAGACTGGTCTTGAACTCCTGGGCTCAAGTGATCCTCTCGCCTCGGCCCAAAGTGCTGGGACTACAGATGTGAGCCACCGCACCCAGCTACAAACTATTTATTTATTTATTTATTTCTCTATTTCTCTATTTATTTATTTAACAGAGTTTCGCTCTTGTCGCCCAGGCTGGAGTGCAATGGCACTATCTTGACTCACTGCAACCTCTGCCTCCTGGGTTCAAGCAATTCTCCTGCCTCACCCTCCCAAGTAGCTGAAATTACAGGCATACACCGCCACACCTGGCTAATTTTGTATTTTTAGTAGAGAAGGGGTTTCACCATGTTGGCCAGGCTGGTCTCAAACTCCTGACCTAAAGTGATCTGCCCACCTTGGCTTCCCGGCCTGTTTTTTTTTTTCTTTTTGAGACAGTCTTCCTCTGTCCCTCTGTCCCTCTGTCGCCCAGGCTGGAGTGCGGTGGTGGTGGGATCTCAGTTCATGGCAACCTTTGCCTCCCGGGTTCAAGCGATTCTCCTGCCTTAGCCTCCTAAGTAGCTGGGATTACAGGCACCCGCCACACACCGAGCTATTTTTTTTTTTTTAAGTAGGGACGGAGTTTCATCATATTGACCTCACATGTTTCATCACATTTAGTAGAGACAGGGTTTCATCATGTTAATCATCACCTGATCTCAAGTGATCTGCCTACCTGGGCCTCCCAAAATGCTGGTATTACAGGCATGAGCCACCGTGCACCCTGATTCCCAGTATCCTAATCCCAAACCAGTCCACAGCCCAGCCTCACACTACACTTCTGAAGGTTAGAAGTGTGTGACTATTGTGCTTGGATGTACGTGAAGTTTCACATCTGTGCTCCCCCAGTCGTCAGCTTCCTGTTTCCCATGCACATAAACCAATACTGGCTACAATGTCTGCTCATTTATTCAGCAAGCATTATTGTCATCTTCTAAGGGCCTGGTTAATTCCACTTCTTACAAGTAGCTCACTTTAGCTGGCTATTAAACATACACTGTTTTGGGCCAGATGCGGGGGCTCACGCCTATAATCCCAGCACTTTGGGAGGCCGAGGCAGGTGGATCACAAGGTCAGGAGATCGAGACCATCCTGGCTAACATGGTAAAAACATGTCTCTACTAAAAATACAAAAAAAAATAATCCGGGTGCGGTGGCGGGCACCTGTAGTTCCAGCTACTCGGGAGGCTGAGGCAGGAGAATGGCGAGAGCCCAGGAGGCAGAACTTGCAGTGAGCCAAACTCGTACCACGGCACTCCAGCCTGGATGACAGAGTGAGACTCTGTCTCAAAAAATATATATATACAGTTTGATTTTTTATTATTTAATTTAATTTAATTTTTTTTTTTTTTTTTGAGATGGAGTTTCACTCTTGTTGCCCAGGCTGGAGTGCAATGGCACCATCTTGGCTCACTGCAACCTCCGCATCCTGGATTCAAGTGATTCTCCTGCCTCAGCCTCCTGAGTAGCTAGGATTACAGGCATGCACCACCATGCCTGACTAATTTTGTATTTTTAGTAGAGACGGGGTTTGTCTATGTTGGTAAGGCTGGTCTCGAACTCCAGACCTCAGGTGATCCACCCACCTCAGCCTCCCAAAGTGCTGGGATTACAAGTGTGAGCCACCATGCCTGGCCTAGGCTAGACCAGCCTGGGCAACATAGCAAGACTCTGTCACTACAAAAAATTTTAAAAATTAGCCGGGTGCGGTGGTGCACACCTGCAGTCCCAGTTACTCAGGAGGATGTTGTAGGAGGATCTCTTGAGCCCAAAAAGTCAAGGCTGCAGTGAGCCCTGATCATGCCACTGCACACTGCAGCCTGGGTGACAGAGCGACATTCTATCTAAAAAAAACAAAACAAAAACAAACAAACAAAAAAACCCACTTTTTTATCTGGAGAATATTTAACATACACAAAATCAGAGAGAATACATATTTCAAAGCATCACTTTGTATATGATAAATATATATAATTTTAGCCAGGTGTGGTGGCTCATGTCTGTAATCCCAGCACTTTGGGATGCTGAGGCGGGTGGATCACTCAAGACTAGCCTGGCCAACATGGTGAAACCCTGTCTCTACTAAAAATACAAAAATTAGCTGGGCATGGTGAGGCACACCTGTAATCCCAGCTACTTGGGAGACTGAGGCAGGAGAATACCTTGAACCTGGGAGGTGGAGGTTGCAGTGAAAATGTACAGGACAATCTCATTTCTTCCACAAATAAGTTGGAAGAAGAGACAGAGAGAGATGGAGAGGAAACCTACAGATTAAAAGAAAATTAGGCTGGGCACGGTGGCTCACACCTGTAATCCCAGCACTTTGGGAGGCCGAGGCAGGTGGATTGCTTGAGATCAGGAGTTCGAGACCAGCCTGGCCAACAGGGTGAAAACCCATCTCTACTAAAATTTTAAAAATTAGCTGGGCCGGGAGCGGTGGCTCATGCCTGTAATCCCACCACTTTGGGAGGCCAAGGCGGGCTGATCATGAGGTCAGGAGTTCGAAACCATCCTGGCCAACATGGTAAAACCCTGTCTCTACTAAAAATACAAAAATTAGCCAGGCATGGTGGTGCGTGCCTGTAATCCCAGCTACTCAGGAGGCTGAGGCAGGAGAATCGCTTGAACCCAGGAGGCGGAGATTGCAGTGAGCCAAGATCGGGCCATTGCACTCCAGCCTGGGTAACAGAGTGAGATTCCATCTCAAAAAAAAAAAAAAAAAAAAAAAAAAGGCCAGGCGCAGTGGCTCAAGCCTGTAATCCCAGCACTTTGGGAGGCCGAGACGGGCGGATCACGAGGTCAGGAGATCGAGACCATCCTGGCTAACACGGTGAAACCCCGTCTCTACTAAAAAATACAAAAAACTAGCCGGGCGAGGTGGCGGGCGCCTGTAGTCCCAGCTACTCGGGAGGCTGAGGCAGGAGAATGGTCTAAACCCGGGAGGCAGAGCTTGCAGTGAGCTGAGATCCGGCCACTGCACCCCAGCCTGGGCGACAGAGCAAGACTCTGTCTCAAAAAAAAAAAAAAAAAAAAAATTAGCCAGCCGTGGTGGCATACACCTGTAATCCCAGGTACTTGGGAAATTGAGACAGGAGAATTGCTTGAACTCGGCAGGTGGAGGTTACAGTGAGCCAAGATCCCACCATTGCACTCCAACCTGGGTGACAGATCAAGATTCAGTGAAGAGAGAAAGGAAAAAAGAAAAGAAAGAAGGAGAGAAAGAGAGGGAGGGGAAGGCAGGGGCAGGGAAGAAGGGAAGGAAGGAAAAAGGAAGGAAAGGAAAATTTAAAAAAGAGACTCCTGTGGCCAAATGTGTGGGGTTTTTTTCCCCACACACCAAGTAAGCAATCAGTTCTGCAGCCTGGTGTCTCAACCCAGTCCAATCTGGACACTACCTGGTGTAGTGACAGATCCCACAGGTGGAGGCTCAGTCCCACAAGACTGTCCCCTACTACCAATGCCACTCACAAGCCTCAGGTCATTCTACCTGCTCTTCTGACTGACTGGCTATATACTGGGGGTCCCATGACCCCCTTTTGGGTTCAATTAATTTGCTAGAGTGGCTCACAGAACTCAAGGAATCACTCACTTATATTCACCTGTTTATTATAAAGGATATTACAAAGGATACAGATGTGCCAGGTGTGGTAACTCATGCTTGTAATCTCAGCACTTTGGGAGGCTGAGGTGGGAGGATTGCTTGAGGCCAGGAGTTAGAGACAAGCCTGGGCAACACGGCAAGACCCCATCTCTAAAAATAAAACAAACAAACAAAAACAAAGGATACAGATTGGCTGGAGGCAGTGGCTCAAGTCTGTAAGCCTAGCACTTTGGGAGGCCAAAGAGAAAGGATTACTTGGGCTCAGGAGTTCGAGACCAGCTTATGCAACATGATGAAACCCTGTCTGTACAAAAAATACAAAAAAAATTAGCCAGGCATGCTGGTGCAAGCCTACAGTCCCAGCTACTTGAGAGGCTGAAGCAGGGGGATTGCTTGGGCCAGGGAGGTGGAGGTTGCAGTGAGCTGTGATGGTGCCACTGCACTCCAGCCTGAGTGACAGAGTGAGAGCCTGTCTCAAAAACAAAAACAAACAAACAAAAACAGAGCTGGGATCATGCCTGTAATCCCAGCCCTTTGGGAGACCAAGGCAGGAAGATCACTTGAGGCCAGGAGTTCAAGACCAGCCTGGCCAACATGGCCAAACCCCCTCTCTATTAAAAATATAAAAATTAACCAGGTGTGGTGGCACATGCCTGTAATCCCAGCTACTTGGGAGGCTGAGGCAGGAGGATTACTTGAACCCAGGAAGCGGAGGCTGCATTTCAGCCTGGGTGACAGAGTGAGACCCTGTCTCAGAAAAAAGAAAACAAAACTATACAGTTGAAGATGCGCCTAAGGTGAGGAACGGGGAGTGGGGTTTGGAACTCCATGTCCTCCCAGAGTGCACCACCCTCTGAGAACCTCCACATTTTCACCGATCCAGAAGCTCACCAAACCCAGTCCTCTGGGGCCTTTTACAGGGGTTTCCTTGAATAGGCATGATTGACACCTGTGTGGAAATGTGATTGAAAGCCAGGCGCGGTGGCTCACACCTGTAATCCCAGTACTTTGGGAGGCCGAGGTGGGCGGATCACTAGAGGTCGGGAGTTCAAGACCAGCCTGACCAACATGGCGAAACCCCGTCTCTACTAAAAATACAAAATTAGCCGGGTGTGGTGGCACATGCCTGTAGTCCCAGCTACTCGGGAGGCTGAGGCAGAAGAATTGCTTGAACCTGCGAGGCGGAGGTGGCAGTGAGCTGAGATCACGCCATTGCACTCCAGCCTGGGCAACACAAGAGCAAATCTCTGTGAAAGAAAGAAAGAAAGAAAAAGAAAGAAAGAAAGAAAGAAAGAAAGAAAGAAAGAAAGAAAGAAAGAAAGAAAGAAAGAAAGAAAGAAAGAAAGAAAGAAAGAAAGAAAGAAAGAAAGAAAGAGAGAGAGAGAGAGAGAGAGAGAGAGAAAGAAAGAAAGAAAGAAATGTGATTGGACAAAAGGGGTACGACCTAATACTAACAGACCGAGTGGGAAAACCCAGCCAGGCCTGTCTGTTCAGATTCTCCTCGGCCTCTCTCTGTGTAGTGCTCCTTCCTCCAGGGCAAGACCCCTTCTGAAATGAGGGTCTCATAACCCATAAGCGGACAAGGTAGGTCAGAGCATCTCTTAATAACCAGCTTCAGACAGAACGGCGGGGGAAGATTCCAGTATATTTTTAGTTTCTATGGCCTGCCTAGGTGAGAAAAAGGAGCAGGAGAGAAGAGGCCAGGAGGAGGTCAGAGACAGAAAGATTGTGTTTTCTGAAGCCTGCTTCTGAGGTCAAAAGTGCCCCCGTTCTAACAAAAGACCGTCTTTCACTTTTATCGCTCTGAGGCTGTTCCCAAGTTGCTTCGGGAATTGAGGACATAGGCCAACTACTCTAACAAGAGAAGGGCTGATTGTTTTAGTTACTTAGGAAATAACAAGGGCTTTGGGAGTTATGAGCCGAGAACCTCGGACCTATATATAGGATCTATAAATGGATATATAGATAATAGCACAGTGCCCTTAAAAAAGAGACCTGAGAGAGACCCTCCTCCCTTCTCCGTGTGAGGTTAGGGCGAGAAGATGACACCTGTGATGAAGTGAACCCTCTCCAGACGCCATTTCAGCTGGTGCTTTGATCTTGGACGTCCCAGATTCCAAAACTTTGAGAGAGAGAGAGAGAGATTTTTTGAGACGGAGTTTCGCTCTTGTCCAGGCTGGAGTGCAATGGCACTATCTCGGCTCACTGCAACTTCCACCTCTCGGGTTCAAGTGATTCTCCTGCCTCAGCCTCTCAAGTAGCTGGCATTACAGGCAGGCGCCGCCACACCCAGCTAATTTTGTATTTTTAGTAGAGATGGGATTTTGCCATGTTGGTCAGCCTCTTTGCTCTTGTTGGCCGGGCACGGTAGCTCACTTTTGTAATCCCAGCACTTTGGGAGGCCAAGGCAGGTGGATCACTTGAGGCCAGGAATTCGAGACCAGCCTGGCCAACATGGTGAAACCCCGTCTCCACAAAAAAAAAAAAAAAAAAAAAAAAAAAAAAATTATCTGGGTGTGGTGGCACATCCCTGTAGTCCCAGCTACTTGGGAGGCTGAGGCAGGAGAATTGCTTGAACCTAGGAGGTGGAGGTTGCAGTGAGCCGACATTGTGCCACTGCACTCCAGCCTGGGCAACAGAGCCAGACTCCGTCTCAAAAAAAAAAAAAGAACCCATGGATTGAAGCATGTTTAATATGTCTCAATCCAATGCAGTTGCCTTTCTTTTTTTTTTTTTTTCAGATGGAATCTTGTTCTGTCGCCAGGCTGGAGTGCAATGGCACAATCTCGGCTCACTGCAACCTCCGCCTCCTAGGTTTAAGTGATTCTCCTGCGTCAGCCTTCCGAGTAGCTGAGACTACAGGCGCACACCACCACGCCCAGCTAATTTTTCTATTTTCAGTAGAGACGGGGTTTCACCATGTTGGCCAGGATGGTGTCGATCTCTTGACCTCATGATCCGCCCACCTTGGCCTCACAAAGTGTTGGGGTTACAGGCGTGAGCCACCACGCCCAGCCTGAAGTTGCCTTTCTTACTGATGTTCAAGTTATTTAATTTTTTGATAAATTGCTGTTTTAAAGCAACACAGAGGGCCAGGTGTGGTGGCTCACACCTGTAATCCCAGCACTTTGCGAGGCCAAGGCAGGAGGATTGCTCCAGCCCAGGAATTCAAGACCAGCCCGGGCAAAATGGTGGAACCACTGCACTCCAGCCTGGGTGACAGAGCTAGACCCTGTGTCAAAAAAACAAAATAGCAAAACAAACAACCAAAAAGCACAGAAAGACGTGATAGTTTTTTTTTTTGTTTTTTTTTTTTTGAAATGGAGTCTCACCCTGTCATCCAGGCTGGAGTGCAGTGGCACAATCTATGCTCACTGCAACCTTCGCCTCCTGGGTTCAAGTGGTTCTCCTGCCTCAGCCTCCCAAGTCGCTGGGATCACGGGCACCTGTCACCATGCCCAGCTAATTTTTGTATTTTTAGTATAGATGGGTTTTCGCCATGTTGGCCAGCCTGGAGAAGGTCGTGGTAGATCTTTTTTTTTTTTTTTTTTTTTTTTTTTTTTTTTTTTTTTTGAGACGGAGTCTCGCTCTGTCGACCAGGCTGGAGTGCAGTGGCCAGATCTCAGCTCACTGCAAGCTCCACCTCCTGGGTTTACGCCATTCTCCTGCCTCAGCCTCCCGAGTAGCTGGGACTACAGACGCCCGCCACCTTGCCCGGCTAGTTTTTTGTATTTTTTAGTAGAGACGGGGTTTCACCGTGTTAGCCAGGATGGTCTCGTTCTCCTGACCTCGTGATCTGCCCGTCTCGGCCTCCCAAAGTGCTGGGATTACAGGCTTGAGCCACCGCGTCCGGCCCGTGATAGATCTTTAAGCAGAGCTATGCGGATGGCGAGGAGGGCCCTGGACCAGCCCGGCAGGTTGGCAGGTTGGGGAAGGTGTCTTGGAAATGGAACCGAAACTGAGTCTTGAAAGTCGCCTTCCAGCCGGGCGCGGTGGCTCAAGCCTGTAATCCCAGCACTTTGGGAGGCCGAGGCGGGCGGATCACGAGGTCAGGAAATCGAGACCATCCTGGCTGACACGGTGAAACCCCGTCTCTACTAAAAAATACAAAAAACTAGCCGGGCAAGGTGGCGGGCGCCTGTAGTCCCAGCTACTGGGGAGGCTGAGGCAGGAGAATTGCGTGAACCTGGGAGGCGGAGCCTGCAGTGAGCTGAGATCCGGCCACTGCACTCCAGCCTGGGCGGCAGAGCGAGACTCCGTCTCAAAAAAAAAAAAAAAAAGAAAGTCCCCTTCCAGATAAGAGGGGCTGGGTCCCTCAGGTGGGAGGAGACAGCCTGAGTAACGCCCAGGGCTGAAACACAGCCTGGTTTGCAAGAACAAGCAGTTCTGGGTCGTCTGCCCCGGGTGGGGCCGCACCTTGGACCCAGCCTATAGGCAGAGGCTGGCTAGCCGTTCCCAAGGACTTCAAGGAAGAGGGACAGATTTGCCTTCTGTGTAGAGACCGCCCTCTGGTGGCCACATGGAGGATGGCAGGAGAGAATAGCCCCGAAAGAAAGCGACAGGCTGAGCTCATAACGCCGCCAACGCTGCTGCTTCTTCCCCTTTTTTAAAAGACAGGATTGTGCTCTGTTGTCCAGGCTGGAGTGCTGTGGTGCAGTCTTGGCTCAGCCTGTAACTCCTGGCCTCAAGCGATCCTCCCACCTTGGCATCTCAAACTCTGGGATGACAGATGAGTACTACCACACCCAGCCCATCCCCAGTGTCTGGAAAATGTGCCCACTAGAGAAATCTATTGGCCGGATTGTGACTGGTTGAATGCTCCCACAGCAGGAAAGAGGGAAGAACAAGTGGCCACGTCGAGGCCTGCCTGTACTCCAGGGGTATCCAGGCTGAGGTTACTCAAACCCAGAGCTGATTTATTTTTATTTTTTGACAGAGTCTCACTCTGTCGCCCAGGCTGGAGTGCAATGGTGCTATCTTGGCTCACTGCAACCTCCGCCTCTGGGTTGAAGCGATTCTCCTGCCGCAGCCTCCAGAGTAGCTGGGATTAGAGACACCCACCACTATGCCCAGCTAATTTTTGTATTTTTGGTAGAGACAGGGTTTCACTATGTTGGCCAGGCTGGTCTTGAACTCCTGGTCTCTGGTGATCCTCCTGCCTCGGCCTCCTCAAGTGCTGGGCTTGCAGGCATGAGCCACCGTGCCTGGCCTGAACGAAACATTTCTATGCTCCAACTTAAAATGAATGTAGAACTTATTATCTGAGAATGACCCAGGGAAGTCATGGGACTGCCCAGATTTTCATCCAATAAAGGGAAAATTCTTCCCACAAATAAATTTTACAGGATGGTGGAAGCAAATACAGGACATTCCAATTACATTCCAATGAGTTATTCTTGATGAAGTCCTGAATACACAAAGCCAGCCAGCAAATAGGATTGACCAAAGTTGGCGGATACTGTGACCACCCCAGGGCTCTTTTTGTTTGTTTGTTTGAGACGGGTCTCGCTTTGTTACTCAGGCTGGAGTACAGTGGTATGATCTCAGCTCACTGCAGCCTTGACCTCCTAGGCTCAAGAGAGTCTCCCATCTCTGCCTCCCAAGTAGCTGGGATGACAATCATAAGCCACCACATCTGGCTAATTTCTAGTATTTTTCTTCTTTCTTTCTTTCTTCCTTTTTTTTTTTAGCCGGAGTTTTGCTCTTGTTGCCCAGGCTGGAATGCAATGGTGTGATCTCGGCTCATCACAACCTCCGCCTCCTGGGTTCAAGCAATTCTCCCGCCTTAGCCTCCTGAGTAGCTGGGTCTACAGGCATGTGCCACCACGCCCAGCTAATTTTGTATTTTTAGTAGAAACTGAGTTTCTCCATGTTAGTCAGGCTGGTGTGGAACTCCCGACCTCAGTTGATCCTCTCACCTTGGCCTCCCAAAGTGCTGGGATTACAGGCATAAGCCACCGCACCTGGCCCTAATTTCTAGTATTTTTCGTAGACATGGGGTTTCACTGTGTTGCTGAAGCTGGTCTCAAACTCCTGAGCTCAAGTGATTCTCCCACCTCAGCCTCCCAACATGCTGGAATTACAGGCGTGAGCCACCATGTCTGGCCACACCAGGGCTCTTAGACCATTTAGTCTCACCCCTTCACTTTACCAGTACCGTGCCTATAAGGATGATAGTGGTGAGGATGATGATACAAATGCTGACTGGCTCCTATTTTGTGCCAGTCTTTGTTCTAAATCCTTAGATCTTAATTAAGATTTAATCTTCATTTAATCTTCATAAACATCTGTAATTTTGAGGCAAATGCTAAACTCAAATACTGAGCAAAAAAGAAAGAAAGAGAAAAAAGAATGCTGTCTTTTTTTTTTTTTTTTTGGAGACGGAGTCTCCCGCTGTCACCCAGGCTGGAGTGCAGTGGCCGGATCTCAGCTCACTGCAAGCTCCGCCTCCTGGGTTTACGCCATTCTCCTGCCTCAGCCTCCCGAGTAGCTGGGACTACAGGTGCGCGCCACCTCGCCCAGCTAGTTTTTTGGTTTTTTTTTTTCAGTAGAGATGGGGTTTCACCATGTTAGCCAGGATGGTCTTGATCTCCTGACCTCGTGATCCACCCATCTCGGCCTCCCAAAGTGCTGGGATTACAGGCTTGAGCCACCGCGCACGGCCTTTTTTTTTTTTTTTTTTTTTTTTCAGAGTCTCACTCTATTGGCTAGGCTAGAGTGCAGTGGCATGATCTTGGCTCACTGCAACTTCTGTCACCAGGGTTCAAGTGATTCTCCTGCCTCAGCCTCCTGAGTAGCTGAGACTACAGGAGAGCACCACCACGCCCAGCTAATTTTTGTATTTTTAGTAGAGACAGGGTTTCACCATGTTGTCCAGCATGGTCTTGATCTCTTGACCTCATGATCCACCTGCTTCGGCCTCCCAAAGTGCTGGGATTACAGGCATGAGCCACAGCGCCTGGCCGTAAGCTGTGTTCTTAACTCTATCTTTCCTTCACTGGCGATGGTACCATTTCCCCGTCCTGTTAAGTGTCCTTCACTGCTCTTACCTTTAGCTCTTGGAATTCCACCATCTACCCTAACTTCACCTCCACCTAAATCCTGTTCACTCTTCAAAGCCTGCCCCTCCACAGATCCTCCCTCCTAACTCCACCTCAATGCGCAACAGCTCTTTGCTAAGCAGATGCCTTTATTTATGGACAAAGAAGTAAACAGGCAAAAGGAAGAGGCTTGTCCAAGGTCATGCCACAGACTGAACTCTCACTGGGAGGACAGTTCAGGGTCCTGATACCCGACCTAAGGCAGCGGCTTTGCAGCACATCAGGATGGGGGCGAGTCATGCCTGGCCATTTTCACTTCCAGAACGATTATAGATTTAACAACTTTTTTTTTTTTTTTTTGAGATGGAATCTCGCTCTGTTGCCCAGACTGGAGTGCAGTGGTGCGATTTCAGCTCACTGCAACCTCTGCTTCCTGGTTTCAAGTGATTCTCCTGCCTCAGCCTCCCGAGTAGCTGGGATTATAGGCATGAGCCACCATGCCCGGCTACTTTTTGTATTTTTAGTAAAGAGGGGGTTTTGCCATGTTGGCCAGGCTGGTCTTGCACTCCTGACCTCAGGTGATCCACCTGTCTCGGCTTCCCAAAGTGTTGAGATTACGGGCATGAGCCACCACACCCAGCCTACTATAGCTTTAACAACTTTTTTTTTTTTTTCGAGATTGAGTCTTGCTGTGTTGCCCAGGCTGGAGTACAGTGGTGCGATCTCAGCTCACTGTAACCTCCACCTCCTGGGTTCAAGCAGGTCTGCCTCAGCCTCCCGAGTAGCTGGGATCACAGGCACATGCCATCATGCCCGGCTAATTAGCAATATTATTTTTTAATTTTTGTAGAAATGAAGTCTCACTATGTTGCCCAGGCTGGTCTTCAACTCCTGGGCTCAAGCGATCTTCCCACCTCGGCCTCCCAAAGTACTGGGATTATAGGCATGAGGCACTGCGCTGGGCCCAGAACTACCTTTTATTGGAGGCATGGAGTCCACAGTGGATGGAGGTCTCAGTGCCTTAGGCTCAGGGGCTCAGCATAAGGCCTAGATGAAGGTGAGGCAGGTGGAAGCGGGGACCCCACAGCTTTCCTTGTGCTCCTCAAAGAGCTGCTCCAGGGCCTTCATGTAGAGGGCATGATAGTGATTGACTTCCTCCTCAGTGGGGCGGAGGCGCTGGGGGACCGGGATGGGGCGGCCCACTGCAGGGAGAGGGAGACATAGGTGGGTGAGGGGTCCCTGATGCCCACTCAGCGACTGGTGGCTGTCCCCCCGGAGGTGGGCACTCACCCACAGTGGTGATGGGCGCAGCAAAGGGCAGCAGGCCCCAGGAGGTAGCTGAGAAGAGGCTGCGACCCCAGAAGATGCAAGGAGAGAAGCCCATGAGCTTCTTGAAGGTGAGCTGGCACCAATGCTGCCAGGAGCCTGTGGCAAAAGCCTTAAGTCTAAAGATGTCATTCTCCCCAAAGGAGTACACGGGCACCAGGGACGCCCTGGGAAGGAGCAAGAGAGAAGAGGGGGCTCAGGCTGCTGGACTGCTCCCAGATGGGCACCCCCAGAGGCTGCAAGTCCCTCCCACTACATCCAGATGCTACTTTCCAGGGCCATTCAAAGCATATGACTATGGCTACAAAGAAAGATCTAGAAGACAGGACTCACGTTTCTTTCTTGTTCTTTTTCTTTGTTTTAGAGAGAGGGTTTTGTGACTAACCACACCTGTAATCCCAGCACTTTGGGAGGTTGAGGGGAGGCTCATTTGAGGTCAGGAGTTGGAGACCAGCCTGGCCAACATGGTGAAACCCCCGTCTCTGCGAAAATATAAAAATTAGCCAGGTGTGGAGGTGCGTACCTGTAATTCCAGCTACTACAGAGGCTGAGGTACAATAATTGCTTGACGCTGGGTACGGTGGCTCACGCCTGTAATCCCAGCACTTTGGGAGGCCGAGACGGGTGGATCACGAGGTCAGGAGATCAAGACCATCCTGGCTAACACGGTGAAACTCCGTCTCTACTAAAAATACAAAAAATTAGCCGGGTGTGGTGGCGGACACCTGTAGTCCCAGCTACTCGGGAGGCTGAGGCAGGAGAATGGCGTGAACCTGGGAGGTGGAGCTTGCAGTGAGCCAAGATCGTGCCACTGCACTCCAGTCTGGGAGACACAGCGAGACTCCGTCTCAAAAAAAAAAAAAAATAATAATAATAATAATGATTGCTTGAACCTGGAAGGCAGAGGTTGCAGTGAGCCAAGATCGCACCATTGCACTTCAGTCTGGGTGACAGAGTGAGACTCTCAAAAAATAAATAGCTATACGCGGTGGCTCACGCCTGTAATCCCAACACTTTGGGAGGCCCAGGTGGGTGTATCACCTGAGGTCAGGAGTTCAAGACCACCCTGACCAATATGGTGAAACCCCATCTCTACTAAAAATACAAAAATTAACCGATGTGGTGATGTGCACCTGTAATCCCAGGTACTTAGGAGGCTGAGACAGGAGAACTGCTTGAACTCAGGAGGTAGAGGTTGCAGTGAGCCAAGATCGCATCACTGCACTCAAGCCTGGATAAGAGAGCAAGACTCCATCTCCAAAAATTAAAAAAATTAAAAATTAGAAAATTTAAAATAAATACATAAATTAAATTTTTAAAAAAGAGACAAGGCCTTGCTCTCTTGCCCAGGCTGGAGGGCAGTGGTACAATCATAGCTCGCTGCGGCTTCAATCTCCTTGGCTCAAGTCATCCTCCCACGTCAGCCTCCCAAGTAGCTGAAACTTCAGGCGAGCACTACCACACCTGGCTAATTTTTTTAAAATATATTTTTGTAGAGAATGAGGTCTCCCTACATTGCCCAGGCTGGTCTTGAACTCCTGGCTTCAAGAGATCTTCCTGCCTTGGCCTCCCAAAGCACTGGGATTGCAGGTGTGAACCACCACACCCAGCCAGGACTCACTCTTCTTGAATTGTGTAGTGGGCCTTCTCATAGTCATTTTCTCTCAGTCTTTGCAATAACAACATTGTGGCAAGGTAGGTATCAGCCCTCTTCACAAGTAAAGAAACAAGTCTGGCTGGGCATGGTGGCTCACGCCTATAATCCCAGCACTGTGGGTTTTGTGACTAACCACACCTGTAATCCCAGCACTTTGGGAGGCTGAGGTGGGCGGATCACTTGGGGTCAGGAGTTTGAGACCAGCCTGGCCAAAATGGTGAAACCCCGTCTCTACTAAAAATATAAAAATTAGCTCGGTGTGGTGGTGGGCGCCTGTAGTCCCAGCTACTCTGGAGGCTGAGGCAGGAGAATCACTTGAACCGGGGAGGCGGAGGTTGCAGTGAGCCGAGACCACGCCATTGCACTCGAGCCTGGGCCACAGAGCCAGACTCTGTCTCAACAACAATAACAAAAAGAGAAACAAGCACAAGGTTTTGCTTTTGAGATGGGGTCAGAGAGGGAAGACAGGGCTTCTGAGCCCGAGGGCCCTGCTATTTGCATTATGGTTTTGTCTCCACGGAGGTGGAAGGGAGGCTGGGGTAAGCCAGCCCCATGTTTGGCACCGAGTCATGCCCTGGAGAGCCCACGTGGGCCTCGGTGCAGGGCACGGCGCTGGTCTCTGGGGACCCAGATGCCCCCTGCAAGGACCTAGATGTCTGGGGACTGAGAGAGGGCATAAACCAGCAGAGAACTGACAGGTAGGGCCTGCCCGCGCACTCACCCGTGCCTCAGCGCCAGGCGCACGAAGCCTTTGCGCTTCTGGAGCGTGAGGCAGTGCTCCCCGGGGACTGAATACAGGGCCTCGTGCGCACCCCCCACCATGATGACCACCGCCTGCCCGAGCTGGGGCTGGGACAGGATGAAGTCCAGGCTCTGGCGGCTTACGGGACAGAGTCCTGTGGGCACGAGGAGGTGGAAAGTAGTCCTCATCTGCCTCCACGGCACCCCCGCCCCTCACCCAGCCTTCAGTTTAAAGCCATCCCCATCTCCAAGGCAGGGAACCTACCCAAATTCTCACTGCAAGTCTGGCCAATGCTCAGGCTGGCCCCTGTCCTGGGTGGGGGACTTATTATGGGGGGGGATCCCAGAGGGGCTGGGGAACATCTGGTTAGGAGTCGCCTCCTCCCATTGGGCTCACCAAAAGACATGATGTAGTCGCGATAGACCGGGAGGTAGAAGAGGCCAGCCAGCACGGCTAACCGGGGCCGGAGCCCTGGGAAGAGCTGGGAGAAGCCATTGCTCTCGGTGGAGAAATTACAGAGGAAGCCTGTACACATGATCCCATGAGGGTGGGCGCCTAGCACGTAGTTCTGATCCGGGGGCAGCTCTGCCGTTTTCACCAGCTTCCGGGTGTTGAGCAGGATGAATGGAGGATGGAAGGCAAGACACTGGTTGAAAAGAGGGGCCCTCCACCCCAACAGAGTTCCCAGTTAAAGGTTCTTCAGATACGGTCAAGGGCCCAGGTTTGTTTTCTGTTTGTTTGTTTGTTTGTTTTTGAGACGGAGTCTCACTCTGTAGCCTAGGCTGAGGTGCAGTGGCGCGATTTCGGCTCACTGCAACCTCCGCCTCTCCGTCCAGGTTCAAGCTATTCTCCTGCCTCAGCCTCCCTAGTAGCTGGGATTGCAGGCACGTGCCACCATGCCCAGCTAATTTTTGTATTTGTATTTTTAGTAGAGACGCAGTTTCACCATGTTGGCCAGGTTGGTCTTGAACTCCTGACCTTGTGATCTGCCCACCTTGGCCTCCCAAAGTGCTGGGATTATAGGCTTGAGCCACTGCACCCAGCCTCTTTTTATTTTTTATTTTATTTTTTTAGGGACAGGGTCTCACTCTGTTGCTCAGGCTGGAGTACAGTGGTGCAGTCATGGCTCACTGCAGCCTCTAACTCCTGGGCTCAAGCGATCCTCCTACCTCGGCCTCCCAAAGTGCTGGGATTATAGGTATGAGCCATGGTGCCCCACCAAGGGCCCACTCTTGAACATCATCTACTCCCAAGTCGGGCGCGGTGGCTCATGGCTGTAATCCCAGCACTTTGGGAGGCCGAGGCAGCTGGATCACTTGAGGCCAGTAGTTTGAGACCAGCCTGGCCAACATGTTGAAACCTGTCTCTACTAAAACTACAAAAATTAGCCAGGCGGCCGGGCGCGGTGGCTCAAGCCTGTAATCCCAGCACTTTGGGAGGCCGAGGCGGGCGGATCACAAGGTCAGGAGATCGAGACCACAGTGAAACCCCGTCTCTACTAAAAATACAAAAAATTGTGGCTCAAGCCTGTAATCCCAGCACTTTGGGAGGCCGAGACGGGCGGATCACGAGGTCAGAAGATCGAGACCATCCTGGTTAACACGGTGAAACCTCGTCTCTACTAAAAAAAAATACAAAAAACTAGCCGGGCGAGGTGGCGGGCGCCTGTAGTCCCAGCTACTCGGGAGGCTGAGGCAGGAGAATGGCGTAAACCCGGGAGGCGGAGCTTGCAGTGAGCTGAGATCCGGCCACTGCACTCCAGCCTGGGTGACAGAGCGAGACTCCGTCTCAAAAAAAAAAAAAAAAAAAAAAAAAAAATTAGCCGGGCGCGGTGGCGGCCGCCTGTAGTCCCAGCTACTCAGGAGGCTGAGGCAGGAGAATGGCGGGAACCCGGGAGGCGGAGCTTGCAGTGAGCCGAGATCGCGCCACTGCACTCCAGCCTGGGCAACAGCGTGAGACTCCGTCTCAAAAAAAAAAAAAAATTAGCCAGGCATGGTGGCGGGCGCCTATAATCCCAGCTACTAGGGAGGCTGAGGCATGAGAATAGCTTGAACCCAGGAGGTGGAGGTTGCAGTGAACTGAGATTGTACCACTACCCTCCAGCCTCCGCGACAGAAGGAGACTCGGTCTTAAAACAAGGCTGGGTGTGATGGCTTATGCCTGTAATCCCAGCACTTTGGGAGGCCAAGGCAGGCGGATCACAAGGTCAGGAGATCGAGACCATCCTGGCTACCATGGTGAAACCCCATCTCTATTAAAAATGCAAAAAAATTAGCCGGGCATGGTGGCGGGCGCCTGTAGTCCCAGCTACTCGGGAGGCTAAGGCAGGAGAATGGCATGAACCCGGGAGGCGGAGCTTGCAGTGAGCCGACATCGCGCCACTGGACTCCAGCCTGGGTGACAGAGCGAGACTCTGTCTCAAAAAAAAAAAACAGAAAAACGAAAAAACAAAAAAAACCCCACCATCCATTCCCTGTCCCCTGCCTGAGTTTAGGCAGCAAGGAGCTCAGGCCCCAGCACAGGGAAGGGCTCCTAGGTGTGGGAGATGGGGAGAGGGAGGAAGCAGTTTCTTCAGGGTGACCCATCACCTTGACAGGATAATAGTCCCTTAGTTGTCTCCAAATTGCCTGGTTCCTTATCCACTCCGAACGCCTTCCACCTGCAGACAATGAGATACTGGTGGAAGAACCCCTGGAGCCACCTCCCCTTAACCCCCATGTCCCCACCATCTCTGGCTACCTGGGCCCCCATCCGGAGCTCACCTTGGTTGGGTGTGTCCCAGTCCACGTAGAGCCACACCAAGTAAACAACAGAGAAGGTCCAGAGTGATGTGAAGAGGAGGACAAAGACAAGAAGGGAGAAGAAAGGGCCTGGGTGAAGGATGAGGAAGAAAAGAGTTCATTTCTGAAACTCCATCATTCCCTCCAGCTGCTCCCTTCCCTTCCTCCCCTTCAGATCAACCAGCTATCTCCTCTGGCCCTCTCCCAGACCAGTCACCTGCTCACTGTCCTTAGGCATGCAAGCCAGCAGCCCAGCCACTCTCCCTCCAAGGCCTACTCCCCTGGCAGACCCCAGGCACCCATGCCTCCCCTGCTCTCACCCATGAAGAGGAAAGTGAGCACATATTGGTAGGCGCCCACTGCTTCTAGATACTGCTTCTGTAGGGTTTTGGAGGTGGTGGGGGGCGGCGGGGCTGTGGCAACTCCCATTGTAGAAGCTCCCCTCTTCCAGCAGGACCCTAGAACCTGGAGGACAAACGATGAAGGCTCGGATGTGGACCTGGGCAGACTTTCTCCGTACAGCAGCCCAACCTTGGGGGCCTGGCTAAGTCGCAAATCACCTCCCGGAGTAGCGTGTGTCCCCAGGTGTGTGAGTGGGGAGACCTTTGGATTCAGAGCCCCAGATGTCACCGGGTTTTTTCTCAGCCTGATCTTTGAACTTCCTGTCAGTTACCAGCCTGGGCTGGCTGCTGGGTGGGGCTGGGAGGTGTAAAGGGTGTGCAAGGGAGAGGTGACACCTGAGTGTCCCAGGAATTGATGTTGGAGTGGACAAGAGTGATCTGGCTAGCCCAGCCATTGGGTCCCAGGCTCTGGCAGGGGCCATGAGCCCTGCTGAGACTATTTGACCTCTAGTTGGGGGGCAGGGCCTGGTCCACATCTCCAGGAATTACCCCTACCTGGACCTCCCCTGCTGTGCAAATACACACACATAGGCTGCAGGTCTGTTTCCCACATTTAATTCTTCTTCTTCTTCCTCCTTCTTCTTCTTCCTCCTCCTCCTCCTCATCGTCCTCCTCCTCCTCCTCCTCTTCTTCTTCTCCTTCTCCTCCTTCTTCTTCTTCCTCCTCCTCCTCCTTCTTCTTCCTCCTCCTCCTCATCGTCCTCCTCCTCCTCCTCCTCTTCTTCTTCTCCTTCTCCTCCTCCTTCTTCTTCTTCTTCCTCCTCCTCCTTCTTCTTCTTCTTCCTCCTCCTCCTTCTTCTTCTTCCTCCTCCTTCTCCTCTTTTTCTTCTCCTCCTTCTCCTTCTTCTTCTTCTTCTTCCTCCTCCTCCTCTTCTTCTTCCTCCTCCTCCTCCTCTTTTTCTTCTCCTCCTTCTCCTTCTTCTTCTTCTTCTTCCTCCTCCTCCTCATCGTCCTACTCCTCCTCCTCCTCCTCCACTACTACTACTACTACTACTTCTTCTTCTTCTTCTTCTTCTTCTTCTTCTTCTTCTTCTTCTTCTTCTTCTTTCTTCTCCTCCTCCTCCTCCTCCTCCTCCTCCTCCTTCCTTTTTTTGAGATGGAGTCTCACTCCGTCACCCAGGTTGGAGTGCAGTGGCACGATCTCGGCTCACTGCAACCTCCATCTCCTGGGTTCAAACGATTCTCCTGCCTCAGCCTCCTGAGTAGCTGGGATTACAGGCGTGCCACTACGTCCGGCTTTTTTTTTTTTTTTTTTTTTTTTTGTATGTTTAATAGAGATGGGATTTCACCATGATGGCCAGGCAGGTCTCGAACTCCTGACCTCAAGTGATCCACGTGCCTCAGCCTCCCAAAGTGCTGGGATCACAGGGGTGAGCCACCGCGCCCAGCGGCCAGTCTTTAATTTCACTCCTCCACCCGCAGTCACCCAGGGGACAGGCGAGGCCAGGCGGTGGGGCGCGCCTAGGTGGAGGACCATGTGCCTGTCGGCGGGGACACCATAGCGCGCCTTGTGCGCCTCGAAGACTGCGTGAGTTGCTCCACGTAGCTTGCTTGCAGCCAGTCCACCTGGGCCGGGCTGGGCTGGGGGCTCTGGGGCACTGGAATCGCCGCCCTCACAGCGGGCGGGACCCGACGCGATCGGGGCTGGGATCCCCGGCCCGCCCCCTCCCCTCCCCTCCCCTCCCTTCCTCCTTCTCTCCCTTCCGCCCGCGGGGATCGGCGGGGACAGAGTTCAGGGCTGGCGCGGTGGCCAAAGGCCAGTCTGGGTGGCGAGGCACCAACGCGGGACGGGGAGGGAGCGGGCACAGGGCAGGAATCGCGGGACAGAGGCAGGGGCTCACCGACGGTGCGGATGGGCGCGCGGAAGGGCAGCTGGAGGCCCCGGCGGCCAAGGAACAGCGGCAAGGCCACGCTTAGCAGCGGATGCAGCGCCTCCTTCGCCCTCCGCAACACGAGCCCGGCGGGTTCGGGAACTGCTGGAAGAGCTCGTTCTCCCTGGAGAAGACAGGCATCAGGGAGGCCGCGGGGGAGCAGGGCGCGGCTGACTCCTGGCCCCGGGATCCGCGGGTGGCGCCGCTCTCTTCCTCCCCGGCCCGGCATCCCTGGCGTCCCCACCGGGCCACGCTCGGGTCCTCACCCAAGTTCCAGAGCTGACTTAACGAATCCCTTCTGATTCCGAATCCGAAAGCTCTGTGCTCCGAGTTTTGCCACCAGCGCCTCCAGGGGCCTTCCCACGGCCAGGACGGACACCTGGCCACCCCTGAGGCAGTGCTGGCCTTGTCAGAGACCACCAGACCTGGGGAGAGGGCAGAAGTTGGGGGACTCGACGCCTGGGTCTTATTTATTTATTTGGGGATGGAGTCTTGCTCTGTTGCTCAAGCTGGAGTGCAGTGGCCTGATCTTGGTTCTCTGCACCCTTGACCTTCAGGGCTCAAGTGATCCTCCCACCTCAAGCCTCCCAGTAGCTGGGACCACAGGTGTGTACTACCACACCTGGCTAAATTTTTGTTTTTGTTTTTTGTTGTACATGTGGAGATAGGGTTTCACCGTGTTGCCCAGGCTGGTCTTGAACTCCTGGCCTTAAGTGATCCTCCCAAAGTGCTGGGATTACAGGTGTGAACCACCACACCCAGCCAAAGCCTAGGACTTGGAAAGAAGAGCGGAGAGGGCATGGGGAAGAGAGAACTGGGTCCCAGAGCCTCCCAGGAGGAAGATGGTGGGACAGCAGCAAGGTACCCCTCTTCTCACCACCTGACATGATGTAGTCCCAGAAGAAAGGGAGATGGAACCAACAAGGCAGCATGAGCGGGTGTGGCCGGAGCTCGGGGAAGAGGCAGGAGAAGCCCGTGGGCTCTGTGCAGAAGTTGGCGAAGGCTCCCACAACCAGGACCCCATGAGGGTGGAAGCCAAAGGAGTAGTTCCAGGAGGGGTGCAACTCTGCAGTTTTAACCAGCTGGGGAGCAGAGGGGCGCACCCCACCCCAACAGTGAGATTGCACTTTGGGAGATGGTGGTCCCAAGAGTCTATTCTGAAGCCCCAACTGCACCCAGTACCCCACTGCCCGAGGTCCTCACCAAGAGGGGAAAGTAGTCATGGGAATGTCTCCAAACTGCCCAGTTGCGAACCCAGGCAGATCTTTGGCCTCCAGCCCTGGGTGTGTTTCTATCCCAATAGAGCCAGGCCAGGTAGAGGACCACCAGCATCCAAGCCCGGCCGAGGAATGCAGGGAGCCAGGCTGCTGGGCGTACCTGGGCTGGAAGACGGGGCAGGGGGAGCTCACAGTACAGGTGTGTAAACCTAAGTCTTCCCTCTGCCCCCTTCCATCCCACCTGCTCCCCAGACTCCCTCCCTACCCCTCCTCCCTCGGGGTAAAGGAAAACAGACCACCAGCTGCTGGGGCCCTGCCCAGATCCCCAGGCCTTGGGGACTCATGCAGCCCTAACAAGGAGAAAACCCATTGCAGGACAGCAAACACTTGGAGACCCCTTTGGAGAAGGCTGGAGGAGGCCACCATATTCTGGAGGAATGTCACACAGGGGACCCCCCAATCTCTTAAGCACACCTCCTTTTGGCCCAACACACTGGCCCTGACCCTTGACCTTGGTCCCGCCCCCATTTTCCGCCCCCTTTGCAGCTCTGCACACTGGAGCCCATGCTCCCAGGGAAGGAAGGGTTAATCACTACCTGGGCTCACAAGGCTATGATCAATGGGACCAACAGAGATGACCAGGGGTGTGGCCCGGAGCCTGGGGGAGGTGTTTGAACTCTGCAGAAGTCAGGGGGCTGGTCAGTTTCGGTGGCTCAGACCTATAATCCCTGCACACTTTGAGAAGCCAAGGATAACTTGAGCCCAGGAGTTCAACCAGCTGGGGCAACAAAGCAAGACCCCATCTCTACCAAAAGAAAAAAAAACTCAAAAAACATTAGCCAAGTGTGGTGGCACATGCCTGTAGTCTCAGCTACTTGGGAGGCTGAGATGGGAGGATTGGTTGAGCCCAGAAGGTTGAGACTGCAGTAAGCCATGATTGTACCACTGCACTCCAGCCTGGGCAATAGAGGCTGTCTCAAAAAACAAAAACAAAACAAAATGAAACCAGAAAAACACACACACACACACACACACACACACACACACACACACACACACACACACAAACCAGGACCCTCTGGGAAGGAGAGAGGTGGTCTGAATGGGGTGTCCTATAAAGGGCAGGGTTCCCGCATGAATCGAAACAGCCTGAAAACCTGCTAGTCACCGAGGCTGGTCCCTGAGGCCCAGGACATGCAAGGGCAGCACAGGCCTCTGTGGGAAAACACTTGCCAAGAGGTGTTTTCTCCTGTCCCTACTCGGCTCACCGCCATCCACAGGACATGGGACAAGGGTAGCGGGGCCCAGGGTGAGATGGGTTCCAAAATCTGGCCAGAATGATGCTCAATCCCATGGAAACGTAACCAAGCAGATAATCAGCTCCACCTAGCAGGAAGGAAGGCTCCTTAAAGGAGGTTTTCCCTGAAGACTAGAGAGGAGAAAGAAAAGGGATTCCAGGCCAGCCATGGAGGCTCACATCTGTAATTCCAGCACTTTGGGAGGCCTAGATGGGAAGATCACTTGAGGCCAGGTGTTCGACACCAGCCTGGTCAACAGAGTGAGACCCCCCCCATCTCAAAAAAGTCAAGATAAGGCCAGGCGCGGTGGCTCACACTGGTAATCCCAGCACTTTGGGAAGCTGAGGCGGGCAGATCACTTGAGGTCAGGAGTTCGAGACCAGCTTGACCAACATGGTGAAACCTTGTCTCTACTAAAAATACTACAATTAGCTGGGCATGGTGGCAGGCGCCTGTAGTCTCAGCTACTCGGGAGGCTAAGGCAGGAGAATTGCTCGAGCCTGGGAGGTGAAGGTTGCAGTTAGCTGAGATTACACCACTGCACTCCAGCCTGGGTGACAGAGTAAGACTCCGTCTCAAAAAAAATAAATAAAAATGCTGGGCATGGTGGCTCACACCTCTAATGCCAGCACTTTGGGAGGCTAAGACGGGTGGATCACCTGAGGTCAGGAGTTCAAGACCAGCCTGACCAACATGGAGAAACCGCGTCTCTACTAAAAATACAAAATTAGCCAGGTATGGTGGCACATGTCTATAATCCTAGCTACTCGGGATGCTGAGGCAGGACAATCACTTGAACCCGGGAGGTGGAGGTTGCCGTGAGCCGAGATGGCACCATTGCACTCCAGTCTAAGCAACAAGAGCGAAACTACATCTCAAAAATAAATAAATAAATATAAAAATAAAAAGTAAATTAAAAAAATAAGAGGATTATAGATGTGGATGGTGAGATGTTGGAGGCAAGAGATGTCTTAGGAGAGGTGAACAAGCCTGTTTGATATATGTGTGTGTGTGTGTGTGTGTGTATATATATATATATATATATACACACATATATATATTTTTTTTCCCCAAGATGGAGTCTCGCTCTGTGGCCCAGGCTGGAGTGCAGTGGCACGATCTCGGCTCACTGCAAGCTCTGCCTCCCGGGTTCACGCCATTCTCCTGCCTCAGCCTCCTGAGTAGCTGGGACTACAGGCGCCCGCTACCACACCCAACTAATTTTTTGTATTTTTAGTAGAGACGGGATTTCACTGTGTTAGCCAGGATGGTCTCGATCTCCTGACCTGTGATCCACCTGCCTTGGCCTCCCAAAGTGCTGGGATTACAGGCGTGAGCCACCGCACCCGGCCTATATATATTTTTTGAGTCAAGGTCTCACTCTGTCACCCAGGCTGGAGTGCAGTGGCTCAATCATAGCTCACTGCAGCCTCCAACTCCTGGGCTCCAGTGATCCTCCCACCCGAGCCTCCTGAGTAGCTGGGACTACAGGCGTGTGCCACCATGCCCAGTTAATTTATTTTTTTAATTTTTTTTTTTTTTTTTTTTTTTTTTTTTTGAGACGGAGTCTCACGCTGTTGCCCAGGCTGGAGTGCAGTGGCGCGATCTCGGCTCACTGCAAGCTCCGCCTCCCGGGTTCCCGCCATTCTCCTGCCTCAGCCTCCTGAGTAGCTGGGACTACAGGCGCCCGCCACCGCGCCCGGCTAATTTTTTGTGTTTTTAGTAGAGACGGGGTTTCACTGTGGTCTCGATCTCCTGACCTTGTGATCCGCCCGCCTCGGCCTCCCAAAGTGCTGGGATTACAGGCTTGAGCCACCGCACCCGGCCAATTTTTTTATTTATTTAGAAACTGATGTTTATTTTCCATCAACTTTATTTCCATGTTGCTTAAGAGCCCATGCAAGGGCCGGGCACAGTGGCTTACGCCTGTAATCCCAGCACTTTGGGAGGCCAAGGTGGGTGGATCACCTGAGGTCAGGAGTTCGAGACCAGCCTGGCCAACATGGTGAAACCCCATCTCTACTAAAAATACAAAAATCAGTCGGGTGTGCTGGCACACGCCTGTAATCCCAGCTACTCAGGAGGCTGAGGCAGGAGAATCAGCTTGAACCTGGTAGGCGGAGGTTACAGTGAGCCAAGATTGCGGCACTGCACTGGGCGACAGAGCGAGACTCCATCACAAAAAAAAAAAAAAAGCTCTTGCAAGAACAGCTTAAGACCATTCAGTGGTTGCTCCTAACCATCCAGTGGCCTTAGCAGTAGGAGCTGCAGACCAGTCTTCCGTGGCAGTGCTCCAGTCTTCAGTAGGGAACTGCTGGATAGTCACAGAGGGCACGTATACACCTTCAGACCAGTCTGCAACCTCAGGTTGAGTAGCAGTGAACTCAGGAGCTGGAGCAGTCCATTCACCCTGAAATTCCTCCTTGTCGCAGCCTTTTCAGCAGCAGCCTGCTCTTCTTTTTCAATCTCTTCAGGATCTCTGTAGAAGTAGAGATCCGGCATGACCTCCCATGGGTGTTCACAGGAAATGGTGCCACGCATGCACAGAACTTCCCGAGCCAGCATCCACCACATCAAACCCACGTGAGCTCCCTTGTCATTGCTTGGGATGGCAATGTCCACATGGCGCAGAGGAGAATCCGTGTGACACAGAGCAAGGTAGGTAGGTTAACGTAAGATGCCTCTGTGAGAGGCTGCCGATCAACCCTGGGGTGAATAAACATAAGAAGCCGTGGCTCCCGGAAGACTGCCTGGATCTGGTTGGTGAAGGTTCCAGGAGTGAAGCGGCCAGCAATTGGAGTGGCTCCAGTGGCAGCAGCTAACTTCAGCACGGCCCTCTGGCCAGTATTCCTGGAGGACGTGATGCTGACCTCAGCGGGGTTTTCAGTGGCAACAATGCCACGAGCTGCCAGAAGAGGCTTCTCCCAGGTCCTCTTCAGATTTAGGATGTAGGTGCCATCACTTTTCCTTTTATACATGTACTGTTTCATCTGTAAGTCAAGATTGGTGCCACCTAAGTGGGTTCCTGCTGCAAGGAAATTAAGGACATCTTCCTCCTTCATTTGCAGGAGGGACATCAAGGGCTCCGGATGCTGTGAAACTTTGTTACAACAGGAATCCAGAACAACGCCAGATGGACCCCTCTGTGGGTAGCATGGAAAGCTTTTTTTTGTTTGTTTTGAGACGAAGTCTTGCTCTGTCGTCCAGGCTGGAGTACCGCGGCACAATCTCGGCTCACTGCAGCCTCCACCTCCTGGGTTCAAGCAATTCTCCTGCCTCAGCCTCCCGAGTAGCTGGGATTACAGGCATGTGCCACCACGCCCAGCTAATTTTTGCATTTTTAGTAGAGATGGGGTTTCACCATGTTGGCCAGGCTGGTCTCAAACTCCTGACCTCAGGTGATCTGCCTGCCTCGGCCTCCCAAAGTGCTGGGATTACAGGCATGAGCCACCATGCCTGGCATATTTTTTTGAGATGGAGTTTCGTTCTTGCTGCCCAGGCTGGAGTGCAATGGCACAATCTCAGCTCACTGCAACCTCCACCTCCCAAGTTCAAACGATTCTCCTGCCTCAGCCTCCCAAGTAGCTGGGATTACAGGCATATGCCACACCTGGGTTTTTTTTTTTTTTTTTTTTTTTTTTTTTTTTTTTTTTTGAGACAGAGTCTTGCCTTGTCACCCAGACTGGAGTGCAATGGTGCGATCTCAGCTCACTGCAACCTCTGCCTCCTGGGTTCAAATGATTCTCCTGCCTCAGCCTCCCAAGTAGCTGGGATTACAAGTGCCCACCACCATGCCCAGCTAATTTTTGTATTTTTTAGTAGAGATGCGGTTTCACTGTGTTGGCCAGGCTGGTCTCGAAATCCTGACCTTGTGATCTGCCTGCCTTGGCCTCCCAAAGTGCTGGGATTACAGGCGTGAGCCACTGTGGCCAGCTTAATTATGTATTTTTTTTAGTAGAGAAAGGGTTTCACCATGTTGGCCAGGGTGGTCTCAAACTCCCAACTTCAGGTGATCCATCCACCTCAGCCTCCCAAAGTGCTGGGATTACAGGCGTGAGTCACCACGCCAAGCTAATTTATTTTTTGTAGAGATGGAGGTCTTGCTATGCTGTCCAGGCTGGCCTCGAACTCCTGGCCTCCAGTGATCCTCCGCCTGCCTTGACCTCGTTACAGGTGTGAGCCACTGTGCCCAGCCTGGGAAGTCCTTCTTTTGGTCTGTGCCCTCTCACACACTCTTTCCAGCTCAGCCAATACAGGGGAAGGGAAAGTGGGAGCCAGGGAAGCTTCCAGGTTCCCACAAGGGTCTAACATTCTGCCTCTCCCTTTTCCTCTCATCTTCCCTTTTCAGGGTCTCTCCCTCTATGCTGGTGGCAGGAGGGGAGATGGGGTTAATGGGCAGACGAATGGACTCAAGACTTACAAACTGTCCTTTAATGGCACTGAGGCTGAGGAACATTAATAATTTATCACACGGGAGTCCCCAGAAGCCCTGTCCCCATGAACCCCTGTGGGCGGAGGAGAGAGGCGGGGACTCCGGGTGCTTCCTGAGAGGGCCGTGTGTTGGGAGCAAGATGACATATTCAGTCCAGGCACACGGAACATGCACTCAGGAAGCGGGGAGTGAGAGAGACCCATCCCCCACTCCGAGGATGGGGGCCAAGCCCCCTAAAAAGGCACAGTGGCAGGGCAGGTTTGGCAGAGTGGTTGAGTGTCAGGGGTCGACAAAGGACACCATGATGTAGCGTGTGCCCCGGGTCGTGGGCAGCCCCTCGTGGTAGTGAGTGAGGCGGCCGGGGTGCAGGAGCGCCCAGCCCTTCCTCGGGGACGAGATCACGCAGTCGTAGCGCAGGAAGCGGCAGCCGCCTCCCTGAAAAGAGAAGGGAGAGGAAACATGGAGTGAGCAGACATGGGGCCTGGGGAGCAGGCAGATACAGGGGGCGGGGCGGCCAGGTGAGGGGACACGGTACGGTGACAGACCAGTGCAACAAGGGAGAAGGCAGATATGGGGGGCTGGGGTGCCCGTAGACAGGAAGATCCAGGAGAAGGCTGAGGCCGCCTGCCCAGAAGAGATCTAGGAGCTGACACCCACAAAATCACTGGGGAATGGGCAGGGCGGGGAGCCGGGGGTGCATGCAAGGGCTCTAGGTGGGGACCCGAGGGTCCCGAGGTGAAGCATGGGTGGGTGGTGTGGCTGGGGCGCACCTCATAGTCCAGGCCCTTGTGGTTGAGGGCGACGTTGAGGGTGAAGGTGGATGAGTCATGGTGTGGCCGCAGAGATGGCTGCTCATCTGGTCGGTAGCGAACCACAAAGTTCATCACCGCCCGCGCCTGGGAGAGAGGAGAGAAGACGCTGCGGGGATGGCTGCGAGCGCAGGATTTTATTTTTTTTTGTATTATTATTATTATTATTTTTGAGACAGTCTTGCTCTGTCACTCAGGCTGGAGTGCAGTGGTGCGATCTCGGCTCACTGCAACCTCTGCCTCCTGGTTTCAAGCAATTCTCATGCCTTAGCCTCCCGAGTAGCTGGGATTACAGGCATCTGCCACCACGCCCGGCTAATTTTTGTATTTTTACTAGATGATTAGGTTTCACTATCTTGGCCAGGCTGGTCTTGAACTCCTGACCTCAGGTTATCCACCCACCTCGGCCTCCCAAAGTGCTGGGATTACAGGTGTGAGCCACCAACACCTGGCCATTGCAGGGGATCTTCAGGGAGATGATGGTCCCTGCCCAGGGAGGGGAGGGGCGGCAGGATTCCTGCATGGGAGAGTCTCACTACTCACTGGCATTAGATTAGGGCCAAGCCTTGCCCCAGGTCTCAGCCTGGCTCCCTCCCTCCCCTGGGCTGCCTCCTGTAGCATCTCATTTCCCTGGGAACTAAAGTGCATGGAGCCCAAATGCTGCGGGGGCCAAAAGGGGTCTCTGTGGAGACTTCCAGCCTGGGACTGGGGTGGGGAAGGTGGGGAGGCAGCGGGCAGATGGGCAGCGCACCTTGGTGTGGTAGCCGGGAAACAGGCTCTCGGTCATGGGGCCCACATATGTCCGCAGCAGCTGCAGCCATTGGTCCTCGTACCCCACCTGCTTCATGTGGATGTCCACAGTGGGCACATTCTCGTAGCCTCCAGCCAGCCTTGAATCCTGGGGGCGGTGGGCACTAAGCCACCCCGCCCCTCCAGCCACGGTGCCCCCCCCAAGGGGCAGTCCAGCCTCCTTCCTCCTGTGCCCCAGCCTTTACACCTGTGCTCCTCTGTGTGGAGCAGTCTTCTTTGCTACTTCTCAGCCTGACTCACTGCTCCCGGCCCTTCAAGTCTCAGCTAAGATGTCACCTGTCCTGTGAAGCCCCCTAGTCCTCCCAAGTCTGGGTCAAGGCTTCCCCGTGGCTTCCACAGTACCCAGGCTGCTCGTCGCAGCCTTAGAAGCTGTGTGGCAGCTGCTGCTCACAGCAGGGCAGAGCTCGGCCGGCACGAGGCATTCCTGCAGTGCAAGCTAGGACAGTGACCCAGAAACTTTCCTTTTTTCTTTTTTTAGAGACAGAGTCTTGCTCTGTCACCCAGGCTGGAGTGTTGCGGCATGATCATAGCTCACTGCAGCCTCTAACTCTGGGGCTCAAGTGATCCTTCTGCCTCAGCCTCCTGAATAGCTGGGACCACAGGCACATGCCACCATGCCTGGCTAATTTTGTGTTTTTAGTAGAGATGGGGTTTCTCCATGTTGATGAGGCTGGTCTCGAACTTCCGACTTCAGGAGATCCACCTGCCTCGGCCTCCCAAAGTGCTGGGATTACAGGCGTGAGCCACCATGCCTGGCCCAAACCCAGCTAATTTTTAAATTTATTGTAGAGACAGGGTCTTGCTATGTTGCCCAGGCTGGCCTCAAACTCCCTGGCTCGAGCAATCCTCCTGCCTTGGCCTCCCAAAGTGCTAAGATTACAGGCATGAGCCACTGCGCCCAGCAGTAAATATTTCTTAAATACATGAATGAATGCAGTTGTGACCCCAGGGTCTGTCTCCCCCTTGGGGTTTTAGTAGAGAAAAAGGGAGTTCCCCCTCTTTGCTCCCATTTTCCTGATTCCATTGTTCCTTTACCAGATCCCGCACCTCCTCCTCCCGGGAGCCCTCTGCCTTCCTCACCCAGGCCCTTACCTCATGCCGCCCGCCTGACCACTGGCCATAGTGCTCCATCTCCGCCACCAGCTCATCACACATTTGTTCTGACAGCAGTGGGAACCAGTACACGTCCGGGCATGGCTGAGGACGGGGCGGGGGAGAACAGGGCTAGCTGACGCCACAGAACGGGGAAGGGGACAGGCAGTGGGCAGAATAGGAAGGGGCAGGGAGGAGCAGGGAAGGCTCTGTGAGAGCAGCTGGGGACCTGCCAGGTAGGGCCTGGGGGAGTGGCAAGGCTGAGAGCCGGTATCTGGCACAGCAGAGGTGGCAGAGGGTCCTGGAGCCCCTTGTGCTGGGACAGGGGTTTCCAAACTTCCATAACAGTGCATCCCTCTTTTTTTTTTTTGAGATAGGGTATTGCTCTGTCACCCAGGCTGGAGTGCAGTGGCACAATCATAGCTCACTGCAGCCTCGACCTTCTGAGCTCAAGCGATCCTCCTGCCTCAGCCTCCCAAGTAGCTGGAACTACAGGCACATGTCACCATGCCAAGCTAATTTTTTCTTTTCTTTTTTTTTTGAGACAGGGTCTCGCTGAGTCACCCAGGATGGAGTGCAGTGGCATGATCTTGGCTCACTGCAACCTCCGCCTCCCAGGTTCAAGCGATTCTCCCACCTCAGCCTCCAGAGTAGCTGGGACTACAGGTGCGCGCCATCACATCTGGCTAATTTTTGGTTTTTTTTTGTTTTTTTTTAGTAGAGACAGGGTTTTGCTATGTTCCCCAGGCTGGTCTCAAACTCCTGACCTCAAGTGATCCGCCTGCCTCGGCCTCTTGAAGTACTGGGATTACAGGCATAAGCACCACTCCTGGCCTAATTTTTTATTAAAAAAATTTTTTTTTGTACAGACAGATTCTCGCTATGTTGCCCAGGCTGGTCTTGGACTCTTGGCCTCAACCCATCTACCCACCTCGGCCTCCCAAAGTGCTGGGATTACAGGCATGAGCCACCGTGCCCGGCCCCATTCTTCTTTAAAGATGTGATTTCAGCCAGGCGCGGTGGCTCACGCCTGTAATCCCAGCACTTTAGGAGGCTGAGGTGGGCGGATCACCTGAGGTCAGGAGTTTGAGACCAGCCTGACCAACATGGTGAAACCCCATCTCCACTAAAATACAAAAATTAGCTGGGCATAGTGGCATGCGCCTGTAATCTCAGCTACTTGGGAGGCTGAGGCTGGAGAGTCGCTTGAACCTGGGAGGTGGAGGTTGCAGTGAGCCGAGATCATGCCATTGCACTCCAGCCTGGCAACAGAGCGAGACTGTCTCAAAAAACAAAACAAAAGAAAAAAAAAAAAACGATGTGATTTCATTCGTAACACCAATATACCCAATACACAGGAGAGGAGAGGCCATCTGATCAATGCCAGGTTTGGGATCAAGAGTCCTATCTGCTCGGCCTTTGCCTTCATCTTGCCTGAACAGAAAATCCTCAGGCCCCTGGGGAACTCAGTGTGAAAACTTTGAATCCAGGTGGGAGCCCCCAAGAGGTGATGGCCATGAGGGCGGTGGGGGCTGCACGGGCTCACCTGCTCCACGATTCCCTCCCCTTCGAGGGCCCGGCTGTAGTTCTCATGGATGTACTGCTCCTTCCAGTCCTGCGGGAGGGTGGGGGGTACAGCAGATCTGTGGCCCCCTCACTCCCAGCCCTCAGGGGACCGCCCCCTCCCGCTCAGCATCCTGCGCTGGCAGCAGCCATCACATTTGGCGTCTTCCTTAGCACAGGGCGGGGAACCTGTGTGCTCTGGGCGTGGGGGGTCCTACTCACGACGGGGTTGTCGAAGATCTGCCAGAGGTCGGGGTGCAGGTGCTCCGTGTCGTATCGGGAAGTGGCCAGGAGCCGGCCAAATTCATGCTGATTGCTCAGATGGAGGAAGATGCCCTGTAGTGGGGTGGGGGTGTCCATGATGCAGGCCATGCCCACAGTCTGGGATGCTGCCCCCAGGCCACACCACGCACCCGCGCTCACCTTGTCTCGAAAGCTCTTACAGAAGGCCATGTCCGGGTCCGTGTCACTGCCTGAGAACACGTCCCTCTGGGGCAGCTCCGTCCGCAGCGTATCCCCCCGGATCACATAGGCCTGCGAGATGTATGGCACGTTCCACACGCCCCTGGAGGCACCGACAACCGTGGTCAGCTGGGAGGGCGGCCCCCCAAATTCTGCCCAGCTCATCCCGGGAAGTCCTTCTTCCCTTAGAGTATCGCAGTCCCTGAACATAAGGCTCCTGCATGTCCCTTGTCAAGCACTGCTTGTCACAACCGCCCCATCTCTCAAAACGCAGTCAGTCCCTACCCCAAGCTGTGGCACTTCTTTTTTGTTTCTTGTTTTTGGCTTTTGAGACGGAGTCTTGCTCTGTCACCCAGGCTGCAGTGCCGTGGTGTGATCTTGGCTCACTGCAACCTCTGCCTCCCAGATTCAAGCAATTCTCCCACCTTAGCCTCCCAAATAGCTGGGATTGCAGGTGCCCACCACCATGCCCAGCTAATTTTTGTATTTTTTGTAGAGATGGGGTTTCACCATGTTGGCCAGGCTGGTCTTGAACTCCTGACCTCAAGTGATCCGCCTGCCTTGGCCTCCCAAAGTGCTAGGATTACAGGCATTGAGCCACCATGGCCGGCCCTTGTTTTTTATTTTCTTGAGACAGGGTCTCCCTCTGTTTCTAGGCTGGAGTGCAGTGGTGCAAACATGGCTCACTGCAGCCTCAACCTCCCAAATTCAAGTGATCCTCCCACCTCAGCCTACGTAGTAGCTGGAACTACAGGCACGCACCACCGTGCCCAGCTAATATTTTAAGTTTTTTGTAGAGACATGATCTTGCTATGTTGCTTAGGCTGATGTTAAACTCCCGGGCTCAAGCAGTCCTCCTAACTCGGCCTCCCAAAATGGTGGCATCAAAGGTGTGAGCCACTGCACCCGGCCTCGTGGCACCTCTGACTGGTGACTACTCCAAACCCCTGAGAGTGGGGGCCTTGGGTCTACCCGGGCCCTGGGTCGGAGGAGGCAGGGGGCTGCAGGCTGGCGGGACTCACACTCGCTTTCGCTGCACCAGCTCCACGTAGTCCTCGGAGCGGGCGTAGTACTCATCGGGGCTCAGGGCGCCCCAGAAGTTGGACCACAGCTTACCGTGGCGGGACAGCATGGGGGCGATCACCTTCCTACAGACAGGCAGGGGTGAGGGCTGGGCAGACGGGAGCAGGCCTGGGGAGCCCCGTACCCAAGGCAGAAGTGGGGTTCCCAGGGCCTGTTGGGGTGCCCTCCGGCTGCGGGGAGAGGGGGTAAGCCACCTGTTCTCCTCAATGAGGATGCGCAGGGTCTGTAGGTTGGTGAGGACGGCGTCAGCGTCCAGGCTGAAGTAGAACTCACACTCGGGGTCCTGCCGACACATGTCCCTGGAGGTAAGAGGCGAGCTGAGACAGCGGCGGGTGAGGAGGCAGTGTGGATGGGGGGACTGGCCCACGCCCCCATGAGAAAAGGAGGGAGGCAGTGTCTATCCTTCCTTCCCTAGGCTCTCTGCTGTCTGGGTGAGCTGGTAAGGGCGGGGGTGACAGCGTGGGGGCTGCAAGGACGCGAATGGGGAGGCTCAGGAGGGGCTGGACGGGTGACAGGTGAGGTGAGGGCCAGGCATCAGGTGGCAGCAACCCCCACCCTGCACCCTCATCCCACCCCCTCCTCCCCGCAAGCACCCGCTCACATGGCCATGTCCCTGGCCTCTCCTGGGCTCAGAGCCTCCTCCGGCCCTACCAGCTTCACGACTGCGAAGTGGTCCTGGAGCTGTGGCCAGGAGTCAGCGATGTGGGGCTCATGGAAGACCTCCTGGGAGGGGATGACATAGGCGGATGGGCTCAGAGGGCAGGGAGGCGGCACCTGAGGTATGGGGGGTGCTGCGGGAAGGAGATGGGGGTAGGGGCACGGGAGTTCTGATCAGGGCAGGGGAAGGGTGCCTCGGGAGAGGCTCCAAGATCGGGGCGGTGGGGGGCGGTCTCACGTTGTTGTGCAGAAAAAGGGTGACCCTGTCAGGGGGATAGTCCAGGAGCAGCAGCCGCTGCAGGAAGCGGGGCAGAAACGGAGTAGGCTGTTCCACAAACACGGCCAGAAACACCCGGGGGGGAGGCTGGAAGATGCACCACACATGGGCTCAGAGGGAAGCCTGGACTTCTCCGTTGCCCCCACCCACCCTCCACCCTGACAGGTGCAGGGACCCGCGAGCGGTGGCCCCACCACCACCCAGCCCACTGTCCTTGCACCTCCTGCTCAGCATGCTGCCCTCTCGTGCCCCTCCCTGGCACCCCCACCTCACCTGCCCCCCCGGGAGTGTCCTCCGGTCCCGGTTGCAGAAGCCACAGCCTCCCTCGGGAGTCCAGCCATTGGGGACGTAGTTTCCCAGGTAGTTGAGCTGCAGCTGTCGGGGAGAGACTGAGACTGAGTGGCTGAGGCCTCCAGGGGTGGAGGTGGGGATCAGGCACCTCTGGTATGGGGGCTGGGAAGGGCTGGCTTCTCAGAAAGGTTGGAGGTGCCCGGGGGTTGGGGCAGGGCAGGGCGGCGGTTGAGACCACTGGTGGCACCTTAGTGGGACCGTTTCCATGGACCACAACGGGGAGCGTGTCATAGGCCACATTCCGGATACGCACACGGTTCCGATCAAACTTTAAAACCACTTCATCTGGGGAAGAAAAAGGTCAGGCTTCAGACTCCCTTTCTCTGGGAGCTGCCAAGCAACATGTTCTTCTAAATACGGGGTCCCATATTATCCAGGGAATAAAGGGACACCAGGGCCATCCTAGAGTGTCCCTCGTTGTGGGGCAGGAACCTTTGGGTTCTGACCAGGCTGCTGGCCCAGAAAGCTCCATTGCCTACTACCTGCGTGATCATGTCACAGCTGGGTGGAAGGGGAGGATGAGCTGAACTGGGGTCCACTAGGAGCCTCAGCATCCCTACCCCTCCTCATATTCTCCCTCTCTTTTTTTTTTTTTTTTTGAGATGGAGTCTCACTCTGTCGCCCAGGTTAGAGTGCAATGGTGCGGTCTTGGCTCACTGCAGCCTCTGCCTCCTGGGTTCAAATGATTCTCTTGCCTCAGCATTCCAGCTAGCTGAGACTATAGGCGCATACCACCATACTTGGCTAATTTTTGTATTTGTATTTTTTGTTTTTTATTCTCAGATGGAGTCTCACTCCTATCACGCAGGCTGGAGTGCAGTGGCGCGATCTTGGCTCATTGCAACCTCCACCTCCTGGGTTCATGCGATTCTCCTTCCTCAGCCTCCCAGGTAGCTGGGATTACAGGCACACACCACTACACCTGGCTAATTTTTGTGTTTTTAGTAGAGACGGGATTTCGCCATGTCAACCAGGCTGGCCTCGAACTCCTGACCTCAGGTGATCCACCTGCCGTGACCTCAGGTGATCAATCCTGCCAAAGTGCTAGGATTACAGGCATGAGCCACCACACCCGGCCTAATTTTTGTATTTTTAGTAGAGACGGGGTTTCACTATGTTGGCCAGGCTGGTCTCAAACTTCTGACGTCATGATCTGCCCGCCTTGGCCTTCCAAAGTGCTGGGATTACAGACATGAGCCACTGCACCTGGCCTCCTTTTTTTTTTTTTTTTTTTTGAGGGAGTCTCTGTTGCCCAGGCAGGAGTACAATGGCGCAATCTTGGCTCACTGCAACTTCCGCCTCCTGGGTTCCAGTGATTCTCCTACCTCAGCCTTCTGAGTAGCTGGGATTACAGGTGCTCGCCACCATGCCCGGCTCATTTTTGTACTTTTTTTTAGTAGAGCCGGGTTTCTGCTATGTTGGCTAGGCTGGTCTCGAACTCCTGACCTCAAGTGATCCTCCTGCCTTGGCTTCCCAAAATGCTGGGATTATAGGCATGAGGCACCGTGCCTGGCCTCTCTCTCTCCCCATTCTCCCCATCCCCTGAGGCAAGTCACCAACCCCTCCACAAGCTGCTTTCCTCATCTGTATGAGAAGGATAACCAGGGACCTTCCCTTTGTTAAACGAAATCACAGAGTAGGCCGGGCACAGTGGCTCACGCCTGTAATCCCTGCACTTTGGGAGGCTGAGGCAGGCGGATCACCTGAGGCTGGGAGTTCGAGACCAGCCTGGCCAACATGGTAAAACCCTGTCTCTACTAAAAATACAAAATTAGCTAGGCGTGGTGGCGCATGCCAGCTACTCGGGAGGCTGAGGCAGGAGAATCACTTGAACCCGGGAGGCGGAGATTGCGGTGAGCTGAGATTGGACTATTGCACTCCCGCCCAGGCAACAAAGCGAAACTCCATCTAAAAAAAAAAAAAAAGCCCCTGGCCTGGTGCCCAGGTGCAGCATGTGTGCAACAGATGCCAGACACATTTTTGCCTCCCTTGCTTCTAGTACCATCAGCACAGTGCAACTCACACAACCAGCCACTCAGACGCCCAATAAAACCACATAGAGGTGGACTCAGATCAGCCCAGCTCCTCCAGAAGCCTCTCCCAGCTCAAGACCCCAAGCTGCAGAGGCTGCGCACTGCCCACCTGCGGCTGTCTTCCTCCTCACCTAAAGCCCCGTTGAGGTTCTGAAAGATCCGAGACTTATGATCCAGATTAAGGCTGAGTTTCTCCTAAATGGAATGAGATGCGATAGAGTGGTTAAAATGGAAGGAGTGGGAAGGACATCATTTCTCTCTTCTCTCTCTCTCTCTTTTTCTCTCACTTTTGTTGCTTAGGCTGGAGGGCAATGGCATGATCTCAGCTCACTGCAATCTCTGCCTTCCGGTTCAAGCGATTCTCCTGCTTCAGCCTCCCAAGTAACTGGGACTACAGGAGAGTACCACCATGCCTGGCTAATTTTTGTATTTTTAGTAGTGACAGGGTTTCACCATGTTGGCCAGGCTGGTCTCAAACTCCCGACCTCAAGTGATCCACCAGCCTCGGCCTCCCAAAGTGCTGGGATTACAGGCGTGAGCCACCGTGCTTTTTCTTTTTTGTGAGAGACAGAGTCTCATTCTGTCACAGAGGCTGGAGTGCAGTGGTGCAAAACATCCTCAAACTCCTAGGCTCAAGTGATCATCCCACCTCAGCCTCCCAAGTAGCTGGGATTACAGGTGTACACCATGAAGTCTGGCTAATTTTTTTTTTTTTTGTAGAGATGAGGTCTCAACTATGTTGTCCCGGCTGGTCTTGAATTCCTGGGCTCAAGCAATCCTCCTGCCTAAGCCTCCCAAAGCGCTGGGATTACAGGCGTGAGCCACCACGCCCAGGCACACATTTTTCTCTTTACAGCTCCCTTTGCCCCTCCACTCCCATTCAGCCTGAGGCCTCCACTCCCACAGAGGTGTGGGATGCACCCACTCCTCTGTCTTCCCTACCCTCAGTCCTGGGTCCAGGTAGAGCCGTGTGTAGAACAGCTGGTCATCGTCATCATCCTTGTACTTCCACTGGCGCACGATCTGGTGGATGGTGGTGGCAAAGCCGATGAATCCTGATGAGGAGGGGAAGTGTTGACCCCGAGACTCCCAGGGTCCCAGGGCCTGTCCCCCAGGCCCTCTCCAGCCCTCAGGCACCTTTAACACTCTGTCCCACCGCTCTTGGCCCCTCTGCCTTGGGCACCTTGCCACTCACCACCAGAGTTGAGGAAGCGCTTCCCCGTGCCCACCTCAGGGTACTGCTCCGCCAGCCCCCACTCGGGCCAGCAGAAGCTCTCTGCAGAGAAGAGCAGGCGGCTGCCACTCTGGACGAACTTCTTCAGCAGCTCTGAGGGGCTGCCGGCCAGAACCACATCGTAGCTGGGTGAGGAAGGGGAGGATGAGCAGGGGTCCACTGGGAACCTCAGCATCCTTACCTTGCTCCCTATCCCAAGCCCCGTTACCTGTCCACAAACATGATGATCATATCCTCCCTGTCAGCGTATTTCTCCATTTCCTTCTTGAGCCACCGGACCTTCTGTCCTCCACCGACTGTTCGGGCCACATCACCCCCTCGCCACTCCTCTCCCAGGCCCAGGGTCTGCGGAGAAGATGCCTCATGCCAGGCAAGGGGTGGGGAGTTGTCGGGGGGGGAGGGGGGGAGCTCCTGACCAGGCTCACCGTGGGGACCTGGGCATCCAGACTTCAGCCTACCCCTCCTGCTGGGACCCCCTCCCAGAGGCTTTTCCCTCTCCTCACCCGCACGGTGTAGTTGAAGAACTCCGCAGAGCGCAGGAAACGCAGGTACCCCTCGGTTTCAGCTGTGGCCACAGTCATCACCAGCAGATTCTCTGTTACCAGAGGGAATTGGCACTTGGGATCCACCGCCCAGCTCCGGGCCCCACGTGCTTTGCTGTCCTCCCTCTCACTCGACTTCTCTCCCTTTCTTCCTTCCCATTCTTAAACTCTTCTCACCCAGGAACACTCTGACCCCAGGGAGGACAGGGTGGGAGTGGCGCCCAGGAATTCCGAGTCCGTTTGCACAGGGAGGCTGGAAACCTCAGTTCAGGGTGGTAATGGGCAAGGGGCTTGGCGCGACTCAGCCCCAAGAGCACGCTGGGCGGCGGACGGGACAGACACCTCCTCGAGCCCCCGACCCTCTCCGGGCCAGGCTGGCAGGCACGTCAGCCTCTGCCCCCTTGACCGCGCCGGGCCTCCCCGGGATCTCACCTGGGTTTACCGGGTCTCGGCCCCGGGGCCGGTCGGAGGCTGAGGCCGCAGGGGGCAGCAGCAGCAGCAGCAGCAGGAGCCGGAGTCCTGGCCCCGAGGAGGTCATGGTGGGGAGCGGGCCCAGACAGCACCCAGGATCCTGGGACCTCAGCTACGCGCCTGGATCCCAGCTCCGGAGGGGAGCTCCGGGAAGGGGACGCTCGGGCTGCTGTGCAGCCGCCGCGGGGAGCAGCTGGGCTGGGGCCACGCCCTGGAAAAAAGGCGTATCCGGAGGCTGCAGAAAGCTCCAGATGCCGGCGCCGCAGACAAGGCGAGGATTGTCCCGGGCGCACGGGAGGCGGGGGAGGGGCGGCAGCTCGGGCCGGCGGGCGGGAGACAGCGACTCTGGGCCGAGCCCCCCGCTTTACACATGTGGAAGCTGAAACCTGGACAGGGGAAGTGACCCCTGGCGGTGGGTCCGGAGGGACGCGGGGGCGGGTCCTGGCAGCAGCCCTGCCGGGAGAGTGCGGGCGGAAGACGGGGAGAGCTAGGGGGTGGCGGCGACAGGGAGGGAGGAAGCCCAGGAGTCCGCCGCGGGACGGAGGCCTGGGGGAACTGGGAGCTGAGCTTTCTGCAGAGGGCCACTAGGAACCTCGGATTGCCCACGGAGGCCAGTCCGCTGGGATCAAAGCCACTTTCTTTGACAGTTCGGCCCACTTCCTTTTCTGCCCGGGGAGAAGCTCCAGGGTCTGCCTTTGTGATCAGAGCATCTTCACAAGGACCAAAGGAAAATAAGGTTTCTCGTAAGAACACCGTGAGCACATCTTTAAAATGACCCATTTCGTGGCTCCTACAAGATTTACACCTCCACACTGAGGCCGGAAGTAGTTTTGCCCCTATAAAACATGGCAAAAAGCTTTCTTGTCTCCAAGGAAACGCCACGTAATGAGTCAAAGCGGTGGCGCACGCGCAGAAGTACAAGCCACCGGAAGTGATGGCGCCCCTACCAACGCCGTGGGTTTAGTACGCGTGCGCAGCAGTCTCTTCCGACAGTTGTGTTGTGCAAATGGTGGAGAAGAAAACTTCGGGTATGTGAGCCCCCGCGGTTCGCCCCCTTCCCCTTCCCAAGTCCAAACCAGTCCTAGAATTTTCTTACCTAGTCATTCCTCTTTTTTTTTTTTTTCTTTTGAGACGTGGTCTCGCTCTTTCACCTAGGCTGGAGTGCAGTGGCGTAGTCATAACTCACTGCAGACTCGAACTACTGGGATCAAACCATCCTCCCATCTCAGCCTCCCGAGTGGCTGGAGCTGAAGGCATGAGGCACCACGCCTGGCTAATTTTTAATTTGTTATGTGATGACGGGCTCTCGCTATGTTGCCCAGGTTGGTCTCCAACTGTTGGCCTCAAAGCGATCCTGCCGCGTGGGCCTTCCAAAGTGCTGGGATTACAGGCGTGAGCTGCCGCGCCCGGCCCCAGCTATTCCTCTTAAATCCCTTCCTTAGCCCTCGGGTCCTGGCGTTGACCATTCACGTTTTATTGATGCCTGCCCCAAACCGGGCGCTGGGGATGAAGAGGAGAAAGATCCCTGTTATCCAAGCATTGGCTTTTTTCTGGAAGGGGGACAGAAATGCAGACTTACCACTGTATTTCACTGTGATTTGTGCTATGGCAGAGGGAGGCACAGCGCCTGCGAACAGGGAGGCGTGGCTTCTAGCCCAGGTTCTGAGAGGCAGGGGACTGTGAAACCTTGAAGGAAAAACGAAAAAGCTTGAATTGAGTCTTGAAAGTCTAGTTAGGGTTTCTCTTAGTGGGAACCTCACGTGCAAAGGCAGTAAAACAAGAAAAAACCTAGTCCCTTAGGAAACCAAGTCCACAGTTTGGATTTTACAGAGTGATAAGAAAGGATGGAAAACTGGGGAAAGGTTACATTTTGAAAGGCATTATACACACTGCCCAGGAGTTTGAACTCTGTGGGGAAGCATTGGAGAGCTAGCAAAGGCTTTTTTTTAGATGGAGTCTCGCTGTGTCACCCAGGCTGGAATGCAGTGATTCTATATAGCTCACTGCAGCCTCAACCTCCCACGCTCAAGTGATTCTTCCGCCTCAGCCACCTGAGTAGCTGGAACTACAGGTGGGTGCAGGCCGCCATGCTGGGCTAGTTTTTATATTTTTTGTTGAGATGGGTGTCACACTATGTTGCCCAGGATGGTCTTGAACTCCTGAGCTCAGATGATCCTTCTGCCTCAGTCTTCCAAAATGCTAGGATTACAGGCATGAGCCACTGCGCTTGGCCCTTTCAGTTTTTCTTTTCTTTTCTTTTTTTGAGATGGAGTCTCGTTCTGTCCCCCAGGCTGGAGTGCAGTGGGGCAACCTCGGTTCACTGCAAGCTCCGCCTCCTGGGTTCACACCATTCTCCAGCCTCAGCCTCACAAGTAACTGGGACTACAGGCGCCCGCCACCACACCCAGCTTATTTTTTGTATTTTTAGTAAGGACGGGTTTTCACCGTGTTAGCCAGGATGGTCTTGATCTTCTGACCTCGTGGTCCGCCTGCCTCAGCCCCCCAAAATGCTAGGATTACAGGCATGAGCCACTGCACTTGGCCCTCGGTTTTTCTAAGGCATCGCAGTCTCCCAGCCATTACTGTTTTCATGTTGGCCTCAAGGCCTGAAACACCCTGCTGTCTCCCCTGAGCCAGGCCATTCACCAGTTAGGCCTTAACCTAGACTTACCTTCTTCTGGGAGGTCTTCCCTGACTACTCCAAGGCCAGGTTGGGTGTTTCTGTCCTGGGCTCCGCAGCACTTTATACTTCCGTATCCTAGCCTACCCCATGCCGTACTTTCTTTGTTTGTTTGATTAATCATTTGTGTTGGCCACTGGACTGTAAGCTTTTGTATCCCTAGAACCTAGAGCACTGCCTGGCATTTGGAAGGGAGACAGAGTAGTACGGTGATCACAATCATGGTTTTTTTGTTTGTTTGGTTTTGGGTTTTTTTTTTTTTTTTTTTTTGAAACAGGGTCTTGCTCTGTCGCCCAGGCTGGAGTGCAGTGGCACAAACACAGCTCACTGCAGCCTTGAGCTCCTGGGCTCAATCAATCCTCCCGCCTCAGCCTCCTGAATAGCTGGGACTACAGGTGTGCGCCACCACGCCCGGCTAATTTTTGTATTTTTTTGTAGAAACAGGGTTTTGCCATGTTGCCCAGGCTGGCCTCAAACTCCTGGGCTCAAGCCATCCACCCACCTTGGCCTCCCAAAGTGCTGAGATAACAGGCATGAGCCACTGCACCTGGCAAGGTCACGCTTTTTGATGCTGGGCAGTTCTTTGACTTCTGACCTGGCCACTTGCTAGCTGTGTGAACTTTGGACACATTTCTTTTTTTTTTTTTTTTTTGAGGCAGAGTCTCGCTCTGTTGCCCAGGCTGGAGTGCGGTGGCCAGATCTCGGCTCACTGCAAGCTCCGCCTCCCGGATTTACGCCATTTTCCTGCCTCAGCCTCCCGAGTAGCTGGGACTACAGGCGCCCGCCACCTCGCCCGGCTAGTTTTTTGTATTTTTTAGTAGAGACGGGGTTTCACTGGGACACATTTCTTAATGTCTAAATGTTGGTAAGTTGGAGATGGAATGATACTGTCCCATACAGTTGTGATAAGGGTTAAACGGTTCAAGCGATGCAAAGAGCTGAGCACGGTGCCTGGCTCATAGTAAGTGTCCAACAAGTGATAGCTACTGGGGCTGCTGCTGTTATTATTATGGTTAACAGGTGGGTAACGAATAAAGAGATATATTATGTAAAATTATCAGAATGTGGCAAACAGCTGATAAGGCAATGAGGAAGAAGTTTTTTGTTTTTTGTTTTTGAGACAGGGTCTCGCTCTGTCGCCCAGGCTGGAGTGCAGTGGCACGATCTCAGCTCACTGCAACCTCCACCTCCCAGGTTCAAGCGATTCTTGTGCCTCAGCCTCCCGAGTAGCTGGGATTACAGGCATGTGCCACCACGCCCTGCTAATTTTTGTATTTTTAGTAGAGACCAGGTTTCACCACATTGGCCAGGTTGGTCTCGAACTCCTGACCTGAAGTGATCTGCCTACTTCAGCCTCTGAAAGTGCTGGGATTGCATGGGTAAGCCACTATGTCCAGCCGAGGAAAGAGGTTTAAAATAACTTCTACGTTTCTAGTTTGGATATCTGCATAGGTGGTTCTATTCGCTTAGAGGGAATCTGCAGGAGAAGCAGATTTGGATGGGAAATTTTTTTTTTATTTTGAGTTGCAGTATCCACAGGGCCAGTCAGTGACTTTTTTCTTTTTTTCTCTTTTTTTTTTGTTTTGGGGACAGTCTTGCTCTGCCAGTCAGGCTGGAGTGCAGTGGTGTGATTACAGCTTGGTGCACACTGCAGCCTCAACCTCCCGGACCCATACAATCCTCCCACCACAGCCTCCCAAGTAACTGGGACTGTAGGCGTGTGCAGCCACGCCCAGCTTATTTTTCAATTTTTTGTAGAGATGGGATTTGTCTATGCTGCCCAGGCTGGTTTCTAACTCCTGGCATCAAGTGATCCGTTAGCCTCCCAAAGTGCTGAGATTACAGGCGTGTGCCACCACGCCCGGCCTCACCAAGCGCTGGCTGCATGGCCAGTTCTGGAGCCCGGGAGCAGGTTCTGGGTTGAGGGAGTCACCCTGGGAGTTATTTGCTTGTGGGTGATCATCAGAGCCCTTTGTTTGGGTTCGAAATCCCAGGAAGAGTGCGTAGACTGAGCAGAGAAGGGGGCCAGCCACCTCCATAGAGGCAGGGAGAGCAGCCGAGCTGGAGCCGGAGGATTGCTAGATGTGGAGAAGGCCTGCAGTCTTGTCACAGAAGCAAGCAAAGGGTGGACAGGGCTCAGGTCCCCGGAGGAGGAGGAGGAGGAGGAGGAGGAGGAAGGCACACTGGAGCCTGGAGTGTGGGTGGTCCCCCTGCAGGTGTCAGATTTCGGGGGTCGAGGAGAGGATGGGAGGTGAAGAAGCAACACTGTCACATGAGTTATTCTGAAGGAGAAGGAGCCGTGAAGCCGAGTAGACACACGAGTGTTACCAGCTTTTTGATGGAAAGGAAAGTGCCGGTTGAGGAGAAGGGGTTGAAGATGGAAGATGGAGGGAATGGGCTGGAGGTGAAGGCTTGGGTTCAGTGGTGGGACTTAGGGGGCCCCGGGGCAGGGGTGTGCCCACTTGGCATCATGTTTGCGGGTGGGTGGCCTGGAAGATGAGCGTGTCCAAGCGTGGGTGGCCCCTGGTTCCTTTGAGGTAGGAGGTGAGATGTTGAGCGTGAGGGCCATGTGCATTGAGGGCTCAGGACAACCTGGAAGCCCCAGGGTGCCATGACCTCCCCAGTCTGCAGTGAGCTGTCTCCAGGAGGGGGCTCCTGGAGAAAACAGGCGGGAAAGACTGAAAGGGTCTCAGCTGGCGGGACAGGAAGCATGGGCCCGGAGGCTGGCCTGGGAGGAGACGAGGGGACCCAGGCCTTGGCGATGGGGATGAGATCAGAGAGCTGCAGCTTCCACCCTGGGTGCCTTCCTTGCCCTGCCCAGAGCGGCAGCCACACTGCTGTTTCTCAGAAGCCTTGTGACTTTGTGTGCCCTGCCCCATCCAGTTCGCTCCCAGGACCCCGGGCAGCGGCGGGTGCTGGACCGGGCAGCCCGGCAGCGTCGCATCAACCGGCAACTGGAGGCCCTGGAGAATGACAACTTCCAAGATGACCCCCACGCAGGACTCCCTCAGCTTGGCAAGAGGCTGCCTCAGTTTGATGATGATGCGGACACTGGTGAGGCGGATGGAGGAGGAAGCGGGGGATGGGACTGAGAGGAGGCAGGAGAGTCTGCCCAGCTCAGGCTGCGGGAGGACCCAGGAGCTCCTGGTGCCTCTGCCAGTGACTGGCTGCCATGGCTGTGAGCAACCACACCCCCTTTCTGTGCCTCAGTTTCCTCTCATGTATGTGAAATAAACAAGAGAGACTGGATGAGCTCTGACATGAGGCCTTAGGCTTGGGGGCATGGAGGTGACGGTTGGCTGGGATTGGAGAATTGGGGTGGAGGGCAGAGGCTGGTAGCGAGAGACCGACTTAGAGCCAGGAGGGCAGGGCCAGGTGTGGTGGCTCACACCTATAATCCCAGCACTTTGGGAGGCTAAGGTAGGCGGATCACTTGAGGTCAGGAGTTCAAGACCAGCCTGGCCAACGTGGTGAAACCACATCTCTACTAAAAATACAAAAACAAAATTAGCCAGGCATGGTGGTGGACACCTGTAATCCCAGCTACTCAGGAGGCCAAGGCAAGAGAATCACTTGAACCCGGGAGGTGGAGGTTGCAGTGAGCCAAGATTGCACCACTGCACTCCAGCCTGGATGACAGAGTGAGACTCTGTCTCAAAAAAAGAACCAGGAGGGCACATGGGCACGGGGAGTGATGAACCAGAGAAAGCTGCTGTCTTTCTGGGCAAGTGCCAAGCAACTGATCGCCTTTGACCCCTAGGAAAGAAAAAGAAGAAAACCCGAGGTGATCATTTTAAACTTCGCTTCCGAAAAAACTTTCAGGCCCTGCTGGAGGAGCAGGTGAGAGGAGGGTCGGCCTGGGAGGACCTCACAGGGAAGGGGTGAGCCTGGCCCCAGCAGGTGTTTGCTGCGCGGGTGGGTGGAGGAGTCTTAGAGCCGGCCCCTTGTCTCTGCAGAACTTGAGTGTGGCCGAGGGCCCCAACTACCTGACGGCCTGTGCGGGTCCCCCATCGCGGCCCCAGCGCCCCTTCTGTGCTGTCTGCGGCTTCCCTTCCCCCTACACCTGTGTCAGCTGCGGTGCCCGGTACTGCACCGTGCGCTGTCTGGGGACCCACCAGGAGACCAGGTGAGTGTGAGACCTGCTGTCCACACCCACTGCCTCCTTCCCACAGCCTCCCCAGACCTCTCTCCCCTCATCCTGGCTTCCTCTCTGTCTGCAGGTGTCTGAAGTGGACTGTGTGAGCCTGGGCATTCCCAGAGAGGAAGCGCCGCTGTGCACTGCCTGGCCTTCAGAAGGACAGTTTCATCACCCAGTGGAGGGGGAGCTCTTCCTGGACCGAGGGAGGAGCCGCTCATTCACCCAACAAAACTGTGTCTTATCTGCCAGGAAAGAGCAACCTCACTCCTGGGAACGGTCTGGCAGGTAGGCTGGGCCCCCAGTGCTGTTAGAATAAAGAGCCTCGTGCCGGAAGCCTGCCTGTTTGGTCGTGGTGTGTTTGAGGTGATGGCGATGGGTCACCTGTCTCTCCTGCTCATGGCTCCATCTCTTCCTCCTGCCTCCCACTCACCCCTGCCACTGTCTGCCCCTCTGTGTCCCTGATCATGAGAGATTCTGTCCCATTCTCCTGCCACCCCCGAGCCCCTGCCCTCCTTGGCTACTTCTCGTAAGTCTTTTTGGTTATTGATTTAGTTGTTTAAACTATTTTATTTATTTATTAGAGACAGGGTCTCACCCTGTAACCGAGGCTGGAGTGCAGTGGTGCAGTCTCGGCTCACTGCAACCTCCGCTTCCCAGGTTCAAGGGATTCTCCTGCCTCAGCCTCCCAAGTAACTGGGATTACAGGTGCCCACTACCATGCCCAACTAATGTTTTTGTATTTTTAGTAGAGTTGGGGTTTTGACGTGTTGGCCAGGCTGGTCTCGAACTCCCAACCTCAGGTGATCCACCTGCCTCGGCCTCCCAAAGTGCTGAGATTATAGGCGTGGGCCACCGCACCCGGCCATGATTTTACTTTGTATTTCTCCAATTGCTATATTTTCAAAGTACAGCTAGGCTCCAGGGATGGGTGACAGGGAGGTGGCAGGAGGACTGTGGAACAGGTGCAGAATGGTACCCCGGAGGGAGCTGGGCCTGTCTTTGTCTTAAGGTACTTAAGCAAAGGGGAGTGGTCGAGTCCTTATCCTTGGTGCTGCCAGACCGAGGGAGCAGTTGTCCTTAGGAAGCCCGTTACCAGGACCTGCAGTGTGTGAAGTTATTAGCAGTACAGAAAACCCAGAAGTTTCTGGGAAACATGACAGAATTCATGGTATAGATCTAATTTGTCCAACCTGCAGCCCACATGTGGCCCAGGATGATTTTAGTGCAGCCCAACACAAATTCGTAAACATTCTTTTTTTTTTTTTTTTTTTTTTTTTTGAGATGGAGTCTCGCTTTGTTGCCCAGGCTGGAGTGCAGTGGCCGGATCTCAGCTCACTGCAAGCTCCGCCTCCCGGGTTTACGCCATTCTCCTGCCTCAGCCTCCCAAGTAGCTGGGACTACAGGCACCCGCCACCTCGCCTGGCTAGTTTTTTGCATTTTTTAGTAGAGACGGGGTTTCACCATATTAGCCAGGATGGTCTCGATCTCCTGACCTCGTGATCCGCCCATCTCGGCCTCCCAAAGTGCTGGGATTACAGGCTTGAGCCACCGGGCCCGGCTCGTAAACTTTCTTAAAACATTATGAGATTCTTTTGCGATTTTTTTTTTCTTTTAGCTCATCAGCTATCATTAATGATAGTGAATTTTATGTGTCTCCCAAGACAATTTTTCTTCCAGTGTGGCCCAGGGAAGCCAAAAGAGTGGACAGCCCTGTATTAGAGGTCCCTGGTCTTGGTGGCCCTGGGTGCTGTGACACATGTGAACTTCTTATACCTATCCCTTGTCTAAATGAATTGCAAACTGTAATCTCGTAAGGTCCTTTTGGTTGCTGAACCCGGTTAACCTCATAGCAAAGCAAGTGCTTAGTAAGTATCCGTTGAACAGATGACCTCATTAAGATATTAGAGAGATCCAGCAAAGTCAATGTTAGGCACCATCTTTCTTTTTTTTTTTTTTTTTCCCTGAGATGGAGTCTCGCTCTGTCGCCTAGGCTGGAGTATAGTGGCACCATCTCAGCTCTCTGCAACCTCCACCTCCCAGGTTCAAGTGACCTCATGCCTCAGCTTTCTGAGTAGCTGGGATTACAGGTACCCACCACTATGCCCAGCTAATTTTTGTATTTTTTTGTAGAGATGAGGTTTCAACTTGTTGGCCAGACTGGTTTCGAACTTTTGACCTCAGATCATCCACCAGCCTCAGCCTCCAAAGTGGTGGGATTACAGGTGAGAGCCACCATGCCTGGCCAGTCACCATCTTAGGCCTTCACTTTTGGGTTCTTTCCTGGGGGTTGGCTCAAGTATTCGCCAGGGTTTTCCTGAGGAACTGCCTCCCTTTCTCTGAAGACTTGCAGCTGGGCACGCGGTACTGGTTTTGGTGTTAGCTTCATGTTGCGGGGCTGATGTCAGGATTCAGAGACAATCCAGGTGAGGTGGTTTTTCAAGATGGCTCAAAATTCTTTGTCCTCCCATTAGAAAGTGGAGTGTTATGGCTGGGCGCGGTGGCTTACACCTGTAATCCCAGCACTTTGGGAGGCTGAGGTAGGCAGATCACTTGAGGTCAGGAGTTTGAGACCAGCCTGGCCGACATGGTGAAACCCTGTCTGTACTAAAAATACAAAAATTAGCTGGGCATGGTGGCGTGTGCGTGTAGTCCCAGCTACTCTAGAGGCTGAGGCAGCAGAATCGCTTGAACCTGGGAGGCGGAGGTTGCAGTAAGCTGAGATCGCACCACTGCACTCCAGCCTGGGCAACAGAATGAGACCCTGGGTAAGAACAAAAAAAGGCCAGGCGCAGTGGCTCACGCCTGTAATCCTAACACTTTGGGAGGCCAAGGCAGGTGGATCACCTGAGGTCAGGAGTTTGAGACCAGCCTGGCCAACATGGTGAAACTCCATGTATACTAAAAGTACAAAAATTAGCCGGGCATGGTGGTGGGCGCCTGTAATCCCAGTTACTTGGGAGGCTGAGGCAGGAGAATTGCTTGAACCTGGGAGGTGGAGGTTGAGCTGAGATCTTGCCACTGTGCTCCAGCCTGGGCAACAGAGTAAGACTCCGTCTCAAAAAAAAAAAAAAAAATTAGCCAGGCATGGTGGCATATGCCTATAATCCCAGCTACTCAGGAGGCTGAGGCAGGAGAATAGCTTGAACCCGGGAGGCGGAGGTTGCAGTGAGCTGAGATCGCACCATTGCATTCCAGCCTGGGCAACAGAGTGAGACTCCGTCTCCAAAAAGAAAAGAAAAGAGGCCGGGCGCGGTGGCTCAAGCCTGTAATCCCAGCACTTTGGGAGGCCGAGACGGGCGGATCACGAGGTCAGAAGATCGAGACCATCCTGGCCGACACGGTGAAACCCTGTCTCTACTAAAAAATACAGAAAACTAGCCGGGTGAGGTGGCGGGCGCCTGTAGTCCCAGCTACTCGGGAGGCTGAGGCAGGAGAATGGCGTGAACCCGGGAGGCGGAGCTTGCAGTGAGCTGAGATCCGGCCACTGCACTCCAGCCTTGGCGGCAGAGCGAGACTCCGTCTCAAAAAAAAAAAAGAAAAGACAAGACTATTTCAGGGCTGAACAACACCATCTGTGCTTCTCCGTGGCGTCCTAGGCCGGGATTCCCGTCCAGCTTGCACTGTCAGCACAATCTCTTTGGATTCTTTCCTAACTTAGCTGACTGTTTCATATTTTGTGGTTATAAAAAGAGGCACATTGGTTCTGCTCAATGTAAGATTTCTCTCCCCAGTGACGTACTCTGCCTTCTAAAATGACCTTGAGAGGACAGGGCTGGACCCTGAGGGCCTCTGGTTGCTCTCTGATGCCATCCATGACATTCTCTAGGAAGCTGAGTCCAGGGTCTTTGCACCCCCATTGAAAAATCATAATTCGGCCGGGCATGGTGGCTCATGCCTGTAATCCCAGTAATTGGGGAGCCTGAAGCAGGCAGATCGCTTGAGGTCAGGAGTTCGAGACCAGCCTGGCCAACATGGTGAAACTCAGTCTATACTAAAATTACAAAAATTAGCCAGGTGTGGTGGCTCATGCCTGTAATTCCAGCTATTCGGGAGGCTGAGGCAGGAGAATTGCTGGAATCCAGAAGGCAGAGGTTGCAGTGAGCTGAGATTGCGCCACTGCACTCTAGCCTGGGCAACAGAGCAAGACTCAGTCTCAAAAAAATGAAAAGGCCGGGCGCGGTGGCTCAAGCCTGTAATCCCAGTACTTTGGGAGGCCAAGACGGGCGGATCATGAGGTCAGGAGATCGAGACCATCCTGGCTAACACAGTGAAACCCCGTCTCTACTAAAAAATACAAAAAACTAGCCGGGCGAGGTGGCGCACGCCTGTAGTCCCAGCTACTTGGGAGGCTGAGGCAGGAGAATGGCGTAAACCCGGGAGGCGGAGCTTGCAGTGAGCTGAGATCCGGCCACTGCACTCCAGCCTGGGCAACAGCGCGAGACTCCCTCTCAAAAAAAAAAAAAAAAAAAAAGAAAAAAAAAAGAAAGAAAGAAAACCATAATTCCCCAAGGAGAGCCTGAAACAATTTTGCCAGCTTCCTTCGTGAAGGAAGATTTTTTCCTACCTTGGGAGACACCTGGTCTTTGGGAAATCTGTACTATGCTAGAAGGTTCTAGGAGGTAAACCTAGTGTCATGAGATAGGGGCAGCACCACCCTTTCCTGGGAGCACAGAGGAGGAAGAGGTTGGTGCCAGGATCTGGAAGTCTGGACACTGGGGCGGTTACTCCTAAGAACCTCAATGAGGCTGGGTGCTGTGGCTCAGGCCTGTAATCCCAACACTTTGAGAGGCTGAGGCAGGAGGGTCTCTTGATCCCAGTGGTTCAAGACCAGCTTGGGCAACATACAGAGACCCCGTCTCTACAAAAAAATTTAAAAATTAGCCAGGTATGGTGGTGTATGCCTATAGTCCCAGCTACTCAGGGGAGGATGGCTTGGGCCTGGGAGGTTGAGGCTGCGGTGGGCAGTGATCACTTTACTGCAGTCCAACCTGGGCAACAGAGCGAGACCCTGTCTCAGAAAAAAAAAACAACAAAAAAAAGATCTTGATTGTAATTGATGTGAGTTAGGAGAGCCAAGAATTCTGGGAAGCAGGACAGTTGTGTCTTCAGTCTTGGAGAAATCCTGGTTTGAGTGCTTACTAGTGGTGTAGCTTGGACAGGTCACTTCACCTCTCTGATTGTGTTGGAGCCATGCTGCAGCTATTGCAAGGATTCAGTACACACCTAGCCCGAGGCCTGGCTTCCAGTGCGTACGCAGCAAATGAGAGCCCTTGATGATACTGCCAAGACCTAAAGCATATTGTTGAGTTTTTCACAGCCAGCTCCCTGGGGACTAACCCCAGCACCTGGCCCAATTGTCAGGTAGTCAGCAGCTTACGTTTCTCTTTTTGAGACAGAGTATCCCTCTGTCGCTCAGGCTGGAGTGCAGTGGCGTGATCTCGGCTCACTGCAACCTCCACCTCCCAGGTTCGAGTGATTTCTTGTGCCTCAGCCTCCTGAGTAGCTAGAATTACAGGTGCCCGCCCCATGCCCCACTAGTTTTCAGATGTTTTTTTTTAATTTATTTTTTGTTTGTTTTTTTGAGACAGAGTCTCGCTGTCTCCCAGGCTGTGGTGCAGTGGTGCAATCTCCACTCACTGCAAGCTCCGCCTCCCGGGTTCACGCCATTCTCCTGCCTCAGCCTCCCGAGTAGCTGGGACTACAGGCGCCCGCTAGCACTCCCAGATAATTTGTGTGTGTGTGTGTGTGTGTGTGTGTTTTTAGTAGAGACGGGGTTTCACTGTGTTAGCCAGGATGGTCTCGATCTCCTGACCTCGTGATCCGCCCACCTCGGCCTCCCAAAGTGCTGGGATTACAGGCGTGAGCCATGGCGCCCGGTCATTTATTATTATTATTATTTTTTGAGACAGAGTCTCACTCTGTCACCCAAGCTGGAGCGCAGTGGCGCGATCTCAGCTCACTGCAACCTCTGCCTCCCTGGTTCAAGCAATTCTCCTGCCCCAGCCTCCTGAGTAGCTGAGATTAAAGGCACCCGCCACCACGCCCGGCTAATTTTGTATTTTTGGTAGAGATGGGGTTTCATTATGTTGGCCAGGCTGTCTCGAACTCCTGACCTCAGGTGATCCACCTGCCCCGGCCTCCCAAAGTGCTGGGTTTACAGGTGTGAGCCACTGCACCCGGCCAGTGGTTTACATTTGTGTTTGCTCCTAGGCTGTGGGTTCTTTGAGGGCACAGGCCCACTCCTGCTTCTAGCAGGAAAGCAGCTCAGTATGTGTTCTGAAAAAGGGCAAATGTCTCCATAACCCTTTGTAGTCACGTGACCACCCAGGAAGAAATCAAAACTCAACCTAGTGACCATATTAAGGCACACACTTAAATGCTCAGTTGTGAAACTGGGCACAGGTTGCTTTCCCTGAAGGGGGAGGGAGTGAGAAGAGGCAGGCTGATGTTGGGAAAAGGAGGTAGATGTGGGGGTGGCACACCGGAGACTTTTGGAAGCACCTGGATGCGTCAGCAGTTGTAATTGACTTTTGTCTTCCTTCACTGTAGGGAGCACTCTCATGGCCTTTCAGGATTGTAAGACACTTTTCGTTTGATTGTTTTCTGAGACGGAGTCTCGCTCTGTCGCCCAGGCTGGAGTGCAGTGGCGTGATCTCTGCTCACTGCAATCTCCATTTCCCAAGTTCGAGCAATTCTCCTGCCTCAGCCTCCCAAGTAGCTGGGATTATAGGTGTGTGCCACCACCCCTGGCTAATTTTTGTATTTTTAGTAGAATTGGGGTTTTGCCATGTTGGCCAGGCTACTCTTGAACTCCTGACCTCAGGTGATCCGCCCACCTTAGCCTCCCAAAGTGCCGGGATTACAGGTGTGAGCCACTGTGCCTGGCCCTAATTTTTATTTTTTTAGTAGAGATGGGGGTCTCACTATGTTGCCCAGGTTGGTCTTGAATTCCTGGGCTTAAGGGATTCTCCCGCCTTGGCCTCCCAAAGTGCTGGGATTATAGGCATGAGTCACTGAGCCTGTCTTGTAAAAGACACTTTTAAAGGCACCTGTCAATGTGCTAATAAAGCAAGTCACATGGCCCCTGACTTCTCCGTGGTGAGTTACTGCACTAGAGACCCCCATGAGACAGGCTTCCCAGTACTGAGCACATGTACAGTCCCTTCCACGTTGACTCTGGCCTTGGCCAGTGGGACGTCCGCACACTCTGCAGACGGTGTGGTGGGAGAGGATTGCAGATGGTCACAGACTTGTTGCCCACAGGATCCTTTATGTAGGAAGCAGCTCAAAAGGTACCAGGGCTTCTGGCCAGGTGCGGTGGCTCATGCCTGTAAGCCCAGCATTTTGGGAGGCTGAGGCAGGTAGATTACCTGAGGTCAGGAGTTCGAGACCAGCCTGGCCAACATGGTGAAACCCCGTCTCTACTAAAAATACAAACAACTTAGGTGGGCATGGGACTACGCCTGTAGTCCCAGCTACTCGGGAGGATGAGGCAGGAGAATCGCTTGAACCCAGGAGGCAGAGGTTGCAGTGAGCCAACATTGCGCCACTGCACCACTCCAGCCTGGGTGACAGAGCGAGACTCCGTCTCAAAAAAAAAAAAAAAAAGGAAAAAAAAGCACCAGTGTATCTGGCTGGAGCCCAGCCAAATGGATCCCAGCCCCAATGTGTAGGTGTGTCCAGGGCCCAGGAAGCAGCCTCGTGTGATGGTGGAGCATGGTTTATCCAGAGGAAAGGGAGCAATGGGGATGGAAAGGTGGGCTAGGGCCAGGTGGCATGTCAAGTTCATAACTGGGGCTTTCTTCTAGCGGGGCCAGGAGCTGCCAAGGCGGGGTGGTCAGTGGTTCTCCAGGAGTGCATTAGGAAGACCGTGCTTGAGACGCCCAGTTGGGGAAACCCTGTAGTGGGTGGGCAGGAGAGGATGAGGGCCTGCCCCAGGACCAGGCAGTGGAGAAGGGAGAGAATTAGATGGGTGTGAAAAACACTATAGAGGGAGAGTCAGGAGGATTTGGCAATGAACAGAGGAGAGGAAATGGTGAAGCAGAGGGGAGGGAGAGGTTGTCCATCTGCAGATAGAGATGTCGGCCATGCTGGTGACAGGGACGATGGGGACTGCAGCTCTGTGGAAAGTGATGAATTCGATGTATCTGGAGCCCATGTAGTAGGAACATACATGCACCTCTGAAGCGCAGGGGAGAGGCACAGGTGGAATGCGGATGCAGATCTCTCCATTCCAGGGGAGAGTTGGTGAGGGCGAATGAATGAGATGAAGGAGAAAGGGGAGGGGGCTGCGGTCAGAATCCAGGACTCCCCAAGGGACTGGCCACTTGTTCGCACGGCAGAGGATAGTGCTGGGATAGGGCTCCATTCCCCCACTTCACTGGATACCAGACTTTTTCCTAGCAGCCTCATTGTCTTTTTGTTTTCTCTTTTTCTTTTTTATGAGACAGGATCTCCCTCTGTCGCCCAGGCTGGAGTGCAGTGGTTTAATCACAGCTCACTGCAGCCTCCAACTCCTGGGGTCAAGCGACCCTCCTGCCTTGGCCTCCTGAGTAGCTGGGACTACAGGCATGCACCACCATGCCCGGCTAATTTTTTTTTTTTTTAAGTAGAGAAGGGGTTTCACCATGTTGGCCAGGGTAGTCTCGAACTCCTGACCTTAAGTGATCCTCCCCTGCCACCCCCCACCTCAGCCTCCCAAAGTGCTGGGATTATAGGCATGAGCCACCACACCTGGTCTCACTGTCCGGTCTTAAGTGGGTGCTGCTCTGTGCTCAGCACCCAGTGGGCCTGCAGCAAACCCACCCACAACCCAGAACCGTGTCTGAGGTGGACACCACCGAGGTGCCCACACACCCCTGCCGACAGACCTCCAGAGGCTCTTCTGGAAGGTACTGTACCTTCCCCAGAGAAAGTCTGCACCAGTCCCAAGTTAATGTTAAACAGAATTTCAAAAGGCTTATCACTCCTGATAACCATCCACGCTCAGGCCCAGGGCACGCGGCTCTGCACTAGACCAGCGAGGAGAGTGAAAGGAGCAGCTTGGGATCTCAGGCTGGCCAGGGGTCAGCTCTGCTATTTCCAGTTTCCTGGAGCGGGGGCTTCCGGGATCTGCTCCTTGGTGACTCTTACCAGCAATTATGTGCCACTCGCGAAGTCACTTGCAACCCCCTTCTATTTTGATGTACGACACAGCCCCAAAGTGGTGGACAGGGTGACAGTCTGGGGTCCCAGACCTGAACCGACCCCTGGCACCACCCCCCACCCCTTGCTTGGCCGGCCGCTTCTGACATCTTCAAGCCCTGAACGGTCACAATATACATTTATTAATGCATGTATTTATACAGAATACAAACGTGCGGGGACACCTCCGTCCCCTTCACAGCCCAGAACCCAAGGTCAGAAGATGAGGGATCCAGCCTCAGGGGGGGGATATGCGACTTCCCAAGAGCAGTTCTTGACCTGCAGGGGCCGCGGGAGTGCAAGACACGGGGGCGTGGCCAAGGCGGGGCTCCGGGAGCAGGGCGTGGCCGGCCCCTGAGGTTACTACAGGGGAATGGGCCCAGGCCAGGACCCCTCTCCTTGGGGCACTGGGAAGGCCAGTGGGGCCTACGGGCCAGAGCTGCTACACGTAGGCGTTCCTGCCGTATTTGCCAAAGCTGCTGTCGCCTTCTTGGTCCGAGGTGGCAACGGGCATCACGGACACTGGAGCCTGGTAGGGCAGCCGGGCGCTGCGGCGAGAGGCCCGGGTCAGAGCCGGGGCGCGGCCCTCCTCTCCCCAATCCTGCCCGGTCCCAGCCTGTGCCTCTCCCCGCTCACCTGGCGGCGGGGTCCTCGTGAGAGCCGCAGCAGCAGGTGGAGCAGAGGCAGAGGCCACCCAGGATGGAGATCAGGGAGGCGCTCCAGCCCAAGTAGAGTGCGGGGCCCAGTTCGTACCTGCGCACAAAGGCGGCGCATGGGCAGGGGACCAGTGAGGTACCAGCCGGGGGGCAGGGCTGAGTCCCATCTGCTGCCCCGAGGGCGGGGCGGGAGTCCCCTCACTCACTTGGTTCCGGGATACAAGGGGTCGAAGAAGTCCCGCGTGATGTTGAAGGCGTACCAGGAGATGGCCACCATCCCGCAGATACCTGGGGACCGGAGGACGACCCCAGTCCAGGGGGAGGGATAGTGGGGGAGGGGGCTTAGGGGGAGAGGCAGGCAGGGGCTGCCCAGGGTAGGACGGGGGCACCAAGTCCAAGAGCAGCAATTTCACTCAATTCCTTTCTGCCTACCCCGGTTTATAAGCCTTCCTCCTTCCTGGGGTCAACTTCTCAGGGTAGCCCTTAGGCCCCCAACTCCAGCCCACCCAGCTCATCTCCCACTACCTCGACCTCCTCCTGCCTCTTCTCTCTTTGATCCCAGACCTGCCTAGTTCATGCTCACCTCTAGGGCCTTCATCCCATCATCTCCTCACCCAGATAGAGCCTCATCCAAATCCCGCCCACCCTTGAAAGCCCAGCTGGGCCCTGGGAGCCCAGGGTCGTCCTTTCCTGAAGCCAGGAAGACCCCCAGGCTAGCACTACCCTGCTCACTAGGGGCTTGTCCTCCTGCAGGCCTCTTGACCTTTCTGGGCCTGTTTTACCTCTGGAAAGCAGAAATACCCACCCTACCTCGAAGGTTTATTGTGAGGCAATGGGTGCAAATTGAAAAGCAGTGGCCAGATGGCATTGTTTTTGTTTTTTGCTGAGACGGGGTCTCACTATGCTGCCCAGGCTAGTCTGGAACTCCTGGACTCAAGCCAGTTCTCCTGCCTTGGCCTTTTTTTTTTTTGGATAGTCTCGCTCTTTTACCCAGGCTGGAGTGCAGTGGCACAATCTTGGCTTACTGCAACCTCCACCTCCCAGGTTCAAGTGATTCTCCTGCCTCAGCCTTCAAGTCGGTGGGACTACAGGTGCCTGCCACCATGCCTGGCATTTTTTTTTTTTTTTTTTTTGTATTTTTAGTAGAGACAGGGTTTCACCATGTTGGCCAGGCTGGTTTCGAACTCCTGACCTCAGGTGATCCGCCCACCTCAGCCTCCCAAAGTGCTGGGATTACAGGTGTGAGCTACTGCACCCGGCCCTGCCTCGGCCTTTCAAAGTGCTGGGATTACAGGCATGAGCCACCATGCCCCATGGTATGGCACTGTGGTTGTGCACTGTGTGTGTGCCGCAGTGTGCACCCTAACTCTGCTCCCCAGCCAGGATGTAAGCTCCCAGAGGCAGCCGCTCACTGTCATCTTTGAAGTCCCTCCCACACCTGGCCGTGGCTGGCCCCTACTGGGAGCTCAAGAAACAGTGCCGTTGGGCTGATTTGCTGCCAGGAGATTTGGGGAGTACGGATGAGGCAGGGGTGAGCAGGTGTCCATGCAGCAGGGCAGGGGAGGTGAGCATGAGGAGCGGGAATTGGAGATGAGGTGAGGACAAAGCAGCCTGAAGTCTACGGCTGAGGGGGACCCCCGGCCCCCACCACCATGCAGACCCCCGCCCCATCACCTTCCCCCAGTTACCGGCCAGAATGTGGAAGGCCCCTGCAGTGGCCGCCAGCTTGGCTTTCCTGGAGAGCTCCAGGCCCCCAATGTTGGTGCAGCGCAGGCCCGCTATGCCCAGCAAGAGGCCGAGGAAGCCCAGGAGGATGGCGGTGATCATGAGTGCCCGGCAGGCCTGAATATACCCTGGGGGCAGGCACAGTCGTCAGCCTTTCCCCCCATCTCCTCCCCTCTGTGATGGAGCCAGCCCGACAGCCCCTCACAATCCCGGGTTCAAGTGATTCTCCTGCCTCAATCTCCCCAGTAGTTGGGATTACAGACATGCACCACCACGCCCAGCTAATTTTTGTATTTTTAGACAGTTTCACCATGGTGTCCAGGCTGGTCTCGAACTTCTGACCCCAAGTGATCTGTTTGCCTCAGCTTCCCGAAGTGCTGGGATTACAGGCATGAGCCACTGCGCCAGGCCCCCCTCACCTTCTTGCTCTCTTGTACCTAACAGTCCCCAAGTCCTCTCCTTCCCCTGGGCTCCTCCAGCCTACACAGTTGTAGTCACCCCTCCCTCCTTCGGCATCTGGACGCTTCCCACCCTGCTCCTCACTCCTCCCATGCACCTGGCATGCTTTGCTTGTGCCTGGATTACAGGTTTCTCCTGGGCACTCTTGACACCTGAGCTGGGTAACTCTGTTCTGGGGGCCATCCTGTGCACTGTGGGATGTTCAGAAGCCTCCCTGGCCTCTACCCACGGGGTGCCAGTAGCAACCCCCTCCCCACAAGCCATGACAATCATTGTGCAAAGTCGCCTGACTGAGAACAGCTGCCCTATCAGGTTGCTCTCGCGTGACTGGGTATTACAGAAACCACAGCTAAGCATCCCTGTCGCCTTCCCCACGTCTGATTCCACTCCAAGTCCTTCCCACTGTCCTAGCCCAGTGCTGGACATTTTGACCTGGTTTCTTCCTGGAATAACAGGTAGGGGGCAGCAGTGCTGTATAGCAGAGGGTCTAGGGCAGTTTTAGAGCCAGGGTCTTGCTTTGTCACCCAGGCCAGAGTGCAGTGGCACCACCACAGCTCACCACTGCAGCCTTGATTGAACTCCCGGGTGCAGGCGATCCTCCTGCTCAGCCTCCTGAGTAGCTCAGGACCACCACAAATGGTCGAGTTTCTGATCTAGGTGGAATCCTGGGCCCAGGACCCATCCAGGTCAGTCTAGCTCAGTCTTTCAGTACCTCAGTTTCCCTTTTCTCAGGGCTGAAGGAGGCTGCTGGCTCCCTCTTGCTTCCCCCTTCTCCTCCCTTCTCTGTCTTTGATAGTTGCCAAGCATTCCAAGGACCTTGCACCCCTTTCCCGGGTGGGGCATAACCGTCGGTGCTGAAGGGGAAAGGCTGGGCCCCTGCCAGGAGATGCAGGGTGCAGAGTGGGGGGGTAGGCAGGAGGGGCAAAGTTCTCCGGGAGCACTTTCTTCCTCCCAGCCACTCCCTCTGGGGCCGACACGAGTCTGAGTCCCCAGGTGGCTCTGGCAGTCAATGGAGAGATTATGGAAGAGCCCGGGGCACATGGGCTGCATGGCCAGGGGTTGGGGAGCACGGTTGGGAGACACAGTCAGGTCTCTCTCTCAGGACCACCCCAGCCGTGGAGTCTGAATCCCGGCTCCCCTATCCTGCCTGTGTGACTCGGGGTGGGGTGCTGCACCTTGCCAAGGTTTTTCAGCTTCTGTAAAAGATTCCCTCTACTTCCCCACCGTGGAAATAATGTAGGTGGAAGCACCTAGCCCAAGGCCCGGAACCCAGCCACCCTCTACCCCCGTGCCCTGGGGACTCTGGCACTGTCATTCATGCAGTTCCCAGGGGTGCCCCTCTCAGGTGTGCAGGCTTACAGCAGAGCCCCCTCCTCACAGTATGATGTGTCTGGGAAGTGGGTGCAGGGGCTGCCTCCAGTGTCCCTTCTGGCACTCAGCACTCTGGGCTTCTGGCCCAGATTGTACTCAGCTTTTATAGGGTTTTTTTGGGTGGGGGGAGGGAAGGTGGGGGGGGCGCCAGCCCTGAACATAGTCAGTCCTGGAGAGATGGATGACAACACAAAGCCTCTGCCGCTGCCTCAGAAGGGGCTGGGAGTAGTGGGAGCACAGGAGACCCACCCAGGCCCCCTAACTGCTCAGAGCAGCTCTGACATCCCCAGGGATGAGCTCTCAAGCCCTGCTTCACACCCAGTGTCGCCCTTGGCTCCTTCCCTGCCACACGGTGCCTGGTGAGCGGACTGGCCCCGAGGGACCCAGGAGGGCGTGCAGTGGCACCACACGCAGTTCACAGTTGCCCACGCTTGGTCTCTGGCATGGGGCAGACGGAAAGGAGACTGCCCTGGAGAAACAATGGGGCGGCCTCATCCTAGTGGGGAGCAGGGAGTGGGAAGCTGCCGCAGCCACAGAAAGAACTGCCCTGGGCCCAAAGAGCTGTCGGCGCCAGCCCTCTAAGACCCCGAAAAGACCCACACACCTGCACACACACCGCCTCCTTAAAGCGGATGCTCAACCTGCAGGTTGCAAGACACCTCCCTTCACAGGGGCCCTTTAGACATTAGCTGGACAAGGAGACCAGTGCCCCCACAGTGAGGCTGGGGAGGCTGTGGAGCCTGGAAGTTGATCAACCTACAAGAATCCAAGATGGGGCCGCCTCCCCCTGCCCATCCCAGCAATCCCATCCCCAACACATGCTCAACTGTACTGAATGTCTGTGTGTGTTAACATCACATTAACATTCTGCACTTTCTCAGTCACCTGGGAACTGGGACTCTCACCCCGACCCTACAGGTGGGTGAGATGAGGCTGGTTTCATCATTTGCCCACAGCACAGGGCTGGGAAAGGGGGTCTGATTCCGGTGCCTGCACCTGTAACAGCTAAAAGCGCCACGCTAGCACAGGGGGCCACGTGTGGCAAGGTCTTCACTCCAGTTCTAGGCAGGGGCTGTCCCCAGCACTCCTGGCTGCAGGAACCCAGACCCCCAGAGCTTAATCCAGGGCTCCCTGCATCCTCACGGCAGTACCCGCCCTCCCCTGGGGTCTCTGCAGCTTTTCCCCGCCGCCCTCTCCCCCTGGAGCGCTCCCCACCCCATACCAGAGAGGGCCAGCAGGGACGGGAACTCCCAGCAGTTGTAGACGCCCAGGGAGTCGGTGGCACAGCTAAACCAGAGGTTCTCGAAGATGGTGTTGGTGGTGATGACGTTCCCGTGCACGGTGGACACTCGCCAGTAGCTGTTTGGCAGAGTCACCCCCAGCATCAGCAGCCCCACGGCTGCCATGAAGAAGCCAAAGGTTTCCACAGCCATCGACATGGTGGGATGCAGGGCCCTGGGGGGCTGGTGCCCCAGAGAGGGGGAGGGGCAGAACCCCTAGGGAATTGGACGGGGCTGCGGCTAAGGAGAGTTGTCTGGGCAGGCTGGGGTGGAATCAGCCACGGCCTCTGCCTGCGTCTTCCTCGGGCTCAGGTCCGTCTCCACTTTCTGCCTCCAGGTTTCTGCCTCCCTCCCGCTCTCTGGGTTTCTCTGCTTCCTGGCAGGTCAGAGGAATGAGCTAAGCCTGCGCGCGGCAGCTGTTGACGAGATGGAGGGAATAACCGAAACGGGCCAAAAGTCCACCCCCTCCCCCCAGCCTCTGGGCTGCCCCGGGCTCCCCGCCCCACGAGGGTGGGGGGGCAGACTTACCCTGGAGCCACTGACGATACAGCCAACGAGGGGCCCCCAAGGGAACTGAGGGGAAGCATCTGTCTGACTCAGCTTTCATTGGGGGCCAGAGAACGGAGTAAGAGGGACAAGGAGTGAAAAGATGATAGAGACAGACGTGAGAGCAACAAGGGACAGAGACAGAGAGAATGAACAGCAGCCTTCAGTGGAGAAGGATGGAGGGACCGTGAGAACAATCTAAGATACTCGCAGACTGAGGGTTTGGGGCATGTGAGTCTCTTAAGGAAGATGAAGCTGGAATGAGGGGACGGGAAGCTGGGAGACCCATAGCTCTGGGCTCCATCCAGCCTGGACTGGAACTTGGCCCCACAATCCATTCACCAGGGAACTCAGACAGGGAGTGTTAGTCCCCTGAGCCTGCTTCTGCTCTGTCAATGACAGACCCGACTGCTTACTGCATGGGCTATCCTGAGAACTGGGACCGGGGGTCAGGCACAGTGGCTCTTGCCTGTAATCCTAGCACTTTGGGAGGCTGGGCTGAGAGGACTACTTGAACTCAGGAGTTCAAGACCAGCCTGGGCAACACACTAAGACCTCGTTGGGACCAGGGAGTCAAGCCCCCTGCACATAACCAGCGCTCAGCACCCGGGACTGTCCTGGATGTGAGTGCCGCAGGGCTGAGTGAGGCCACCAGGGAGTCGCTCTCGCCCAAAACTCGAATTTCCTCCTAAGTTGATCTTTGACTCAGCATCGAGCTGGTCCTGCTGCCAAGAGCCTGGAGCGTGATCCTGTGGCTAAGCTCTGCAACCTGTTCCCAGTTATCGGGACTGTCACCCACTCTATTCATTAATGATGATGGATTAGCAGCCTCTGGGTTCCCATCCCGAGCCAGTGCAGAGCACCTGTCCCAGGGTGGACACTCTTATCTCCTGCTCCAGTTCCCTAGGGCTCTGTCCCTGGGGGCCATCAGTGCTGGCTGCACATCTCCCTGGTCCCACAGCCCTACTGGGCTTCTCTGGCCTCCCCTCAGGTGTCTCCTCCCCACTCCTGGCTGAGTTGGCCTGGGCTGTGGAACGAGAGGTATGCAGTGAAGCAAAACAGGCCCATGCTGAGCCTGGCACGAGGGGTCGAAACTGGCCAGGTGGGGCGGAGTCCTGACCTTCCAGCCCACAGGCGAGAGCTGGGGCGTCCTGGGCTCTGACCCCTCCCAGGACCCCCGCCTACTCCATACCAGATGCAGGATTCCTTCCCCCACCGGGCCCCCCCATCCCCGGAGGAGGAGGAGGAGGAGGTAGGAGGTAGGAGGAAGGGGAGGCCACAGGAAGAAAAAGGGAGGAGAGGGGAGGGCGGGGAGGAGGAAGCCAAGGGGGCTTGCTATGGAAAGTCCACAGAGGCAGCTGAGTGGGTCAGAGGAGAACGCAGGCCTGAAGCCCGGCCTGACCCCGCAGTTCTGCCCACCCCTGCTCCAGTCACTGCCTCCTCCCACAACTCTGGGACCAGAGAAAAGCCCCGTGTCTCCGAGCTGCCCGGCACTCTCAAGGACGTGGCTTCAGGAAAGGGAGGAAGGAGGGGTGTGGGCTCTGGGCTGCGCAGTGGACAAAGAACCCTGTGCCAACCTGGAGGGCAGGGGCAGGAGAGGACCAGGAGTGACACCTCCGCCCCCTGTGCCCAGCGTTCGGAACCCACCCCTCCCCTCAATGCAGACACGGGGGTTCCCAAGCCACAGCCCCGTTTTATTTACACTCATCCCAAAGCACATGATTTGGGGCTGAAGAACGGGTCTCAGGGGAGCAGAAGTTAGTTGAAGGCCACAGAGGACAGAGACAGGGGTGCAGGGGGAGAACAGGGAAGGGACAGCGAGGATGGATGGGCCCTCCTGGAGCGTTCTCCACGGGCTCCCACGCCTCCTTCAGGATTTGGACTTGGACACAGCAAGTCCGATGAGTCCGGCCAGTCCCGCCACACCGAGGGCCATGCCTCCCACAATGGCCATGCCCACGAGTCCATCTGGGGAAGGAAAGGGACAGTGTCAGGAGCCCGTCCCCTTCCGCCAGCCCTGCTCCTCAACGGAGGCACACCCCTACCTGGAGTCGCAGGGCAAGGGGCTCTAAGGACTGGAAGGGGCGGGGCTGAGGGGCTGCCTGCAGGGGTTCATTTACAGAGAGACCAAAGCGCCCAGGCATGGGGAAGAGCGGGGCTGAACAAAGGGGCCGAGGCTGTCACCTTTCTTCATGGCCTTGTCAATGAGCCGCTCCAGTTCCTTGGCCTGGTTGTTCTGGGGCTCTGTCTGCAGCAACCCGCGGACATACTTTAAGGCCTTCTCGTATTCCTGCACTCGGGGAAACATGCACGCTTCAAACACACCTCAGCAGTTTTTTTTTAAATAAGAGATGCGGTCTTGCTCTGTTGCCCAAGCTGGAGGGCAGCGTCGCAATCACAGCTCACTGCAGCCTCAAACTCCCAGGCTTAAGCAGTCCTCCCGCCTCAGCCTCCTGAGTAGCTGGGATTACAGGTGTGAGCCACCGGGCCAGCTACACCTCAGTATCCACCACTCCTCCTGCCCACTTGAAGGGCCTTCCCTTCTTCAGCCCTGGGGGCTCCTCCCTCGACCTCCACCCCCTCCCTCCCTCCAGCCCCACCCCACAGAGTAGAGTCCACAAACAACCCCAACTCTGCGGGAGATAACAGTGCAAGGCTGGGGCCTGCACCCAATCTCTTGACGTCACCTTCCTCCCCACACCCTCGCCACTCTGATCTTCCCTTAGAGTCCTCATCTGACACCGCTCTGCACATCTGCACCCCTTCAGCCTTCCTGCTGTTCAGGGATCCACCCTGGAGGACGTAGTAAGAAGGTCCTGTAGCCCCAGAGGAGGGTCAAGGGAACTGGGGCCCCATCTCACCTTGAGCCGGTAGTTCCCCACAGCCAGGTAGAAGACGTAATCCCGCTGTTCCTCCTTGCTCCCTTTGGGCAGCAGCTCTGGGGAGGGGCAGAGAAGAGGGTGAGAAATGCTTCTTTCCTAATACTTTCCTAATACTGTGTCCCAGAGGCCCCTTGCACTCTCTGAATGCCTCTGTGATCCTGGGAGGGTCACGGTCCTAAGCCTCCCTTTCAGATCCAGTCACTCCCAGCACACTAGCCAGAGCTCTGGAGCAGGGTGAACCCCAGCTGCCCCAACACCAGTGACAGAACATCCCTTTAGCAGCATTACAGTCAACTGGTCCATCCAACCGAAATGAGGAAATTGGGGCCCTGGAGAAACCAAAGGCAGCACGACTCAGTTTTGGCATCTGCTGTGTTTTTTTTTGGACGGAGTTTCACTCGTCGCCCAGGCAGGAGTGCAATGGCGTGATCTCGGCTCACTGCAACCTTCGCCTCCCAGATTCAAGCGATTTTCCTGCCTCAGTTTCCCAAGCAGCTGGAGTTACAGGTGCCTGCCACCACGCCAGGCTAATTTTTGTATTTTCAGTAGAGATGGAGTTTCACCATGTTGGCCAGGCTGGTCTCAAACTCCTGACATCAAGTGATCTGCCTGCCTCGGCCTCCCAAAGTGCTGCTGTTGTGGTTTTAACTAAACTGCCTGCTGTCCAATTACTGTTAAAAAAAAATCCCCCTTTACAAAAATAGCTCAAAACTTGCCTTCAATCAGCCTTCCCCAAAGACCCCACCTGACTTTGTCTTCCTTCCTTTTTTTTTTTTTTCTAAAGAGACAGGGTTGGCTGTGAGCGGTGGCTCACGCCTGTAATCCCAGCACTTTGGGAAGCTGAGCCGGGCGGATCACCTGGGGTCGGGAGTTTGAGACCAGCCTGACCAACACTGAGAAACCCCGTCTCTCCTAAAAATACAAAATTAGCCGGGCGTGTTGGCACATGCCTGTAATCCCAGCTACTCAGGAGGGTGGGGCAACAGAATCGCTTGAACCCAGTAGGCGGAGGTTGTGGTCAGCCAAGATTGCGCCATTGCACACTCCAGCCTGGGCAACAAGAGTGAAACTCTGTCTTGGGAAAAAAAAAAAAGGAGATAGCGTCTTGCTCTGTCACTCAGTCTGGAGCACAGTAGCACGTCCATGGTTCACTGCAGCCTCGAACTCCTGGGGTCACTGATCCTCCTGCCTCAGCCTCCCAAGTGGCTGGGACTATAAGCACACACCACCACGCATGGCTAATTTAAAAATTTTTGTTATAGAGACAGGCCAGATGGTCTCGAATTCCTGCCTTCAAGCCATCCTCTGGCCTTACCTTCTCAGGCATGAGCCACAGTGCCTGGCCCCACCTAACTTTCTTAATTCAGAGACTTCCCAGAGGATAACTGTACTCTATGCACTAGAATTTGTTGATAATCACTTAGAGAGGCTGTTTCTTCTACAGCTACACCCTGCTGTAGAATAAACCTGAAAATCTGAATTGCCGAAGTAGACAAACATAGGGTAAAATTATTTGTATCTTTTAAGAAAGAATCTTTTATAGATTTTTTTTTTTCCTTTGAGACGGAGTCTCGTTCTGTTGCCCAGGCTGGAGTGCAATGGCGTGATCTTGGCTCACTGCAACCTGTCTCCCGAGTTCAAGTAATTCTCCTGCCTCAGCCTCCTGAGTAGCTGGGATTACAGGTGCGCGCCCAGCTAATTTTCATATTTTTAGTAGAGATGGTTTCACCATGTTGATCAGGCTGGTCTTGAACTCCTGACCTCGTGATCGGCCTGCCTTGGCCTCCCAAAGTGCTGGGATTACAGGTGTGAGTCACTGCGCCCGGCCATTTTTATAGATTTTCAATAGGCATCCTTTGCTAGCACAGTTGGCATTCTGTATTCATGGATTCAACGAACATGGATCAAAAATACTCAGGGAAAAAAAAAAAGATAGTTGCATATGTACTGAACATGAACAGACCTTGTTTTTTCCCATTATTCCCTAAACAATACAGTATACTATTTACACAGCATTTACATTGTATTTGGTATTATAAGTAATCTACAGATGATTGAAAGTATGTAGGAGAAGGTGCACAGGTTACATGTAAATACCACACCATTTTATATAAGGGACTTGGATGGCTATTGGTATTTGTGGGGCAGGGTTCCTAGAACCAATCCCCCATGACTACAGAGGGATGGCTGTACAATGACTGTGTGCTTATAAATGATTACTTGAACAAAAGAAAGGAGGCACAGAGAAATTAAGTGGTTAAGTATTGTGGTCTCTGACAAATGATGACCCACACAAAACCAATGGGAAATAGGGGTCCAATCCAAAAAGCACTATCTGGCTGGACACGGTGTCTCACACCTGTAATCCCAACACTTTGGGAGGCCGAGGTGGGCAGATCACCTAAGGTCAGGAGTTCGAGACCAGCCTGACCAACAAGGTGAAACCCTGTCCCTACTAAAAATACAAAAATTAGCCGGGCATGGTAGTGGGCGCCTGTTGTTGAGGCAGGAGAATTGCTTGAACCGGGAGGGGGCGGCTGCAGTGAGCTGAGACAGCACCACTGTACTCCAGCCTGGAGGACAGAGCAAGACTCCATCTCAAACAAAAAAAACAAAAAGCACTATGTGCTCACAATTTTGTAGGACAGTCCTCTGGACCTCTTCCATGCCACAAAAGATTCTCAATAGCTGCTAACTAAGCAACACGGTGGTGGTGGTGGGGGGAAGGGCATGGGCCTAGGTCTCACCAAACGGGAGCTTCTAGTCCCAATTCAGCCATGAACTTATTAGTTGCGTGACCTCAAGTCACTTTCCCAGATCAAGATAGTCCTGGGGGAAATGACAAGCTACGACTCCGTCTGGCAAAACAATGGTGGGCGGTAAGTAGCCAAAAGTTCACTGGGAGACGTCAAGCTAAGTATAGCCCTTGGTGCAGTAAATCTACGGGAGACAACTGAGAGGTGCCTGGACTACGGGGGCCCACATCGTACAGCAGCCCAGATGGCAGCGGGAAGGGGAGAGTACAGCGCCTCACCCTCGAGCAGCACGATGCCTTTACGGATGTCATCATTGTACTTGCTCCGCACCAGGCACCAGGCGTACTCAAACTGCGTGCTCTTGGACACCGAGCCTGCTGCCTTCTCAGACTGAAATTTCTTTTCAAATTTCTGCCACAGGGGAAGAAAGGAATCATTTAGAAATGAAGGGCGTCAACCATTCTCTATCTGGACATGGTGTCAGTCACACCCCATATCCCTGGCTCTGCCTCCTTTCCCTCGTGGGTCTCGGTATCTGGCACCCCAGCGTCTGCTATCTCCATGCACGGGACCCAGGCTTTCGGCTCCTCCTGGCCTGTGGGCCAGCTCTTGGGACAGATGCCCCTGGTCTCCCCTCCCCCCGGCGGTACCGAGCGGAGATGCCACCTGGTGGCAGCTCCAGGCACCGCTCCCGGAGCAGCTGACCCCGGCGGCCAAACAGTAAACACACTGTCAGAACTGCTCAACAACAGCCCACGCGGTCCTCATTTGAGCCTGCTGGCCCCATCCTGCCCCACCCTGCCGGGCCTGGACCTTTTACTGTCCAGGAATAGAAGTAGTGCCTACCTCCTAGAGCTACAAGGACTGAGATCTGGCATGCAATGCCTTAGCACCGCGCCGGACGCAGTAATAGGTGACGCCTTCTGATGGTCACTGTATTCCTCCACCGCTGGAGGAGCGCCCTGAGCTCACAGCTCCTGCATAATCCCAGAACCCGTCAGTCTAACCACTGTCGGGCAACAGGCCCGTACTCTGAGGTGTGGGGGCTCAGGACACTACAACTCCCAGGAGCCTCTGCGGCATAGCGGGCCCTCCGGGCAGGAGCCAGACACTGTGGAGGCTGCCGGGAGCCGTAGTTCGGCTTCCCTCGGCCAAGCCGATGCCGGGAGGAGGGTTCGGCCCATACCTGACTCTCCTCAGGACCCGCCCTCCGACCTTCCCTTTCCCTCTGTCCGGGCCAGGCCTCACCAGCAGGTCCTCCACAGACACCAGCTCGTTCAGCACGGCCTCCATGGCCACTGCCCCCGTGAGCCTCACACTACAATCTACTGTGCCACAGTCTCCATGGCCCAGTGGCAGGGGCGGAGAGCCACTTCCGGCGTCCGGCGGATGCGGGCACGACCTGGCGACGCCCCGCCCCTTCCTCTCAGCGCAGCAGGGCCAGCGGGACGCTAGTACGCAGGCTCCGCCGGCCCCTTCAGCCCGCAGACTGCACGTAGGGAGACTTTCCCCAGATGGGTCTTCCCGGATGCCCTAGCCGGTGCCTTCCTCCGCGGAGGCTTCCCTAGGGAAACTGGAGGCTATGTCTTAGCGGTTAGCCCCCAGGATGAAAAGAGCAAAAAGCGGAGGGTGGGTAGCCAGTCGGAGATCACTTTACATTAGGCTGCCAAGCTGACGCCCCTCAGAAATCTAGGACCTTGGAGGCCACGTGACTTTTCACCGCCTGCAACAAAATTGTAACTAGAACTGGGGACCGAACCCGTGGCTCACGCCTGTAACCCCAACACCTTGGGAGGCCGTGGCGGGAAGATCGCTGGAGGCCAGGAGTTCAAGACCAGCCTGAGCAACAGAGCGAGACCCTATCTTTACAAAATGTTTTAAAAAATTAACCACCGTGGTGGCGTGCACCTGTACTCCCAGCTACTGGGGCGGCTGAGGCAGGAGGATCGCTTGAGCCCAGGAGTTTGAGGCTGCACTCCACTGCACTCCAGCTTGGGCGACTGAGACCTTGTCTCAAAAAACCCACCAACAGCAGCAAACTAGTATCGGGGTTTCTTGGGCCTCTGCTGACTCTCACAATGCAAGAGCAGAGGCAACTGGATCTGTAAACCACACAGCCAGAGATTGGGGTAGTCATAGGAGATACTATCAACAGGAAGTTTTTCAAAAAGCAACGGCCCCATTCTTTGCGGAGAAGGTCCAATCTTTTCAATATTATTTACATAAACCATTTTCTGAGTGCACCCCAGGCGGGAAACCTGCCACATGGGGTCACGGGCAATGGGGAGCTTAGCAGAGACGAGCTATCAGAGCATGGGAAGGAGAAAGGTGTGGACACCTCTGGCTTCAGTTTCTGTGCAGTGAGGGGACTGGGTAGGTAGTAACTTTCTTTTTTTTTTTGAGACGGAGTCTCGCTCTGTCGCCCAGGCTGGAGTGCAGTGGCCGGATCTCAGCTCACTCACTGCAAGCTCCGCCTCCCGGGTTTACGCCATTCTCCTGCCTCAGCCTCCCGAGTAGCTGGGACTACAGGTGCCCCCCACCTCGCCCGGCTAGTTTTTTTGTATTTTTTAGTAGAGACGGGGTTTCACCATGTTAGCCAGGATGATCTCGATCTCCTGACCTCGTGATCCGCCCGTCTCGGCCTCCCAAAGTGCTGGGATTACAGGCTTGAGCCACCGCGCCCGGCCTTAACTTTCAAATTCTTCTTCCCTTGAGTCACACTGGAGTGTAAGCTCCTTGAGGGCAGAGGCTTATCTTGCTTATCTAGCATCTAGCACAGGGCTTGGCACAGAGTGAGTGCTCAATAAATATGTGCTGAATAAACACGGGAAAAGCAAATTAATTGTAAACAAGGCACTGCACAGGCAGGGGATAATCAGACACCTTCCGCTTTTGCAAAGCCCCTTTAATTTTTATTATTTTTTAGAGATGGTCACTCTGTGGCCCAGGCTGGAGGGTGCAATCATAGCTCACTGCAGCCTTGACCTCCTGAGCTCCTGCAATCCTCCTGCCTTAGTCTCCCAAGAAGCTACGACTACAGGTGTGTACCACCACACCCAGGTAATTTTTTTTTTTTTTTTTTTTTTTTTTTTTTTTTTGAGACAGTGTCTCCATCTGTCACCCAGGCTGGAGTGCAGTGGCACAGTCTCGGCTCACTGCAACCTCCGCCTCCTGGGTTCAAGCGATTCTGTTGTTTCAGCCTCTCAAGTAGCTTGGATTACAGGCATCGCCCACCACACCCGGCTAATTTTTGTATTTTTAGCAGAGATGGGGTTTCACCATGTTAGCTAGGCTGGTTTGAAACTCTTGACCTCAGGTGATCAGCCTGCCTCGGCCTCCCAAAGTGCTGGGGTTACAGGCATGAGCCACCGCGCCCAGCCAAGCCTCTTATATATTTTTTCTCTTAATAGTCTCATGAGTTAGAAAGGCAAGAGTTGTTCTTCCCTGTTTGGCTTGGATGGTTGAAATGACTGATACAATGAGCTCTGTAAGCCTTGAGAGAATCCCCAGGTTGGGGAACTGGCTCCCTGATGCTCACTAGCATAAGCCTCAAGGAGAAGACTTCACATTCATTCAGAGACATATAGAGCACCTAATTTTGCCTGGGCCTTGGGATAGGCACAGAGGACTGGGCGCGGTGGCTCACACCTGTAATCCCAGCACTTTGGGAGGCCAGAGCGGGTGGATCACCCGAGGTCAGGAGTTCGAGACCAGTCTGGCCAACATGATGAAATTCCAGGGCCGGGCGCGGTGGCTCAAGCCTGTAATCCCAGCACTTTGGGAGGCCGAGACGGGCGGATCACAAGGTCAGGAGATCGAGACCATCCTGGCTAACACGGTGAAACCCCGTCTCTACTAAAAAAATACAAAAAACTAGCCGGGCGAGGCGGCGGACGCCTGTAGTCCCAGCTACTCAGGAGGCTGAGGCAGGAGAATGGCGTGAACCCGGGAGGTGGAGCTTGCAGTGAGCTGAGATCCAGCCACTGCACTCCAGCTTGGGTGACAGCGAGACTCCGTCTCAAAAAAAAAAAAAAGAAATTCCATCTCTACTAAAAATACAAAAAACTGCGCCCCTGCCCCGCCACCCACCATCTGGGAAGTGAAGAGCGCCTCTGCTGTCTGGGAAGTGAGGAGCGCCTTTGCCTGGCCCTCGCACCATCTGGGATGTGAGGAGCGCCTCTGTCTGGCCCCAGCACTGTCTGGGAAGTGAGGAGCGCCTCTGCCCGCTGCTGTGCAACTCTCCAAGTGTGAAGTGACAGCCTTGTATGTGATCTTTCTGCCCTCCCCAAGTTTGCATTTTGGACACTGAAGTTTACTTTTTAATTGAAAAATAATAATAATACAAAACATTAGCTGGGTGTGGTAGTGGATGCCTGTAATCCCAGTTACTCGGGAGGCTGAAGCAGGAGAATCTCTTGAACCCGGGAGGTGGAGGTTGCAGTGATCTGAGATTGTACCACTGCACTCCAGCCTAGGCAACAAGAGCTAAACTCCGTCTCAAAAAAAAAAAAAAAGATGGACACAATATGAAGCAGATGACTGAAAACAGTACTGAAGACGGGAGGCAAACACTGGCAAGGCAGGGAACACAGGAAGACAAAGGGGACACTACTTCTATTAGGAGGCTCCTTTTTGGGGGGCAGCCTGAACCACAGTCATGTTTATATTTGCTGCAGCCCTTGGTAGAGGCCTGGTACATGGCAGAAGCACCATCAGGATTTGCTGAATGTCAACAAGGAATGAAGGGAGAGTGATTTACTCAGGTGGCTCAGTTGTGTGCCAATGAAGAGATCCGAAGTCTGTGGCTTTTCCAGTCTAGTTAGCATAGCCATCCACCTTTGACATAGTGATAGGAAGTAGTCCCTGTTAATTTTATACCCAATGGCTGGGCGCAGTGGCTCATGCCTGTAATCGCAGCACTTTGGGAGGCCAAGGCAGGGGGATCACAAGGTCAGGAGATCAAGACCAGCCTGACCAACATGGTGAAACCCGTCTCTACAAAAAATACAAAAATAAGCTGGGCGTGGTGGCGTGCACCTGTAATGCCAGCTACTCAGGAGGCTAGGCAGGAGAATCGCTCGAACCCGGGAGGCGGAGGTTGCAGTGAACCAGTATTGTGCCATTGCACTCTAGCCTGGGCAACAGAGCAACACTCCGTCTCAAAAAAAAAAAAAAAAAAAAAAATTTACACCCAATTATGTTCAAACTGGTGTCACCTCTGCCTGGATGACTTCAAGAGCTGCTTCAGTGGTCTCGTGCCTCCATTTACCCCATTACCATCCATTTACGACCCAGTAGTCAGAAGACTTACAAAGACACAATTCTCTGGCCGGACACAGTGACTCACGCCTGTAATCCCAGCACTTTGGGAGGCCAAGGTGGGCAGATCACCTGAGGTCAGGAGTTCGAGAGCAGCCTGGCCAACATGGTGAAACCCTGTCTCTACTAAAAATACAAAAATTAGCCAGATGTGCTGGCAAGCGCCTGTAATCCCAGCTATTCGGGAGGCTGAGGCAGAAGAATTGCTTGAATCCAGGAAGGGAGGTTGCAGTAAGCCGAGATCGTGCCACTGCACTTCAGTCTGGGTGACAGAGATAAACTCCATCTTAAAAAAAAAAAAAAAAAAAAAAAAAAAGCAGTTCTCAATTTACATCAAACCCTTTCATGCCTTCTCATTCTTCTCATTGCCCTTAGAACAAACACAGCCTTCAAGGTCTGTTAGGGTCTAGCCATGCTTAATTCTCTTCCTCATCTATCACTGCCTCTCCTGGTATATACTATGTACACCAGCCCTATAGGCCGTCCTTCAGCTCTCAAACCCCCGGTGGCGGGTTTCACCATGTAGTACTACTACGTAGTAGGTGCTCAATTAGTCGCCTACAAATAGTGGCCTGGCACAATGGAAGCTCTGTTATGGAGCTTACATTTTCATCGGGAAAACAGAAAAACATAACTAAACAAATAAAAGCACCATGACATAATAAGAACTATATATCTGGGGCCTGTAATCCCAGTACTTTGGGAGGCCGAGGCGGGCAGATCACCTGAGGTCGGGAGTTTGAGACCCATCTCTACTAAAAATATAAAAATTAGCAGGGCGTGGTGACAGGCACCTGTAATCTCAGCTATTCAGGGGGCTGAGGCAGGAGAATCGCTAGAACCTGGGGACGAGGAGGTTGTGGTGAGCAGAGATCACCCCATTGCACTCCAGCCTGGGCAACAAGAGCAAAACGCTGTCTCAAAAAATATATATATATATACACACACACACATATATGTGTATATGTGTGTGTATCTGTGTATATATGTATGTGTGTATATATATATATTTGGTCTCTGCCCTGGTTCCCAACACAAAGGTCCTAAAATCCTTGTAATTTCCTGAGTGATGGAAGAAATAAGAGCATCTTTTTTTTTTTTTTTTTTTTTTTTTTTTTTTTTGAGACAGTGTCTCACTCTGACCCCAGGTTTGACTGCAGTGGCGTGATCTTGGCTCACTGCAGCCTCGACTTCCCAAGTTCAGGCGATTCTCCCCACTTCGCCTCCCAAGTAGCTGCGACCATAGGCACGCACCACCATGCCTGGCTAATTTTTGTATTTTTTTTGTAGAGATGGGATTTTGCCATGTTGTTCAGGCTGTTTTGTTGCCTAGGCTGGTCTAGAACTCCTGAGCTCAAGCAATCCGCCTGCCTTGGCTTCCCAAAGTGCTGGGATTACAGGTGTGAGCCACAGCGCCTGGCCAGTAAGAGCATCTTGTACAGAGCTTCAAAATCCCTTGCAACATCCTGAGTGACAGGAGTGCCTTTTGTTCTAATGAAGTGACTTGCTGGGCTCCTGGACAGCATCAGGATGAGGGCTGGTCACCAGGAAGACCAAGCCAGGATTTGAAGCTTAGACTCTAAGCTTGAACTTTTAGCCTCCTCCCTCATCCTTTGGGGAAGAGAGAGGAGCTGGAGATTGAGTTAATAACTGATCATGTCTACGTGATCAAGCTTCCATAAAAATCCCTTAAACTCAGCTCGGCACGGTAGCTCACACGCCTGTAATCCAAGCACTTTAGGAGGCCAAGGTGGCTGGATCATTTGAAGTCAGGAGTTTGAGACCAGCCTGGCCAATATGGTGAAACCCTGTCTCTACTAAAAAAAATTAGTCAGGCGAGGTGGAACGTGCCTGTACTCCCAGCTACTCGAGAGGCTGAGGCAGGAAAATTGCTTGAACCTGGGAGGTGGAGGCTGCAGTGGGCTGAGATTGCACCACTGCACTCCAGCCTGGGCGACAGAGCGAAACGCTGTCAAAACAAAACAAAACAAAACAAGGCCAGGCGCAGTGGCTCATGCCTGTAATCCCAGCACTTTGGGAGGCTGAGGCGGGCGGATCATCTGAAGTTGGGAGTTCGAGACCAGTCTGACCAACATGGAGAAACCATGTCTCTACTAAAGATACAAAATTAGCCGGGCATGGTGGTGCATGCCTGTAATCCCAGCTACTTGGGAGGCTGAGTGAGGCAGGAGAATCGCTTGAACCTGAGAGGTGGAGGTTGTGGTGAGCCAAGTCTGCGCCATTGCACTCCAGCCTGGGCAACAAGAGCGAAACTCCATCTCAAAAAAGGAAAGAACACAAAACAAAACAGAACAAAAATTACTCCTTTGGGAAAACACTCAATGAAAGAAAAAAAAATGGAGGAAAAGGAAGACATGAAGATATTCATTCCTGCATTATCTGTGAAGGTAAACAAAAAACAAAAATGCCAGGCAATGGTTTTATTAAATGATAATACATCAATATAATGAAATAATATAAAGGCTTAAAGTCACAGTCATATGGATTCTATGCCTGTGGATGGCAATATTCAAAACAAAACAAAGAAGTAGCTACTTCTCAAATTCAGACAGGTGGGTGGGCAGAAAGGAAACTGACATCTTAGTTGGTGAGACTAAGACCTAGAACTGGTGTATATGGGCAGATTCTGGGCTCTGGACCCCTCCCTGGAGTACACCGGCAGCTGGGGCCTATTTTGCACTTTCCGCTTCAGCCTTTTGCACCAGAAGGGCTCAGCAAAAACACCCACTGAACAGGATTCCGTATTTGCGTTCTTCCAATTTTCAGTAATCTGTCTACTCTACTTCGCAGTTCCATCTGCTATTCAGTTAGAAAGTTCTGTCAACTATCAATTCATTCACCCATCAAAACATTTAAGAACCAGCCGGGCGCGGTGGCTTACGCCTGTAATCCCAGTACTTTGGGAGGCCGAGGCAGGCGGATCACGAGGTCAGGAAATTGAGACCATCCTGGCTAACATGGTGAAACCCCGTCTCTACTAAAAATACAAAAAATTAGCCAGGCATGGTGGTGGACGCCTGTATTCTCAGCTACTCCAGAGGCTAAGGCAGGAGAATGGCGTGAACCTGGGAGGCGGAGACTGCAGTGAGCCGAGATCGTGCCACTAGCCTGGGCGAGAGAGCAGAGACTCCCTCTCAAAAAAAAAAAAACCTACTACGTTTAGGAGGCTGAGGTGGGAGGGTGGGAGGATTGCTTGAACCCAGAAGTTCGAGACCAGCCTGGGCAACACAGCCAGACCCCGACACTAAGTTAAAAAATAAACACATAAAAATCTTACAAAAAGAACCTACCAGCCGGGCACGGTGGTTCACACCTGTAATCCCAGCACTTTGGGAGGCTGAGGTGGGCGGATCACCTGAGGTTGGGAGTTCCAGACTAGCCTGGCCAACATGGTGAAACTCCATCTCTACTAAAAATACAAAAATCTGCCAAGTGTGGTGGCAGGCACCTGTAATCCCAGCTACTTGGGAAGCTGAGGCAGGAGAATCGCTTGAACCCAGGCGGTGGAGGTTGCAGTGGGCCCTGAGATCGCGCCATTGCACTCCAGCCTGGGCAACGAGAGAGAGTCCATCTCAAAAAAAAAAAAAGAACCTACCATTTGCCAGGCTAGTCGCTCTTCTAAGTGCTGGGTAAGAGAAACGAACTAAAGAGGTAATAGTCCTTGCTCTCATGAGAGTTACATGTCAATGGAAGAGACACAAGACTACTCACCAATAAACACATGTCAGGCCATCCCCGCCTCGATTCTGTCACCATACCCAAACAGGCTACAGACTTTTCCTCCTCAACCCAACCTGGTTACCTGGTGTATTTCGAAGTGTAAATCCAAGCTCATATGTCCAGATTAAAATACCGCCTAGGCTGGCCGTAGTGGCTCACGCCTATAATCCCAGCACTTTGGGAAGCTGAGGCGGGAGGATCACTGGAGGTCAGGAATTCGAGATTAGCCTGGCCAACATGGCGAAACCCGGTCTCTACTAAAAACACAAAAATTTGCCAGTCGTGGCGCGTGCCTGTAATCCCAGCTACTCCGGAGGCTGAGGCAGGAGAATCGCTTGAACCCGGAAGGCGGAGGCCGCAGTGAGCCAAGATCTCGGCACTGCACTTCAGCCTGGGTGACAGCTAGACTCCGTCTCACAAAAAAACAAAAACAAAAAAACTAAAATACCGCCTAGGTTACTTAGGATCCTGTTTAAATTTCTTATCACGCACACGAAGCCCTCCAGACTCGCCCCTGCTCACCTTTCCAGCTTCAGCTCCAGGCACCCACGCACCCTCCACACGCAGATGTCTTCACGACAGCCACTTTTCTTCTGCTCGGAGCTTTCCTTCTACCCACCATGCTCGGCCAAAAGAAGATCCTCAACCACTAGACACCAGGGGTGTCTACACCGCAGGCTCGGCGAGGCTCCGGGACCGTCCCCTCCTCTACGCGGCCTCCCGCCCCTTCGGCTCCTTGGAGGCGCGGCATCCTGTACCTTGGAAAACAACGCTCATCCAGTCCTACCGTCCTTTAGGTGGACACGGACCGTGCCTCGTTCATCTCTCTGACAAAGGCCGGGAACTCAGAAATCATTTCTGGGGTGAATGAAAGAGTAACAGTAGGAGATCCGAACAGGACGCTCAGAACCTCCGGGCGTCTAGGCTTCCGGGTGGCGGTTTCGTTGGCTCCGAAGAGGGAAGAGGAAGCGTTTCTTCTGGGGCCGATCTAGGAGGAGGACTCGGTGGGCTGGAGGACTCGGAGCAACGCTCAAGGCATCTGCGCAGTAGCCGCCCTAGGCCGGTGCGGGGCACAGGGACCCCACTGGCCAATTAACGACTCAGTTCAGCAGGAGGGGCGGGGAGCGGCGCCGCTCCGCGCCGCGCCTCCTGTAAGTGAAAGAGAGTGTCCATCGCTTTTATCAGATTATATTATTTTCAGAAGTTGTCATCTCAGGTACTAGGCTTAGTACTTGGGTGACAAAACCATCTGTACAACAAACTCCCGTGGCACTAGTTTACCTATATAACAAACCTGTACATGTACCCTGAACCTAAGAGTTTTTAAAAAGTACTGATCGGCCGGGCGTGGTGGTTTACGCCTGTGATCCCAGCATTTTGGGAAGCTGAGGCGGGCGGATCACCTGAGTTCGAGACCAGCCTGACCAATATGGCGAAACCCCGTCTCTACTAAAAATACAAAATTAGCCGGGCGTGGTGGCGTGTGCCTGTAGTCCCAGCTACTCGGCAGGCTGAGGCAGAGAATTACTTGAAGTCGCGAGGCGGAAGTTGCAGTGAGCCGAGATCACGCCACTGCACTCCAGCCTGGGCAACAGAGCAAGACACTGTAATAATAATAAATAATAATAATGCATGAAAGAAAAGAATTAAGTATTCTAGGTTGGGCACGATGGCTCCTGCCTGTAATCCCACCACTTTGGGAGGCCAAGGCGGGGGCCATCACTTGAGGCCAGGAGTTTGAGACCAGCTTGGGCAACATAGCGAAACCCCGTCTCTACAAAAATGTTACAAAAAGTAAGTCAGACACGGTGCTGAATGCCTGTAGTCCCAGCTACTCTAGAGGATGAGATGGGACCATTGCTTGAGCCCGGGAGTTCATGACTGGAGTGGACAGAGATTGTGCCACCGCACTCCAGCCTGGGCAACACAGTGAGACTGTCTCAAGAAAAAAAGAAAGAAAGGAAGGAGAGAAAGAAGGAAGGAAGAAAGGAGGAAGGAAGGGAGGGAGGGAAAGGAAAAGATCAAATAGATATTAGCATGCTCCCTTTTTTTTTTTTTTTTTTTTTTTTTTTGAGACCGAGTCTCGCTCTGTCGCCCAGGCTGGAGTACAGTGGCGTGATCTCGGCTCACTACAAGCTCCGCCTCCCGGGTTCACACCATTCTCCTGCCTCAGCCTCCCGAGTAGCTGGGACTATAGGCGCCCACCACCACGCCCGGCTAGTTTTTTGTATGTTTAGTAGAGACGGGGTTTCACCGTGTTAGCCAGGATGGTCTCGATCTCCTGACCTCGTGATCCACCCACCTCGGCCTCCCAAAGTGCTGGGATTACAGGCTTGAGCCACCGCGCCCGGCCTGCTCCCCTTTTTCCTCCATATTCTAGCTCCAAGCTTGTAAGTATCTAAGACACCCCATATTAGTCAGTTGTTTCAAGGTGATCACAAAGGAAACCTGGACTAGTTATCACCAAGAAACAGATCTGCAGCCTGGGCAACATAGTGAGACTGTCTCTACAAAATATTAAAGAACCAGCCAGGCATGGTGGCGTGTGCCTGTCGTCCCAGCTACTTGAAAGGCTGACGTGGGAGGATTGCATGAGCCCAGGAGTTTCAGGCTGCAGTGAGCTATGATTGCATCATTGCACTCAGTCTGGGTGACCGAGCAAGACCCTTTCTCAAGAAGAAGGAGAAGTTGGCTGAGCATGGTGGCTCATGCCTGTAATCCCAACACTTTGGGAGGCTGAGGTGGGCGGCTTACCTGAGGTCAGGAGTTTAAAACCAGCCTGGCCAACATGGTGAAACCTTGTCTCTACTAAAAATACAAAAATTAGCTGGGCGTGGTGGCACACACCTATAATCCCAGCTACTCTGGAGGCTGAGGCAGGAGATTTGCTTGAACCCGGGAGGCAGAGGTTGTAGTGAGCCGAGATCATCCCACTGCACTCCAGCCTGGGCAACAGAGTGAGACTCTCTCTCTAAATAAATAAATAAATATACAAAAATTATATGGGCATGGTGGTGGGCACCTGTAGTCCCAGCTACTCTGGAGGCTGAGGCAGAAGAAACACTTGAACCTGGGAGGCGGTGGTTGCAGTGAGCCAAGATCATGCCCCTGCACTCCATCCTGGGGTGACAGAGTGAGAATCCGTCTCAAAAAACAAAGTGTAAAAAAAGTGTAAAACTTACTCAAAGCTGAGTGCATTGGTGTGTGCCTGTAGTCCCAGTTGCTCCAGAGGCTGAGGAAGGAAGATAGCTTGAGCCTAGGATTTCAAGGCCAGGCTGGGCAAAAGAGCAAGACCTGTTCCCTTAAAACAAAACAAAGCCAGGCACAGTGGTTCATGCCTATAATCCCAACACTTTGGGAGGCCGAGGCAGGCAGATCACTTGAGGCCAGGAGTTAAAGACCAGCCTGGCCAACATGGTGAAACCCCGTCTCTACCTTTGGGAGGCTGAGGTGGGAGGATCAATTCAACTCAGGAACTCAAGACCAGCCTGGGCAACATAGTGAGATTCTGTCTCTACGGCGGAAAAAAAAAGGTGGGGCGCAGTGGCTCACGCCTGTAATCCCAGTGCTTTGGGAGGCTGAGGCAGGCAGATCACGCACGAGGTCAGGAGTTCAAGACCAGCCAACATGGTGAAACTCCATCTCTACTAAAAATTCAAAAATTAGCTGAGCATGGTGTCAGGTGCCTGTAATCCCAGCCACTTGGGAGACTGAGGCAGGAAAATCGCTTGAACCCAGGAGGCAGAGGTTGCAGCGAGCCAAGATCGCACCATTGCACTCTAGGCTGGGCGACTGGGCGACAGGGCGAGACTCCATCTCAAAAAAAATAAAAAAGGCCAGGCACGGTGGCTCACGCCTGTAATCCCAGCAATTTGGAAGCCCGAGGCAGGCGGATCACCTGAGGTCAGGAGTTCGAGACCAGCCTGGCCAACATGGTGAAACCCCATCTCGACTAAAAACACAAAAATTAGCCGGGTGTGGTGGCGCACACCTGTAATTCCAGCTACTCAGGAGACTGAGGCAGTAGAAGCTTGAACCCAGGAGGCGAAGGTTGCAGTGAGCTGAGATGGCGCCACTGCACTCCAGCCTGAGCAACAAGAGCGAGACTGCATCTCAACAAACAATAAAATAGCCGAGTGTGGTGGCATTTGCCTGTAGTTCCACCTACTCAGGAGGCTGAAGCGGGAGGATCACTTCAGCCCAGGAGATTGAGGATGTAATGAGCTATGGTTGTGCCACTGCACTCCAGCTTGGATGACAGAGCCAGACCCTGTCTCAGTAAAACCAAACCAAAACAATCAACTTTTCAGCACCAAATAATTCACACGAGAGAGAAACTCTCTTTGTGCAGAGCATGCAGGAAATTGCTTGGAGGAAGTTCAATCCTTTCTCCTCATCGGAAAATTCCTACTGGAGAAAAAACCTTATAAGTGCAACAATGTGGGGAAGTTTTTAGTGGTGACTGAGCCTCATTCATCATTTGACACTTCATGTTGGAAAAAAGCCTTAGGGAATGTGAAGACGATGGAAGAAGTTTCAATCCAAGCTTACCTCTTTTTTTTTTTTGAGATGAAGTCTCACTCTGTCACCCAGGCTGGGGTGCTGTGGTGCAATCTCAGCTCACTGCAACCTCCACCTTCCAGGTTCAAACGATTCTCCTGCCTCAGCCACCCAGGTAGCTGAGACTACAGGCACGCACCACCACACCCAACTAAGTTTTGTATTTTTAGTAGAGACAGGGTTTTACCATGTTGTCCAGGCTAGTCTTGAACTCCTGGCCTCATGTGATCCGCCTGCCTCGGCCTCTTAAAGTGCTGGGATTACAGGCATGAGCCACTGCGCCTGACCACCAAGCTCACCTCTTATTGGCTATCAGCGAATTCATCGTAAAGAAATGAGCTGGGGAAGATTTCCGAGGGCACTAAAAGTTTATTAAACATCAGAGCATTTATACCAAAGATAAGTTCTGCAGACATATGATTTTCACCATTCTGGGAGGCATGGTGAAACCCCATCTCCACAAAAGATACAAAAATGAGCCAGACATGGTGGTATTGCCCATATTCCCGGCTACTTGGGTGACAGAGGCAAGAGGATTGCTTGAGTTCAGGAGTTTGAGACTGCGGTGAGCTACGATCTCACCACTGTACTGCAAATTGGGCAACAGAGTGAAAAAAAAAAAAAAAAAAGGAAGGAGAGGAGAAGAAAAAAATAAATAACTCTTGGGTACTAGGCTTAGTACCTGGATGATGAAATCATCTGTACAACAAACCCCCGTGACACGAGTTTGGCTAAATAATAAAACTGCACATGTACCTCTGAGCCTAAAATAAAAGTTTTTAAAAAAGATTTTTAATGTACACAGTTATAAATTATTCTGAAGTTTGTAATCCTCTCCTTTCCAAAACTCTCTTAGTACTTTATACTCCCATAATGCCATTTAGCACATGGTCTTGTATTTTGACTTGCATGAGGTTTTCTCTTATATCATGGGGGGTTTAACACATATTTATTAAATCTAAGAAGTAATAAATATAGGAAAAAAGAGACCTTTAGAAGAGTCCAGAACTCCATCAAATATGGAAGGAAATTCAAGGACAAGTTAGAGTCTTTTTTTTTTTTCTTTTTCTTTCTTTTTTTTTTTTTTTTGAGATGGAGTTTCCTTCTGTCACCCAGGCTGGAGTACAGTGGCACGATCTCGGCTCACTGCAGCCTCCACCTCCTGAATTCAAGCAATTCTCCTGCCTCAGACTCCCAAGTAGCTGGGACTACAGATGCCCGCCACCACGCCCAGCTAATTTTTGTATTAGTAGAGATGGGGTTTCACTATGTTGGCCAGGCAGGTCTTGAACTCCTGACTGCAGGTGATCTGTCTGCCTCTGCCTCCCAAAGTGTTGGAATTACAGGCGTGAGTCACCACATTTGGCCAATTCTGCATTGTTAAGGATTGCTTCAGATGGATATGGTGGGGCAACTAGGCTTAAGTTCAACCTTTAATGGAATAATCTTCATTTGTAGGGTAAATTACGAGGATACCAGTGTGATGAAAGATGCTTGTGGCCGGGCGCGGTGGCTCAAGCCTGTAATCCCAGCACTTTGGGAGGCCGAGACGGGCGGATCACGAGGCCAGGAGATCGAGAGACGATCCCGGCTAACACGGTGAAACCCCGTCTCTACTAAAAAATACAAAAAAACTAGCCAGGCGAGGTGGCGGGTGCCTGTAGTCCCAGCTACTCGGGAGGCTGAGGCAGGAGAACGGCGTAAACCCGGGAGGCGGAGCTTGCAGTGAGCTGAGATCCGGCCACTGCACTCCAGCCTGGGTGACAGAGCAAGACTCCGTCTCAAAAAAAAAAAAAAAAAAAAGAAAGATGCTTGTTTGTTTTATATTAAAGTCTTAGAATTTTATAGAAGGAAATGATTGAAGACTTTTTTTTTATCATCATTTAAAAATTTTAGGCTGGGCACGGTGGCTCATGCCTGTAATCCCAGCACTTTGGGAGGCCAAGGCGGGAGGATCACTTGAGTAGCTTGAACTCAGTAGTTCGAGACCAGCCTGGGCAACATGGCGAAACCCACATTTCTACAAAAATTTTAAAAATTAGCTGGGCATGGTGGCATGTGCCTGTAGTCCCAGCTACTTGGGAGGTTAAGGTGGGAGGATTGCTTGAGCCTGGCAAGTGGAGGTTGCAGTGAGCTGAGACTGCGTCACTGCATTCCAGCCTAGGTGACAGAGCAAGACCCTGTCGCGGAAAAAATAAATAAATAAATAAATTTTAAAAATAGAGATGGAATCTCACTCTGTTGCCTAGGCTGGTGTCAAGCAATCCTTGTGCCTCGACCTCACGAAGTACTGGGATCACAGGCATGAGCCACCACACCTGGCCAATTCCACAATTCCACAATTCCACACTGATTTGTTTTTGAGGTCGCCTAGGCCGGAGTGCAGTGCTGCGAGCATGGCTCACTGCAGCCTCCACCTCCTGGGCTCAAGTGATCCTCCCGCCTCAGCCTCCCCAGTAAGTGGAACCTCCCAAGTAAGTACAGACACGTGCCACCACACCCAGCTAATTTCCTCGATTTTTTTGTAGATAGGAGGTCTCACTATGTTGCCCAGGCTAGTGTCAAACTTCTGGGCTCAAGCAATCTGCCCACCTTGGCCTCCCAAAGTGCTGGGATTAGAGGCATGAGCCACCACACCTGGCCAGTAATTGAAGATCGTTAATTCAGTTGCTCACTTTTTTTTTTTTGAGATGAAGTCTCACTCTGTCGCCCAGGCTGGAGTGCAGTAGCACAATCTCGGCTCACTGCAACCTCCGTCTCCTGGGTTCAAGCAATTCTCCTGCCTCAGCCTCCCCAATAGCTAGGATTATAGGCATGCGCCACTACACCCAGTCAATTTTGTATTTTTTGTGGAGGTAGGGTTTCTCCATGTTGGTCAGGCTGGTCTCAAATTCCTGACCTTAGGTGATGTGCCTGCCTCAGTCTCCCAAAGTGCTGGGATTATAGGCGTGAGCCACCACATTTGGCCAACTTTGCATTGTTTTTTTTTTTTTTTTTTGCTACGTTTTGGTTTGTTTTTGAGGCAGAGTCTTATTCTGTCTACCAGGCTGGAGTGCAGTGGTGTGATCTTGGCTCCTGGATTCAAGTGATTCTCAGCCTCCCAAGTAGCTGGGATTACAGGCATGTTACATGCCTAGCTAATTTTTGTATTTTTAGTAGAGACAGGGTCTCACTATGTTGCCCAGGGTGGTCTCAAACTCCTGACGTCAAGAGATCCTCCCATTTCCACCTCCCAAAGTGCTGGGATTACAGGTGTGAGCCACCACACCTGGCCAGTAATTGAAGATCTTCAGTTGTTCACTTTTTTTTTTTTTCCCTGAGACGGAGTCTCACTCTGTCACCCAGGCTGGAGTGCAGTGGGGTGATCTCGGCTCACTGCAACCTCTGCCTCCTGGGTTCAAGCAATTCTCCTACCTCAGCCTCCCAAGTAACTAGGATTATACGCATGTGCCACCACGCCTGGCCAATTTTGTATTTTTTGTAGAGATGGGGTTTCTCCATGTTGGTCAGGCTGGTCCTGAACCTGACCTCAGGTGATCCTCCTGCCTCAGCCTTCCAAAGTGCTGGGATTACAGGCGTGAGCCATGGCGCCTGGATGAGTTGCCCATTTTTTAATTGGCAAAACATGATCAAAGAGGTTGGGTAATTTCTCAAGGTGTAGTAGCGGGAATGGAAGCCTTTCTAGGTCTCTTGACTCTATAAATTGTCTGCAGTAATTTTTCTATTCACGATTATCTCTTTTTGATATGTGGTAGGTCAACTTCTTTTTTAAAAAGTAATTTTGAGGTAAAATAATCTGTTTCTGGTCAAAAGTCAGGTAGCTAAGTCCTTCATGAAGAGGAATGCCTGCATGAGCTAGATTACTCAAAGCGTTCCAGTATAAAAGACACCCCCTCCCACCTCTTGGAAGCCTTCAAATGCTCGAAAGAATGTTCCAGAAGGCTGGCTGTGACTAGGAGCTGAATAGAGGCTGCTTCCTCTGAAAAATAAGATCACGTCAAGCTGGGCAAATCTGAGAGCTATGAACCTTCCTAAATGTCAAAATTGCTAAGATATTTTTAAAACTCGGAGGCTTTTATTGACTTAACGACTGAGAAGATGAAAGCGGTGGAAAACGTGAAGAAATCACGCTTTTGTTAGGTGTTGAATTGCCGGAGATGTATCTGTGTCATGAACTGAATTGCGTCTCCCAAATTTATATGTTGAAGTCCTAACCTCCAGGACCTTAGAATGTGACTATATTTGGAGATGGGGTCTGTAAAGAAGTTAAGTTAGAATGAGGTCATTGGGGTGGGCCGCAATCCAATCTGACTGGTGTCCTTATAAGAAGGGGAGATGGGGCCGGGCACAGTGGCTCATCCCTGTAATCCCAGTACTTTGGGAGGCTGAGGCAGGCAGGTCACCTGAGGTCAGGAGTTTGAGACCAGCCTGGACAACATGGTGAAACCCCGTCTCTACTAAAAATACAAAAATTAGCTGGCGTGATGGTGCGCACCTGTAGTCCCAGCTATCGGGAGGCTGAGGCAGAAGAATTGCTTGAACCCAGGAAGTAGAGGTTGCAGTGAGCCAAGATTGTGCCATTGCACTCCAGCCTGGGCAACAAGAGCAAAACTCTGTCTCAAAACAAACAAACAAACAAACAAACAAAGTCAGCTAGCTCATGTCTTTCTTTTTTTTTATTTTTGAGACAAGGTCTTGTACTGTTGACCAGTTTGAAGTGCGGTGGTACAATCATAGCTCACTGCAGCCTTGACCTTCTGGGCTCAAGGAATCCTCCCGTCTCAGCCTCCAGAGTAGCTGGGACCACAGGCATGCACCACCATGCCTGGATAATTTTTGTATTTTTTGTAGAGATGGGGTCTCTTCATGTTTCCCAGGCTGGTCTTGAACTCTTGGCCTCAAACAATCCTCCTGCCTCGGCTTCCCGAAGTGCCGGGATTACAGGCATAAGCCACCACGCCTGGCTTCTTGTTATAATGGTACTGAAACACTCTACAAAGTACTGGTGAGTACACAACACAATTTTCCCTTAGGTTCAGTTTTTCTATCCCAGAACTTGCTGAATGTGATTCCCAAGCAAGCCTTGTGCATTCTGCCATGCACTCTAAGTGTGGGATGCAGAAACAGCTTTTCAGATAATGCTGCTTTACTAACTCCCAAAAGGCGTGAAGAAAAAGGTCTTTGGTCCAGGCGCAGTGGCTCACACCCGTAATCCCAGCACTTTGGGAGGCCTAAGTGGGTGGATCAGTTAAGTCAGAAGTTGGAGACCAGCCTAGCTAACAAGGAAAAAAACCATGTCTACTAAAAATATAAAAATTAGCCAGGCAACATGGCAGGCCCCTGTAATCCCAGCTATTTGGGAGGCTGAGGCAGGAGAATCACTTGAACCCAGGAGGCGGAGGTTACAGGAAGCAGAAAGTGCACCAGTGGAAGGAATGAAGGAAGGAAGGAAGGAAGGAAAAGAAAGAAAGAAAGGGAAGGGAAGGGAGAAAGAAAAGAAAGAAAGGAAGAAAGGAAAGAAGGAAGGGAAGGGAGAAAGAAAAGAAAGAAAGGAAGGAAAGAAGGAAGGGAGGGAGGGAGAGAAAAAGAAAGACAAAGAGAGCCGGGCGCGGTGGCTCAAGCCTGTAATCCCAGCACTTTGGGAGGCTGAGACGGGCGGATCACAAGGTCAGGAAATCGAGACCATCCTGGCTAACACGGTGAAACCCCGTCTCTCCTAAAAAATACAAAAAACTAGCCGGGCGAGGTGGCGGGCGCCTGTGGTCCCAGCTACTCCGGAGGCTGAGGCAGGAGAATGGCGTAAACCCGGGAGGCGGAGCTTGCAGTGAGCTGAGATTCGGCCACTGCACTCCAGCCTGGGCGACAGAGCCAGACTCAGTCTCAAAAAAAAAAAAAAAGACAGACAAAGAGAAAGAAGGAGGGAGGGAGGAAGGGAGGGAGGGAAAGAAGGAAAGAAGGAAGGAAGAAAGGAAGGAAGGAAAGAAAGAAAAAAAGAAAGAGACAGAAAGAAAGAAAGAAAGAAAGAAAGAAAAAGAAAGAAAGAAAGAAAGAAAGAAAGAAAGAAAGAAAGAAAGAAAGAAAGAAAGAAAGAAAGAAAGAAAGAAAGAAAGAGGTATTTGCACATTTCTGATCACAGAGGCCCTGAAGATGGGTCTGCTAGCCTTTTACTATTCTCAGAAACCTGCTTGGTGTTTGGGAGGAGGGCTGGAGAAGGGGGCAAGAGCTGACTTTCCTCGCCCTGCAGAAGCACGCCGAGGTGGCTGTTCTGTGTTCAGCGAGGCGCTAGACTCCAGACCTAGGAGCCCTCACATGTCTTCCTCCCCTTCTCTGGCCAGGCACCGGTTGTCCCACGTGCCCTTAGCTCTCAGAACATCCAGCTCTGCCAACCTTGCAGAAAGATCTGGGGGTAGGGGGATTGGGGGAGAATCTTTTTTTTTTTTTTTTTTTTGAGACAGAGTCTCGCTCTGTCGCCCGGGCTGGAGTGCAGTGGCCGAATCTCAGCTCACTGCAAGCTCCGCCTCCTGGATTCACACCTTTCTCCTGCCTCAGCCTCCCGAGTAGCTGGGACTACAGGCGCCCGCCACCTCGCCCGGCTAGTTTTTCGTATTTTTTAGTAGAGACGGGGTTTCACCATGTTAGCCAGGATGGTCTTGATCTCCTGACCTCGTGATCTGCCCGTCTCAGCCTCCCAAAGTACTGGGATTACAGGCTTGAGCCACCGTGCCCGGCCCGGAGGAGAATCTTTATTGGGGCCGTACACTCTGCAGCCTCATAGGACTAGCGGGGCAGGAGCCAGGGTCCAGTTGACCCTGATGAAAAGTTTAATAGAGCTGGGCGTGGTGGCTCACGCCTGTAATCCCAGCACTTTGGGAGGCCAAGCTGGGTGGATCACCTGAGGTCAGGAGTTCAAGACCAGCCTGACCAACGTGGTGAAACCCCGTCTCTACTAAAAATACACAAATTAGCCAGGTGCGGTGGCACGTGCCTGTAGTCCCAGCTACTCAGAGGCTGAGGCAGGAGAATCACTTGAAACCGGTAGGTGGAGGTTGTGGTGAGCTGAGATCATGCCATTGCACTCCAGCCGGGGCAACAAGAGTGAAATTCTATCTCAAAAAAAAAAAGGCCGGGTGCGGTGGCTCAAGCCTGTAATCCCAGCACTTTGGGAGGCCGAGACGGGCGGATCACAAGGTCAGGAGATCGAGACCATCCTGGCTAACCCAGTGAAACTCCGTCTCTCCTAAAAAATACAAAAAACTAGCCGGGCGAGGTGGCGGGCGCCTGTGGTCCCAGCTACTCGGGAGGCTGAGGCAGGAGAACGGCATAAACCCAGGAGGCGGAGCTTGCAGTGAGCTGAGATCCGGCCACTGCACTCCAGCCTGGGCGACAAAGCGAGACTCCGTCTCAAAAAAAAGAAAAGAAAAGAAAAGAAAAGTTTAATACGGATATGTAGCCCAGCTGTGGTCGGGCACAGTGGCTCTCACGCCTGTAATCCCAGCGCTTTGGGAGGGTGAGGTGGGTGGATTGCTTGAGCCCAGGAATACGAGACCAGTCTGGGCAACATGACGAGACGCCCCTCTTTATTTTATTTTATTATTCATTTATTTATTTTTATTATTATTTTGAGATGGAATTTCGCTCTTGTCACCCAGGCTGGAGTGCAATGGCGCGATCTCGGCTCACTGCAACCTCTTCCTGCCGGGTTCAAGCGATTCTCCTGCATCAGCCTCCCAAGTAGCTGGGATTACAGGCACATGGCACCAGGTACAGCTAATTTTTATACTTTTAGTAGAAATGGCGTTTCACCATGTTGTCCAGGCTGGTCTGGAACTCCTGACCTCAGGTGATCTACCCGCCTTGGCCTCCCATAGTGCTGGGATTACAGGCTTAAGATACCGTGCCTGACCGATGCCCTTTATTAAAAAAACCTTTATGTCTTTATAAAAAATACATAAAATTACGCCAGGCGCAGTGGCTCATGCCTGTAATTCTAGCACTTGGGGAGGCCGAGGCGGGCGGATCACAAGGTCAGAAAATCAAGACCATCCTGGCTAACACGGTGAAACCCCGTCTCTACTAAAAAATACAAAAAATTAGCCAGGCGCAGTGGCGGGCGCCTGTGGTCCAGCTACTCGGGAGGCTGAGGCAGGAGAATGGCGTGGGCTCCGGAGGCGGAGCTTGCAGTGAGCCGAGATGGCGCCACTGCACTCCAGCCTGGGCGACAGAGCGAGACTCCGTCTCAAAAAAAAAAACCCATAAAATTAGCCTGATGTGGTTGTGCATGCTTGCAGTCCCAGTTACCGAGGAGGCTGAGGTGGGAGAATTTCTTGAGCCTGGGAAGTTGAGGTTGCAGTGAACCATGATTGTGCTGCTGCGCTCCAGCCTGGGGGACAGAGCAAGACCCTGTCTTAAAAATCAGTAAATAAATAAATAAATAAATAAATAAATAAATAAATAAAGCAATTATTATAATATGATGGTCAAAGTGTTCTTATTCAGTTAGCCTCTCACCAGAGCTTAGCGGAGGGGTCTTCAACTCTAGACTGCAAGTTAAGAAAAAGTTTTGAAGAGGTAATGGCAGAACTGAGTTTTTGTCTGTTTTTTGTTTCTTGTTTGTTTTTGAGACAGGATCTCGCTGTGTTCCCCCAGGCTGGAGGACAGTGTTGCAATCATAGCTCACTGCACCCTGGAACTCCTGGACTCATGTGATCCTCCCATCTCAGCCTCCCAAGTAGCTGGGACTACAGGTGCACCACCACACCCAGCTAATTTTTAAAATTTTTTTGTAGAGACAGGGTCTTGCTATGTCATCCAGGCTGGTCTCAGCCTCCTGGGCTCAAGCAATCCTTTCTCATCGGCCTCCCACAATGTTGAGATTAGAGGTGTGAGCCACCATGCCCACTCAGGGTGATATTCTTTTTTTTTCTTTTGGGATGGAGTTTCACTCTTGTCACCCAGGCTGGAGTGCAGTGGTAGAGTGGTGCAATCTTGGCTCACTGCAACCTCCACCTCCTGGGTTCAAATGATTTTCGGGATTACAGGCGTGAGCCACCGTGCCTGGCGTCCATATTTTGAAATATTTTCGATCTGTGGTTGGCTGAATCAATGGATGGGGAACCTGCATCTATTTTTATTTTTTAATTTTTATTTATTTATGTTTCTGAGATGGAGTCTCACTCTGTCGCCCAGGCTGGAGTGCAGTGGCGTGATCTCAGTTCACTGCAAGCTCCGCCTCCTGGGTTCACGCCATTCTCCTGCCTCAGCCTTCCAAGTAGCTGGGACTACAGGCACCCACCACCATGCCCGGCTAGTTTTTTGTATTTTTAGTAAGACGGGGTTTCATCGTGTTAGCCAGGATGATCTTGATCTCCTGACCTCGTGATCCGCCCATCTCGGCCTCCTGAAGTGTTGGGATTACAGGCGTGAGCCACTGCGCCCAGCTGGGGAAACTGCATCTATAAGGCTCAACTGTACTGGCCTCGTCAGCCAGGAAGTGCTCCTTCTTCTGTTTTCTGGAGATTACATGTAATTGGTGTTGATATTTTTTTAACTATGAGTAGACTTCTCCAGTGAAACTATCTGGGTTTGGAGATACCTTTTTCAAGAGTGGGAGGAAAGAGTTACACAACAGGTTTGTTTCACTCCTTTCTCACTTATCTCTGCAGCCAAGGTGATGACTGTTGGTCAAACTCTGAAAACCAAACTTCTGGAATATTCACATAGCTACTGGGCCAGATGTTATTCTCCACACCCAAAACAGTGAGCCAAGGTGAACCAGGCTATCAGCAGGTTTAAAGTAAACATAAAGATTCATGACACTTGGCCAGGCGCAGTGGCTCAAGTCTGTAATCCCAGAATTTTGGGAGGCCGAGGTGGGCCGGATCACTTGAGGTCAGGAGTTCAAGACCAGCCTGGCTGGCATGGGAAAAACCTGTCTCTACTGAAGATACAAAAAATTAGGTGGACGTGGTGGCGAGCACCTGTAATCTCAGCTACTTGGGAGGCTAGGGCAGGAGGATCACTTGAACCTGGGAGACAGAGGTCAAAGTGAGCCAAGATCACACCACGGCACTCCAACCTGGGTGACAGAGCGAGACTCTGTCTCAAAAAAAAAAAAAAAGAAGCAGCAGCAGCTACAGTAAGCCGTGATCATGCCACTGCACTCCAGCCTGGGTGACACAGTGAGATCCCATTTCTGAAAAAAAAAAGAAAAAAAGATTCATGATGCCCAACCTGCGGTTTAGGGCTGTGATTGGTCACATGGCAGGAATGTCACCCAGGCTGGAGTGCAATGGTGCAATCTCAGCTCACTGCAACCTCCGCCTCCTGGGTACAAGCGATCCTCCTGCCTCAGTCTCCTGAGTAGCTGGGTTTGCAGACGTGTGCCACCACACCCAGCTAAATTTTTTATATTTTTAGTAGAAACGGGGTTTCACCACATTGGCCAGGCTGCTCTCGACCTTGGGACCTCAAGTGATCTGCCCTCCTCAGTCTCCCAAAGTGCTAGGATTACAGGCATGAGCCATCACGCGCGGCCCACAAATTTTTTATTTTATTTCATTTTTTTCCAGATAGAGTCTTGCTGTTGTCACCTAGGCTGGAGCACAGTGGTGCGACCTTGGCTCACTGCAACCTCTGCCTCCCAGGTTCATGCGATTCTCCTGTCTCAGCCTCCTGAGTAGCTGGGATTACAGGCGCCTGCCACCATGCCTGGCTAATGTTTTTGTATTTTTAGTAGAGACAGGGTTTCACCATGTTGGCTAGGCTGGTCTGGAACTCCTGACCTCAGGTGATCTGCCTGCCTTGGCCTCCCAAAGTGCTGGGATTACAGGCATGAGCTACCACGTCCGGCCTAATTTTTTTTTTTTTTTTTTTTTTTTTTTTTTTAATAAAGACGAAGTCTCACCATGTTGCCTAGGCTAGTCTAAAACTCCTGGACTCAAGAAATCCTCCCACCTCAGCCTCCCAAAGTGCTGGGATTACAGGGGTGAGCCACTGCGCCTGGCCTAACCACACAAATTTTGACACCAGAACTCAAGTGGGATTTCCTGGGCAAGGACATCTCACACAAATCCTTGCAGTTTGCTCCAGGAAAAGATGTGTCTGTGCATCCCTGCAGAGAGAGGATAAAAAAGTGTGCATTTGACCTCTCCAGCCTTCATCTATTAATACCCTTTTTCCTGCTGTTCTTGTATTGTGTCCTCCACTGTAATAAATCTTCACCTAGAGTAGAACTTGATCTGCAGTCACGTGGGTCCTTCCAGGAAATCACCAAACTAGTTGTATGTGACCACGAAGACAAGAAATTGTTTTATTAAAACTATGAATTCAAGGCCAGGTGCAGTGGTTCATGCCTATAATCCTAACACTTAGGGAGGCTGAGGTGGGTGGATCACCTGAGGTCAGGAGTTTGAGACCAGCCTAGTTAACATGGTGAAACCCCGTCTCTACTAAAAATGCAAAAAATTAGCCAGGCGTGGTGGTGGGCTCCTGTAAACCCAGCTACTCAGGAGACTGAGGTGGGAGAATCGCTTGAACCTGGAAGGCAGAGGTTACAGTGAGCCAAGATCGCGCCACTACACTCCAGCCTGGGTGATGAAGTGAGTCACCATCTAAAAAAAAAAAAAGGGAATTCAGCTGGGCATGGTGGCTCACACCTGTAATCTTAACACTTTGGGAGGCAAGACAAGTGGATTGCTTGACCCCAGGAGTTGGAGACCAGCCTGGACATCTTGGCAAAACCCCGTCTCTACAAAAAATTTAAAAATTAGCTGAGTGTGGTGGCGGGTGCCTGTAGTCTCAGCTACTCAGGAGGCTGAGGTGGGAGGATCACCCGAGCCCAGGAAGTCAAGGCTGCGGAGAGCCGTGATTGTGCCACTGCACTCCAGTGTGGGTGACAAAGTGAGACGTAGTCTCAAAATGAAATGAAATAAAATAAAAAACCATGAATTCCATTTTTAAAATTGTTACAAGATTTTAAAAATGATGTTCCATATTGAGTGTTATTTGGTACTTTGTAGTTTTCAAGGAATTGGTCATTTCATCCAACTTGTTGGATTTATATGGGAAGAGTTGTTTGGTACCGCCTTACTATTCTTTTATTAGTTTTTTTGTTTTTGTTTTTGTTTTTTTTTTTTGAGACGGAGTCTCGCTCTGTCACCCAGGCTGGAGTACAATGGCTCAATCTTAGCTCACTGCAACCTCCGCCTTCCTGAAGCGAGTCTAGTGCCTTGGTCTCCTGAGTAGCTGGGATTACAGGCGTGAGCCACTACACCAGGCTAATTTTTGTATTTTTAGTAGAGACAGGGTTTCACCATATTGCGCAGGCTGGTCTTGAACTCCTGACCTCAGGTGATCCACCCACCTCAGCCTCCCAAAGTGCTGGGATTACAGGCGTGAGCCGCGGCACCTGGCCTTGTTTCTTTATTTTGTTTTGTTTTGAGGTTTTGAGATGGAGTTTCACTCTTGTTGCCCAAGCTAGAGTGCCATGGCAAGATCTCGGCTCACTGCAACCTCTGCCTCCTAGGTTCAAGCGATTCTCCTGCCTCAGTCTCCCAAGTAGCTGAGATTACAGGCATTAGCCACCGCACCTGGCCCTCTTTTTTTAAAGACAGAGTCTCACTCTGTTGCCCAGGCTGGTGTGGAGTGACATGATCTCAGCTCACTGCAGCCTCTGCCTCCCGGATTCACGTGATCCTCCCACCTCCAGCCTCCCTAGTAGCTGGGACTAAAGGTGTGTACCACCATGCCTGGCTAATTTTTGTATTTTTATTTATTTATTGTTGCATGAGGCCTACAGCAGTAGGTGGCAAGGTGCCACGCCTGAGTGCGGATGACCAGATTGTTCTCCAATCGCCAACCTCAGTGGTGCAACGGGAGACAGACATGGGAAGGCTATGACGTCACAGGCCTTGTGACGTTATGGCAGGATACGGGGAAGGGAAGCAAAGCGAGGTAACGAGTAGCGGACTACAGCAAGAAGATGGAACATGAATTTGCATGTCATCCTTGCGCAGGGGACATGGTAATCTCTGTATCATTCCAATTTTAGTATATGTGCTGCCGAAGCGAGCACAATTTTTGATTTTTTGTAGAGACAGGGTCTTGCCATGTCACTGAGGCTGGTTGCAAACTCCTGAATTGAAGTGATTCGACCACCTCAGCCTCCCAGAGTGCCGAGATTACAGGCATGAGCCACAGCACCTACCCTCAAATGGAAATTTTAAAACAAAAATACAGTAACAACAGTTTAAAACTCACTAGATGGACTCAGTAACAATATGAAGGTGAGGAAGAGTCAGTAGACAAAGGTGGATTGATAGAAAGCACTCAAACTGGCCGGTCACTGTGGCTCACGCCTGCAATCCCAGCACTTTGGGAGGTCGAGGTGGTTGGATCACTTGAGGTCAGGAGTTCGAGACCAGCCTGGCCAACATGGCGAAACCGGTCTCTAGTAAAAATGCAAAATTAGCTGGGCGTGGTGCGCGCTTGTAATCCCAGCTACTCAGGAGCCTGAGGCAGGAGAATTGCTTCAACCTGGGACGTGGAGGTTGTGGTGAGCCGAGATTGCGCCGTTGCACTCCAGCCTAGGCAACAAGAGCAAAAAGAAAAAAAGAACCGAAACTGAGGCTGGGCACAGTGGCTCACGTCTGTAATCTCAGAACTTTAGAAGGCAGAGGTGGGTGGATCACCTGAGGTCAGGAGGTTGAGACCAGCCTGGCCAACATGGTGAAACCCTGTCTCCACTAAAAATGCCAAAATTAGCCAGGCTTGGTGGTGAGTGCCTGTAATTCTAGCTACTCAGGAAGCTGAGGCAGGAGAATTGCTTGAACCTGGGAGGCGGAGGTTGCAGTGAGTGGAGATCATGCCACTGCACTCCAGATGAAATGACAGAGCAACAATGCGTCTCAGGAAAAAAAAAAAGATCAGTGGGATTACTTGGCGTATTTCTGTTTCTTTCAGGGAAATTTATCCTAAGAAAGAGAAAGGATTATTTCAGTTTTCTCTGACAAACTTATTTTAAAAAGAGCCCTAGATCTTACACATAATTTCCTCGTGAGTCTCTAGAATTCTAAACAGGAAAGCACATTGTTAATGTTATATATTTTTTTAATAGGGCTATTTTTAGACTGGATAGAATAGCAGAATAGTTTGTGTTTTGTGTGGACTTCAGAGTACACTGAAGCCTATAAAATAACCAATCTTGTTAGACATCTATATCCGAAGTCATACGACTCCAAGCGTAGTATAACCCCTGTATATTTCTAAAGACTATCCTATTGTTATGTTTTTGGCTTTTTTTTTTTTTTTTCTGAGATGGAGTTTCGCTTTTGTTGTCCAGGCTGGAGTGCAGTGGCATGATCTCAGCTCACTGCAACCTCCGCCTTCCAGTTTCAAGCCATTCTCCTGCCTCAGCCTCATGAGTAGCTGGGATTACAAGCACGTGGCACCACTCCTGGCTGATTTTTGGATTTTTAGTAGAGACGGGGTTTCACCATATTGGTCAGGCTGGTCTTCAACTTCTGACCTCAGGTGATCAGCCCGCCTGGACCTCCCAAAGTGCTGGGTGTGAGCCACTGCTCCTGGCCATGTTTTTGCTTTTATGATGTATTTATTATAATTAGAATTTGTTCGATGCTACTGCAGGATATGAGTAATTATTAAGAGAAAATATGACTTTTTTTTTTTTTTTTTTTTTGAGACGGAGTCTCGCTCTGTAGCCCAGGCTGGAGTGCAGTGGCCGGATCTCAGCTCACTGCAAGCTCCGCCTCCCGGGTTCACGCCATTCTCCGGCCTCAGCCTCCCGAGTAGCTGGGACTACAGGCGCTGCCACCTCGCCCGGCTATTTTTTGTATTTCTTAGTAGAGACGGGGTTTCACCGTGTTAGCCAGGATGGTCTCGATCTCCTGACCTCGTGATCCGCCCATCTCGGCCTCCCAAAGTGCTGGGATTACAGGCTTGAGCCACCGCACCTGGCCGAAAATATGACTTTTTAACAAAGCAGTTCCAGGAATACATTGCAGACAAAAAAAAGATGACTGCTTAAAATAGGTCTACTGTTTTTTTTTTTGTTTTTATTTTTTGAGACGGAGTCTCGCTCTGTCGCCCAGGCCGGAGTGCAGTGGCCAGATCTCAGCTCACTGCAAGCTCCGCCTCCCGGGTTCACGCCATTCTCCTGCCTCAGCCTCCCAAGTAGCTGGGACTACAGGCGCCCGCCACCTCGCCCGGCTAGTTTTTTGTACTTTTCAGTAGAGATGGGGTTTCACCGTATTAACCAGGATGGTCTCGATCTCCTGACCTCGTGATTCGCCCGTCTCGGCCTCCCAAAGTGCTGGGATTACAGGCTTGAGCCACCGCGCCCGGCCAAAAAATAGGTCTACTGTTAAAATGTTTTCTATATTAAGGAACCTTCGTGAGATCCCTGACACCATTGTGAACACAACCTTGTGTGATTATGTTACATGATTTTCCTTTCATCCTTTTTCATTGTATCTAAGTTCTTGGCCATGCAGACACAACTGACAACACTTAATCTCTCTTGAAGACATTTTTCAATCTCTAAGTGACTACTGACTTCAACATATCTATCTTGTTTTTACCACAGCATTTTGAAACATCAGTGTAGGCCGGGCGCAGTGGCTTACGCCTATAATTCCAGCACTTTAGGGGGCCGAGGCAGACGGATCTGCTGAGGTCAAGAGTTCGGGACCTGCCTGGCCAACATGGTGAAACCCCGTCTTTACTGAAAACACAAAAATTAGCCAGGCATGGTGGCGGGTGCCTATAATCCCAGCTACTCAGGAGGCTGAGGCAGGAGAATCGCTTGAATAACTCGGGAGGCAGTTAGCAGTGAGTTGACATCACGCCATTGTACTCCAGCCTGGGCGACAGAGCAAGACTGTCTCAAAATTAAAAAAAAAATAAAATAAAATAAAATAAAAATCTGATTAATAGGGAAAATCTATATGTATACTTACAAAAAAATGCTTTTCAGGGCTGGGTGCGGTGGCTCACGCCTGTAATCCCAGCACTTTGGGAGGCTGAGGCGGGTGGATCACCCACCTGAAGCGGGTGGTCTCGACCAGGAGTTTGAGACCAACCTGACCAACATGGAGAAACCCTGTCTCTACTAAAAATACAAAATTAACCGGGTGTGGTGGCGCATGCCTGTAATCCCAACTACTTGGGAAGGCTGAGGAAGAAGAATCGCTTGAACCCGGGAGGCGGACACTGTGGTGAGCTGAGATCGCGCCATTGCACTGCAGCCTGGGCAACAAGAGCGAAACTCCATCTCAAAGAAAAAGAAAAAATTGCTTTTCAAATTTTTGCATTTCTGACAGCTGGATGTCCCCACCTGCCAACCAGTCCTGTGGCCCCCACCCAGGATCTGACTTAGCCCAAGAGGACAGCTTTAATCCCCTATGATTTCATCTCCTCCACCCAACGAATCAGCGGGCCCCCTACCCTGGCCCCTGCCCACCAAACTATCTTGGAAAAATCCCTAATCTCCAAGCCATTGGCAAGATTGATTTGAGTAATATCTCCATCTCTCACGTGGCATAGCTGGCTTCTTCACATCAGTGAAACTCTTTGATGCCACAGTCTTGAGTGGATTTTGTTTGTGTGGTGGTCAGGAAGAACCCCTCGAGCCGTTACAAATATGGGGACATTGTGGAGAACCATTTTAGGGACCCCATCCCACTGAGTACCACGAATACAGAAAAAATCTGTGATCCCGTTTATATGTTTTAGAAGTGAGAGAAACTCCAAATGAGATATGGCCAAGTTGTGCAACAGAATTTAGAATTTATTCAATATTACAGTGTTTGTATCACAGAGAACATCTTTGTCGTTTATACAGGCAATTTTCCTTGGGGCTCCCATGCTATTGAACACTGTAACGTTGATTTTGGAGAGAATCCCTGGGGATGGGGGAGGCATCGTCAACATTCCAATGCAGCATCAGCTAATTCACATGCAACAAAGACTCTCTCAATGCAGAACCATGCAAGAGCTTTCGGGAAAGTACAGCTCATTCAACATCAGAGAATTCACAATGGAGGAAAATCGTATGTACGTAATGGATGTAAAAATGCTTTGAGATGGTGCCCAGAGCTAATCAGACATCTGGGATTTTGTAGCAGAGAGGGGCCTTGTGAGTATAATGGATGAGGAAGAACCTTCAATCAGAGTTCCATTCTTAGACAATATCAGCTAATTCGGTTGGGACTTAAAATGGTCATACGTAATGAAGACGGAAAACTCGGGGAAGCGTGGAGAAAACGGAATGTGAGATCATTCACACTGGAGAGAAGCCTCCGGAGTATAATTAGTGTGGAAAATCACTTGGGGACAAGCTTAGCTTTCTCATCATTGGAGAATTCACACAAAAAAAGGAATGAGCTTGGACAGAACGTGGGAGAACTTTCAGGCACTAATCAGGCCAATTCATCCCCAAGAAAAACCTTGATGACGAAGAAGGGGAAAATGTCTTCCAGTTTTTTTCCTTATTGGATTTCAGAGAATCCTCAGTGATACACAGCGAAACTTGCTGGAGGAATTCAGGGTTTACTAAGATTCACATTAAAGCGTTAACCCCATTAAAGTACGGTTTAAACTTTTTTGCTTCTTTCACCACAGTCAAAGCTTTCATTCCTTACGTCTCTGTTGAGTGAATAAAGCAACAAGCAAACATCAATGGTGCACTGACTTTGCCCTTCAAAACATCATACAAGCCGGGTGTGGTGGCTTATGCCTGTAATCCCAGCACTTTCGGAGGCTGAAGCGGGCGGATCATGAGGTCAGAAGTTCGAGACCAGCCTGGCCAACATAGTGAAACCCCGTCTCAACTAAAAATAAAAAAATTAGCTGGGCATGGTGGTGCTTGCCTGTAGGGTCAGCTACTCAGGAGGCTGAGGCAGGAGAATCGCTTGAACCTGGGAGGTGGAGGTTGTGGTGAGCCGAGATCGTGCCACTGCACTCCAGCCTGGGCAACAGAGTGAGACTCCATCTCAAAAAAAAAACAAAAACAAAAACAAAAAATCATACAATATGTGGGGTGCAGAAAGACAGCATTGAGAGGTGCTGGGTTTGGTGCAACAATGGCAGTTGCAAATTCTGATATCATCGAAACACACCATGGGTGGGCCCCGTATATCTGATGATCTTCCAGGGGCCACATCTCTATAAATGCTGAAGATTATTTGGAGTTGGGGCTGGGGGTGCTTTTTCTCCAGGTCTGGGTAAAATGAAGTAATATGTATTTCAAAGATACATTAGGAGGATGCCAGTTTCTCTTTGTTTTATATTTTCAAAAACAGAGATTTAAAGAGGATGGGCTAGAGCTCTTGCATTCAGCTTCGCATTTCATAAGGGAAGAATCAGGCATATGTCCTGTGTTGAAGCAACACACACACACACACACACACACATGCACGCACACCATGTTTGGTGAAAGTCAGACCAGAAGAAAGCTTTCTCTAGTCCTCATCAACTGATTGCTTCTCTCCTACCAGCCTTGTTCGTGTCCTTGGACCAGCTAAGTCTTCCAAAATACATTCTTGCCTCTCCCTACAGTAACTCTCCCATTGGGTTCTTAATAGAAGTGAGTTAGGTTTTGTAGATTTCTGGCTGCTAGCTCTGCTTTGAGAAGCCAGAAAGAGGCCGGGCACAGTGGCTGACGTCTGTAATCCCAGCACTTTGGGAGGCTGAGGCAGGTGGATCACGAGGTTAGGAGTTCGAGACCAGCCTGACCAACATGGTGAAACTCCGTCTCTACTAAAAATACAAAAATAAGCTGGATGCATGATGGTGCAGGCCTGTAATGCCAGCTGCTCAGGAGGCTGAGGCAGGAGAATCGATTGAACCCAGGAAGCAGAGGTTGCAGTGAGCCAAGATCACACCACAAATACCTCTTTCTTTCTTTGTCTGTGTCCCCTAGGCCTTGGGGTTAGGACTCAGAGCTGGGATTCCTCTGTAGGCTAGGACCAATCCTGATTCTTATTCCCTCCATATAAGCAATAATTTGATTTCTAATCTCTAAACTTAGGTTGATTTTCCACTGGGAGTTATAGCAAGAGCCACAGGTTTCTGAGAAGGGGTGAGGAATGCTTTAGGCTGCAAGTAGCAGAAATCTGCCTAGAAAATAAAGACACATGACTTACAGATCAATGAGACTGGAAGTGGGGGTTCCAGGATAGGTATGGCAGCTCAGTGCTGTCATAGAGGACATAGGCTCTGCCATCCTCAGTATGTGGGCTTTTCCCCTTGGTCTTGTTGCCTCATGGTCTCAAGATGGTCCAGATCCCAGCCATCTCCCCATACTTTTGTTGTTGTTGTTGTTGTTGTTGAGACAGAGTCTCACTCTATTGCCCAGGCTATTGTGTAGTGGTGTGATCTCGGGTCACTGCAACCTCTGCTTCCCAAGTTCAAGTGATTCTCCTGCCTCAGTCTCCCAAGTAGCTGGGATTACAGGTGCCTGCCACTGCGCCCGGCTAAGTTTTGTTGTTTTTGTTTGTTTGTTTGTTTTTTTGGAGACAGAATCTTACTCTGTCACTCAGGCTGGAGTGCAGTGGCACCATCCCGGCTCACTGCAACCTCTGCCTCCCAGGTTCAGGTGATTCTCCTGCCTCATCCTCCTGAGTAGCTGGGATTACAGTCGTGTGCCACCATGCCCAGCTAATTTTGTATATTTAGTAGAGACAGGGTTTCACCATGTTAGCCAGGCTGACCTTGAACTCCCGATCTCAGATGATCCGCCCGCCTTGGCCTCCCAAAGTGCTGGAATTACAGGCGTGAGCCACCTTGTCTGGCAAACAGGATGGTGGGCTGCATGCGCCGGAAATCCCCGTATGTTTTACCAGCACAGCTAAGTCATCTCCCCACTTTTAAGCCAACTGACAGCAAAGGGAACGAGCAGCAAACTGGCTGCAGTGACAAGAGGCAAGAGGCAGCCCTGGGCTGGTTTCTCTGGGCCCTTTGTGGAGTCCCATCTCTGCTCTCACCCTCTCCTTTATCCTCTTGCCAAAACCAAGCTCATTTTCCCTCCACAATGAGGGGATTTTCTTCATGGCATAGCTGATTTTGGTTTTGCTTCAATGGCCAAGTTTCTTCTCCAGTGTAATTTTGGCCAGCACACTGGTCTGACCAGGCCCTACTTGCCCTCAGGACATCTTGTTGCTCACTGATTCTACCGTCTGCTTTTCCCGCTCGTTTCCAAAAGGGTCCGTCTGATTGGCCTGGCTGCCTTTCCCTACATTTTTGAGCCAGATGACTTCAAAAATCGTTGGCCAGCCTATATGGGATCCTGGTGCAGTGAACTGTATATTTGGGGGCTTGGCGGGTGGAAGAGAGGCAGGGTCATATGGTGTGACACAGCTGCCTGGGCTGCGGTTTCCATGGAGGGGCCGGGGGTAGCACAAGTGATAGCACCACGGCCTAGAGCATCCATACAGGGTTGCCATAGAGGTAATGGGGCAATGGCCTAGAGCATCCATAGAGGGTTCTCAGAGGCCAACAACTGTACTAGACGACAAGGCTGCTCTGTCAGGAAGAGAGACCGCGTGGAAGAACGTGAGGCACCAGTCACGTGACTGCAAAAGCCACTTTGGACATTTCAGCCCCAATAGCTGCTACGAGGAGAGGAGGCCTCAGATATAGTGGAGCAGAAATAAACCGGAATACGAGACTCACGGAACTGAGGGCATCACGACAGGTTCTTCAGTCCCAGCGACCTCAAGACTTCCATGGCTCAAGAATGTCCCCCAGTTCCCACAGCAGAAATTCCAGTGGCTGTGGGTAGAAAGCTTGAGTTCCCTCATGAACAGGGCTTTAATAGGGATTGGAAGGGTTTCTTGCCTACTAGACTTAGGATCTTGGGAAACTTTTGGCTTTGACAGGCTGAAGAAGGCACTGTGGAGGCAGGACTATTTCTTTCTTTTTCTTTGTTTTTTTTCTTTTTTTGAGACAGAGTCTCGCTCTATCACCCAGGCTGGAGTGCAGTGGCACGATCTCAGCTCACTGCAACCTCCATCTCCCAGATTCAAGCAATTCGAGGCAGCACTATTTCAAGATGACCATGTGACAGACAGAAAACGGGCTGGTTCTTCCATCAAATGGAATTTAAAAATTCCTCAATGGGGCTGGGCGAGGTGGCTCACGCCTGTAATCCCAGCACTTTGGGAGACCAAGGTGGGTGGATCACGAGGTCAGGAGATCGAGACCATCCAGGCTAACACGGTGAAACCCCATCTCTACTAAAACTACAAATAATTAGCCGGGCATGGTGGTATGCACCTGTAGTCCCAGCTACTTGGGAGGCTGAGGCAGGAGGAGAATCGCTTGAACCCAGGAGGCGAAGGTTGTAGTGAGCCGAGTTCATGCCATTGCACTCCAGCCTGGGCAACAAAGCAAGACTCTGTCTCAGAAAAAAAAAACAAAAAAACCAAAAACAGTAGCCACGTGTGGTGGTGTGTGCCTGTAGTCCCAACTACTCAGAAAACTGAGGTGGGAGGATCACTTGAGCCCAGGAGGTCAAGGCTGCAGTGAGCTATAATCATGCCACTGCATTCCAGCCCGGGCAACAGAGCAAGACCCCATCTCTTTAAAAAAAAAAAAAAAAAGTTACCAGTTTGGGGAAATTGCAGACTCTAAGCCTAAACTCTACTGGCCCAATACACATGGCAAAACATTTGGTCAGGATTCTGGGAGAATATCAAAGAATTCACAGGGCAGAGGAAAGCTATGAATATTATGAATGAGGGAAATTTTCCATTCATCTCATAATGCATACTAGAGAGACTCCCAATGAATGGTACCAGCGGAGGAAAATCCTCAGACGGAGGCGAGCAGTTATCGGAGATGCGAAAATCACAGGGGAGGACGTAGCACAGAAGAGCGTGGAACCCACGTCACAGCTTGCGCCCGAGATCATCACACAGGAGAGGACTTGCATCCTCAATGAACGGTGTTCCAAAAAAGCACGACCGCACCAAGCATCAGATAAGCGATTCTGAGCTCAGTCTTTGGAATGTAATGAATTGGGGGTGGTGATCATTTGAGAAGAAATCAGCCCTTATTCATCAGCTGATGGTTCCAACTGGAGAGAGGGTGAGTGCTCGTCACGGATGACGAAGCTCTGGGGGTGCTCCGATCACATATAACACAAGAGGCTGCAAATTGGGCCCCAGGAGGGCTGTCAGGGGGGCCTCAGGGTACACGTGACATAAAATGTTTACAAGAGGAAAACAGGATGAACGGGGCAAATTTAGAAAGTGATTTCAGGCCGGGCACTGTGGCTCACACCTGTAATCCCAGCACTTTGGGAGGCTGAGGTGGGGCGGGGGAGGGGAATCACTTGAGGCCAGGAGTTTAAGACAAGCCTGGGCAACACAGCAAGACTCCATCTCTACCAAAAATAAAGCATAAATCAATAAAACATTTTAAAAAGCTTTTCTTTTTTGGAACTTGTCCTCTTAGCACCAGCAATGGCTGTGGAGAATGCAGACACCCTTTGGGGGAGTTTGCTCAGATGACACAGCTGTGCACGTGTGATCCTTGGGGCAACGCACAGGGGTGCCCTAATACCATGCACAAGAATCCAGGCCCAGGCCAGGTGCGGTGGCTCACGCCTGTAATCCAGCACTTTGGGAGGCCGAGGCAGGCAGATCACCCGAGGCCAGGAGTTCCAGACCAGCCTGGCTGACATGGTGAAACCTCGTCTCTACTAAAAATACAAAAATTAGCCATGCGTGGTGGTGTGTGCTTGTAGTCCCAGCTACTTGGGAGGCTGAAGCAGGAGAATCACTGGAACCTAGGAGGCAGAGATGGAGGTTGCTGTGAGCTGAGATCACACCACTGCACTCCAGCCTGGGTGAAAGAGTGAGAATCTGTCAAAACAAACAAACAAAAAAGAGCCTGGTGGCTACTGGGGAACGTGCCCCAGGGGATACTGCGGTGGCTGCTTTGTTCATTCCTTCATTCTTTTCATGTCTTTGGAGCATCTATTCTGTGCCTGGCACCACTCTTTGTTGGGGGATAGAGGACAGGGCAACCTTGGGGAGGACAGACATAGGTGGGTCAGGGAAGTAGTGGCTGCTACTTCAGATTACAGGGGTGTGTGTGTCCCAAGGTTCCAGAGGGGAGGGAGCTTAGGTTGGGGCTCTGGGAAAGAGGGAGGAAGACTCTGATCTAATGACTGCCTACCACCTGTCAGGCTGGCATGTACTTTCTCACAGCAACCCTGCAAGCTTGGTCCTATTTTCCTCACTTTGCAAATGGAGAAAATAAGGTACATGAACAGCTGGTAAGTGGTAGAGCCAGTACTGAGGCTGGGCTGGCCTCACTCCAAATCCCATTTCTTTTACTTATTTTTTTTAATTTTTATTTTTTTCTGAGACGGAGTCTTGCTCTGTCACCCAGGCTGGAGTGCAGAGGCATGATCTTGGCTCACTGCAACCTCCGCCTCCGGGACTCAAGTGATTCTCCTGCCTCAGCCTCCCAAGTAGCTTGGATTACAGGTACCTGCCACCAAGCCTGGCTAATTTTTGTATTTTTAGTGGAGATGGGGTTTCACCACATTGGCCAGGCTGGTCTTGAACTTCTGACCCTCATGATCCACCTGCCTCAGCCTCCCAAAGTGCTGGGATTACAGGCTTGAGCCACTGTGTCCGGCCTCTTTTTTTTTTTTTTTTAAATTATTTAGACACAGGGTCTCACTCTGTCACCCAGGCTGGAGTGCACTGGTGTGATCATGGCTCACTGCAGCTTCAACTTTCTGGGCTCAAGCTATCCTCCTGCCTCAGCCTCCCAAGCAGCTGGGATTACAGGCATGCACCACCACACCTGGCTAATCTTTGTTTTCTGTAGAGATGGAGGTCTTACTATGTTTCCCAGGCTGGCCTCAAGCAATCCTCCCGCCTTGGCCTCCCAAAGTGCTGGGATTATAGGCGTAGGCCACCACGCCCGGCCCAAATCCCATTTCTTTCCACTATCACAAGGAACAGAACTGGTCCTTCATCAGCAGTGTTCCTTGGGATGTGTCTGCAGAGGCGTGGGAGACAATGAGAGGCACCCAGTGAACAGGGAGGAAGGGGGATGGAGGGAAGCACACTAGCTGTTGCAGACTCTCCTCAGGGAACAGGGAAGAACACACTCATTCATTCCTTCATTCACACATTTAGTCAGTTTTTTTTAGAGACAGGATCTTGTTCTGTCAGCCTGGCTGGAGTGCAGTGGCACAATCATAGCTCACTGCACCCTTGAGCTCCTGGGTTCAAGTGACTGTCCCACCTCGGCCTCCTGAGTAGCTGGGACTACAGGCCATGCCACCACACTTGGCTACGTTTTTAATATTTTGAAGATATGGAGTCTCACTATGTTGCCCAGGCTGGTCTCAAACTTCTGGCCTCAAGTGATCCTCCCACCTTGGCCTCCCAAAGTGCTGAGATTACAAGTGTGAGCCACTGTACCTAGTGATAATTAGTAAATTCCTTACTGAGCCCTATGGGGTGCCAAGCACAGTGTCGAGGTGCTGGAGATATGCGTGCGTGAGGCTGACACGTGCTCACCCTCATGGGGCTTCCATCTGAGAAGGCATACAGACACTCCAGCGCGCTAAGTGGTGGGACGGGGGCTCATTGGGCCCCGTGGAAGCTCAGAGAATCAGAGAATGGCGTAACACAGACTCACAGGGTGGAGGGAGACTCCTGGGAAGAGGTAACTGCTTATGAAATGCTGGGAAGGCCAGGCACGGTGGCTCACCCTGTAATCCCAGCACTTTGGGAGGCCAAGGCAGATAGATCACGAGGTCAAGAGATTGAGACCATCCTGGCCAACATGGTGAAACCCCGTCTCTACTAAAAATAGAAAAATTAGCTGGGTGTGGTGGTGGGCACCTGCAGTCCCAGCTACTCAGGAGGCTGAGGCAGGAGAATCGCTTGAACCTGGGAGGTGGAGGTTGCAGTGAGCTGAGATCGCACCACTGCACTCCAGCCTGGGCCACAGAGCGAGACTCCATTTTAAAAAGAAAAGAAAGAAAATAAATGCTGCGAAGTGCCTTCTGGAAAGGTGCATGCAGGAGGGTCTGCTGGTGGCAGAGCTGAGTGATCGCAATCGCAGCTGACATGAGCCCAGGACTGTCTGGTAACAGTATGTGGGGTGGTGGGTGGCAGGGAAAAAGGCCAGAAGCGAGACCAGGACATCCGGGGCCCAACAGGCCTTATAAAGAGTTCAGACTGGGTCCTGGGTCATGATGGGAAACCAGTGAAGGATGTGAAGCTCGGGGCGATGACCGGTGAAGCCCAAGGCTGCAACACAAGGGGAGAGCTGTCCAAAGGTTCACCAAATTCTGGCTGGGCGTGGTGGCTCACGCCTGTAATCCCAGCACTTTGGGAAGTGGAGGCTGGTGGATCACCTGAGGTCAGGAGTTCGAGACCAGCCTGACCAACATGGAGAAACCCTGTCTCTACTAAAAATACAAAAATTAGCCAGGCATGGTGGTGGGCACCTGTAGTCCTAGCTACTCGGGAGAATCGCTTCAACCCAGGAGACAAAGGTTTCAGTGAGGCGAGATTGCACCATTGCACTTCAGCCTGGGCAACAGAGCGACTCTGTCTCAAAAAAAAAAAAAAAAAAAAAAGCAGCATGCAGGAAGGTCTGCGGGTGGCAGAGGTGAGTGATCGCAATCGCAGCTGACATAAGCCCACTGCTGTCCAAAAACAAAAACAAAGCGTATAGGGTGGCAGGCGGCAGGGAAAGAGACCGGAAGCTGGACGAGGGCATCCTGGGCCCGACAGGCCTTATGGGTCCTGGGCAATGATGGGATATTGGTGAAGGGTGTGAGGCTGGGGGCGATGGCCTGCAAAGCCCGAGGATGCAACACGAGGGCAGAGCTGTCCAAAGATTTGCCAAATTCGGGCAGAACGGTGCAAGAGTGAGCACATGAGTTCTGTCTTTTTTCCCTCATGAACCAAGGCGCACTGAGCAGTGAGCAGTAAAGCTAGGAGTGACTAAGGGTGATCCGAGTGGGAGCTGCCAGCACCAGGTGCCAGGGCTGCGGTTTCCAGCTTTGGGGTCGACGTTCCTGAGCACACATCCCCCTCTTGTGGTGAAGAGCGGTATTGCCACTGAATAGAAAGGCTGGGGACTTCCTCCAGGCTCTCATCCTGAAAACCCCAAGGTATAGGCCAGGGACCACATCTACCTTGTGAACCCCAGGAGATTTCCCACTTCTTTTTAAGAAAAATCTGATTAAGGCCGGGCGCAGTGGCTCACGCCTGTAATCCCAGCACTTTGGGAGTCCGAGGCAGGTGGATCATTTGATGTCAAGAGTTCGAGACCAGCCTGGCCAACATGGTGAAACCCCGTCTCTACTAAAAATACAAAAATTAGCCGGTGTGGTGGCCGGTGCCTGTAATCCCAGCTACTCGGGAGGCTGAGGCAGGAGAATTGCTCGAACCCGGGAGGCAGAGGTTGCAATGACCTGAGATCCCGCCGTGCATTCCAGCCTGGAAAACAGAGCAAGACTCCGTCTCAAAAACAAAACAAAAAAAAAAACAAACAAAGAAAGAAAGAAAGAAAGAAAGAAAAAGAAAGAAAGAAAGAAAGAAAGAAAGAAAGAAAGAAAGAAAGAAAGAAAGAAAGAAAGAAAGAAAGAAAAAGAAAGAAAGGAAGGAAGGAAGGAAGGAAGGAAGGAAGGAAGGAAGGAAGGAAGGAAGGAAGGAAGGAAGGAAGGAAGGAAGGAAGGAAGGAAGGAGAAAGAGAGAAAAAGAAAAATCTGATTAATGGGGAAAAGCTATATGTATACGTAGAAAAAAATACTAGAAAGACACTGAAATGTTACCGGTAATTCTTTCAAGAATATGTGACTAATTTTTTTCACTTTCTTTATATGTATTTCAAAATGTTCTATTTCATGCCTTTTGTTGATAAGACAAAAAATGTATCATAATTTAAAAAAAGAAAGGCCAGGCACAGTGACTCACGCCTATAATCCCAGCACTTTGGGAGGCTGACCGAGGTGGGCAGATCACAAGGTCAGGAGATCGAGACCATGTTGGCTAACACAGTGAAACCCGTCTCCACTAAAAAACACACACACACACACAAAAATTAGCTGGGTGTGGTGGTGGGCGCCTGTAGTCCCAGCTACTCAAGAGGCTGAGGCAGGAGAATGGCGTGAACCCTGGAGGCGGAGCTTGCAGTGAGTCGAGATGGCGCCACTGCACTCCAGCCTGGGCAACGGAGTGAGACTCCGGCTCAAAAAAAAAAAAAAAAAAAAAGATTAATTTAATTTAAAAAATTAAAAAAAGGAAAAAACGAGAAGAGGCCGGGTGCAGTGGCTCACGCCTGTAATCCCAGCACCTTGGGAGGCCGAGGCGGGTGGATCATGAGGTCAGGAGTTTGAGACCAGCCTGACCAACATGGTGAAATCCCATCTCTACTAAGAGTACAAAAATTAGTCAGGCTTGGTGGCGCACACCTATAATCCCAGCTACTCGGGAGGCTGAAGCAGAAGAATTGCTTGAGCCCGGGAGGTGGAGGTTGCAGTGAGCTGAGATCGTGCTATTGCACTCCAGCCTGGGCAACAAAGCGAGACACCGCTCAAAAAAAAAAAAAAATGGCTGGGCGCGGTGGCTCACGCCTGTAATCCCAGCACTTTGGGAGGCCGGGGAAGGCGGATCACCTGAGGTCAGGAGTTCAGGACCAGCCTGACCAACACGGAGAAATCCTGTCTCTACTAAAAATACAAAATTAGCTGGGCATGGTGGCGCATGCCTGTAATCCCAGCTATCGGGAGGCTGAGGCAGGAGAATCACTTGAATCCGGAAGGCGGAGGTTGTGGTGAGCCGAGATTGCCCCATTGTACTTCAGCCTGGGCAACAAGAGCGAAACTCCACCCCCCCAAAAAAGGAAAGAAAGAAAAGAGACCAGGCATGGTGGCTCATGCTTGTAGTCTCGGCACTTTGGAAGGCTGAGTGGGAAGATGTGAGGCCAGGAGTTTGAGACCAGCACGGACAACATAGTCAGATCTGCATCTCAAAAAAAAAAAAAAAAAAAAAAGGAAGAAGAAGAAGAAAAAGAAAAGAAAATGAAAAAAGAGCAGAAGTGACAGACAAGTGGCCCGAAGGAGACTAAGGTGGAGGCAGGTCCTGGTGAGGACCATACCCAGGGGTGACAATACCACGCCAGGCTTCCCAAAGAACGGCCTCCCTGTGCACCTCTCCAGATACATCCTTTGTGTCCCTTCAGCTCACACATATGTGGCCTCTCTCGGCCATGACCTTGGCAGTCCCTGCCCTTAGGGCTTTTTTTCTCACGTGCTCCCCTTCCCCTCAAAGTCAAAGCCCTCTGACCTGGTTACCTGGGTGGGCCTGACCTCTGGTTCTGGGCGGTCTAGAGGTCTATTTTTGTGTGTATGTGTTTGTGAGAGACAGTCTTGCTCTGTTGCCCAGGTTGGAGCAACCTCCGCCTCCCGGGTTCAAGTGATTCTCCTGCCTCAACCTCCCAAGTAGCTGGGATTACAGTGTGTGTTCCACTACGCCCGGCTCATTTTTGTATTTTTAGTAAAGATGGGGTTTCAACATGTTGGCCAGGCTGGTCTCGAACTCCTGACCTCAGGTGATCCAACAGACTTGGCCTCCCAAAGTGCTGGGATTACAGGTGTGAGCCACTGTGCCCGACCCAATAACTTATTTCTTGCTTTCTGGTGTTTGATATCTTTATCCCAAATCTCTAAAGTCCCAACCTTCTTACCCATTAGCCAAAACTCTCAGAAATGGACCTCATAGGGGACACAGCCTCTTCATTCTGCTGATAAAAGCAGGTATTTACCCAGCACTGGTTGGTGCTGTTGGCACAGACACTGACAGCTCTCAAGCTGTCTGGGCTCACATCCCTGGTCTCTCCCCGCCCCCACCTGGCATGTTGCATGAGCTGGAGCCAGTCACCTCCCTGGGCCTCTATTTCCTCACCTCCGAAACAGCAATGCCAAGAGCACGGTTTCAGGGGGCTATTCTGAGCATTATATATGCTCATAGATGGGCCTGGCACAAAGTAAGTGGTCAGTAAATGTCAGTTACTCTTATTTCCTAATACCCTGTGTTCATCGCTTCATCCTCCTTCCTCGTAATTATCCACTTTGCCATTTCTATTTCTGTCCATCAAAGCTTCTCCCAGTGTCTTTTCTGGTCACCTGTGCCCCCTCCTCTCCTATTGCTGACACACAGCCTGGGCCATTTTTCTTACCAAGACCTCCCATCCCTCATCCTTCAAACGTCTTCCTATCTCTTTCTTGCCTCCTTTTGGAAACCTGCAGATCCCATGTAGCATCTTGGGCATTTTTGTACTTAGAAGCCCATCTTTTGACACCCACTCTATGATAATTTCACACCAGCAGTTCACCAGGCCTGGCTGGCTGCCTTGGGGCTGGCAGTGTGGTTTAGCAGAAAGAGCACTGGGCTGGGGGCACAGCGACCATCTCTGCGTGGGCTCTGCCACCAGCTCCTCCGACCACAGTGCAGGTGGCCCTTCCTCGGTCTGCATCTTATGGACAGGAGGAACTTTAGGGCTGCAGGGAACTCTAACAGCCTGTGGTTTTGAATCCAGCACTTCCTGAGCCCCCAGCATGGGCTACGGTGTGTGCCACGTGCTTTTGTCTGTTCATTCCACAAATTTCAATTGAGCCAATACTGGCCGGACCCTGTCCTAGGCGATGGAGCTGCAAGGGAGACTAGGACAGACTGTGACATCCTTCATAGAATGAGGTCAGAGCTGCCTGGATAGGAAGTGACTCTGCCATCACTTCCTGTATGAGCTGAAGCCTGGGATGAGGATGGGGCAATCGATGGGGAAGTGGGGAGCACCTGTGCCGTGGGGTGGGCGAGATGCAGACATGTCTGTGTTTCTGCTGTGCCTCCTGTTCCTCTGCTGGGATTGGGACTATTTCCATCCTGCTGACCCCTTGCGACTCACACTTGGGGGGCTGCCTCTTGGGTTAGACCTTCCACCCCCGCGGTCTGTTGTTCACTGACCACTACTGTTGTTGTAATACTCCATGATGTTATTCAGGGTCTCCATAAAGATGTCCTCCCTAGCCTTTTGAAGTTGGTTCTGCTTCTCCCAGTCCTCTACTCCTTTCACGTGTCTGCATGATCCCAGGGCTCAGCCTTCCCGTCTTCACTGTGGTAGTGGAAGAATGCACGGTCATTGAGGAAGACAGTGCCCTGCAGCCTGTGGGTGCCTTTGCTAGGCCTGGACAGCCCAGTGTAGAGATAGGTCAGAGAGTAATGACCTGCAAAAGAAAAGACTCTGAGGGCTGGGGTCCATGCAAGGGTGTCCCACTGTGGGGCTGCAGAGGGCCAGGAGGGGAGCCTGGCCACTGGCCTCTTCCTCCCCAGCTCTCTCCTCTGCTCTCAGTTTCACACCATCAGAGCCTCACTCAAGGAAACAGGCTCTGCTTTCATGCTGGGGATGATATTTCAGAGACCATTCTATGCCTTCACTACAGAGTTTAATCTGCTTGGCACAGAAGAAGATAACATTTCTCAGCCTCCTTATAGATACATCGGAACCATGTGACTGAGTTTTGTCAAACAAGAATGTGAGTGGAAGTGACTGATGTCTTTCTTCTGGTCCAAGACCCTACCACCTGGCTTGCCCCTACTGTCTCTTATCCCTTTCGTTGATGACTATGGAGGCCACAGGATGAAACAGAAGAGTCCCAAGATGCAAACAGCCTGGATCCCTGAGTCACCCTGTGGAGGAGAGGAACCTTGCCCAATCTGCATTGAACTTGACATGAGAAATAAACATTTCTAGTCCAACTGGACAAATACATATAGTTAGAAAGTGTAGGAAGGTGAATTTACTAGAAAACTCAAGAAGTGACCCAGAATTAATCAGCATGGGGTAAGGCTAGGATACCTCTCAGAATTCCTGGCATTGTACCTTGCAATTTGGTACAAGATGGAAGCTGAGAGAGTGGGACATTTCCACAATGAGTTCCATAGTCAATTTAGAATATAATTTACGTGATTGTTAGTAATGTTGGAGGTCATATGGCAGATTTCTAATTTAAGTACTGAAATCATTCTTGCTCATGAGTTTCTGAATGTGATTAGCCTTTAAATCAGACCTTGCATAAAATAGATTACCCTCTACAATGTGGGTGGGCCTCATCCAATCAGTGGAAGGCGTCAAGAGAAAAGGCTGAGGTACCCCAGAGAAGAAATAATTCTGCCTCCAGAGACTACCCTTGGACTTAGGACAGCAATACCAACTTTTTCCTGGGTCTCCAGCCTGCTGGCTTGCTTTGCTGATTTAGGACTTTTAGCCCTCAGAATTGTGTGAGCCACAAGAAATACTAAATAAAACTCCTCCCTTTCTCTCTTTTGTATATACACACACACACACTCGTGTATATATATATACACACACACACATATATTTAGTGTATATATACAGTGTATATTCATATATACATATGGGCTTGTGTATACAATGTATATTAGTTTTGTTTCCCTGGAGAACCCTGAATAATTAAGATTTAGATGCAGAATGGGATTAACATTCTAAATGTGATTTTTTTTTTTTTTTTTGAGATGGAGTCTCACTCTGTCGCCCAGGCTGGAGTGCAGTGGCACGATCTCAGCTCACTACAAGCTCTGCCTCCCGGGTTCATGCCCTTCTTCTGCCTCAGCCTCCCAAGTAGCTGGGACTACAGGCGCCCGCCACCACGTTGGGCTAATTTTTTGTATTTTTAGTAGAGACAGGGTTTCACCATATTAGCTGGGATGGTCTCGATCTCCTGATCTCGTGACCCACCCACCTTGGCCTCCCAAAGTGCTGGGATTACAGACGTGAGCCACCGCTCCCGGCCGTAAATGTGATTATTATAAAACTAACATGAAACACCTATTCTGACAATTTGTAAATGTCATGAATTTTAAACCCACATAACTGAGAAGCCATTCGCTTCCAGGTCTTTATCCTGCACATTCTCATGCCACAAGCAGCCTCCTTTCCCTGTCTTAGAAGTGACTCCTGATCTCCCACCAAGTTCCCACTGCCTTCTCTTCCGGCCACTCGCCTTCCAGACCCACTGCAGTGGTGTCTCAGTGTGGGGTGAGGGCACGGGTTTCCTTCTAGCACCATCCTCCAGCCCACCTGTCTTCCCACTTTCCCCTTGGGGTTACTCTCTCTTTCCCTCAGCATCAGGCAGGTGTACCCAGCCACCGGAAGGAGGGAAGGAACAGGAGCAGAAGCAGCTCCAGGCATGTGGACCCCAAACAAGTCGCTTGGTCTTTGGAGTCTTTTTTTCACTGTAAACTAGGGGTTTTAGATTCAGATTCCTGAAGGTCTTATTTCGGGCAAGCGCAGAGGCTCCCTGAATGCTCGTGGGTGTGTGTGAGCTGAGTGAGTTGACAGCCTTGGGCACCCATTCCTGCCGTATGCCAGGGAATCCCAGCGCATCCAGCCTTTCTCCCAGCCACATGTCCTGTTTCTCACCTCCTTCTAGTCCTCTCCAGCACCCATCCCTTGCTTTCCGCACTCACCATCTTGGGTCTCCTGGGGGACAGCAGGACCCAGAAACAGCAGCAGAGACAGCAGGACAGGCACCATTCTTACCATCGTGTCTGCTTGGAGGGTTCTGGGCAGGAGGCACAGGTATTATCCTGGGTCCTGGGGCCCTGCCTAGGGGAGGTGAATCTACAGGCCAATGGGAGTGCCAGGACAGGCTCCTCGCCTGACAGTGAGAAAGAAGTATGCACAAGACAGGCTGGGCAGAGATTGTGATCAGTGAGTCTACATACAGGTTATACAAATGCAGAGCTGAGACGGTTGATCTCTGGACGGAGGCTTTGTGTGTGCCTGGGGCGGAAGGATGCCAGTGGGTGGGAGGTGTGTGTGATGGGTGGCAGGTGCCTGGGATGTGTCGCCCTTCCAGTCTATTATGACACCCTCTGGGGTCACTTGAGTGTTGTCAAACCAGACTTCATCCCTGCCTTCTGGAAAAAGCCTCAACATGTCCAGGACGTGGACCTGGGTAGACCCCAGCTGGGGCGGGACCCTCACTCTCCCACACCCGATCCTGCCAGAGCTGTCTGGAGGACATTCCCATTCCCATCTCTCCCTCCTTCCTTTCTGTGCCTGTGGAACCCCAGTCTTCCATGATCAAAGGAGAAATAGTCGCATCCTCCTTTTGCAGCCTCCCTGGCAATAGAACAAGCAGATGTGTACGGGGTTTATGCTCAGCAAGCATAAACCCTGGATATCGGGTCAAGTGTTAGGGAAACAAAGAGGGGGGCACAGTGGACAATGCTTTCTGGTGGTCTTGGCAGGGGCTGCAACTGCCAGCTCCGGGGGTCAGTGGGGCTGCAGTAGTTGCGGGGGCGTCGGAGTTCCAGCCCCTGGGGACGCTGTTGATTCCGTGTTGTGGCCTCTGCTGCCCCCTGCTGGCAGCTTCTGTGTGTTTACCGGGCCGGTTGCTGGTGTGATTTTGACTGTTCCGCTCCTCTGGAATTCTGAGCCTGGGTTCTCCATCCTTTCTGTGGATTCTGAGAGCTAACCAATAAATACGTTTATTTTCTTTTTTTTTTTTTTTTTTTTTTTTTTTTTTTTTTTTTTTTGAGACGGAGTCTCGCTCTGTCGCCCAGACTGGAGTGCAGTGGCGCGATCTCCACTCACTGCAAGCTCCGCCTTCCCGGGTTCCCGCCATTCTCCTGCCTCAGCCTCCCGAGTAGCTGGGACTACAGGCGCCCGCCACCGCGCCCGGCTAATTTTTTTGTATTTTTAGTAGAGACGGGGTTTCACCGTGTTAGTCAGGATGGTCTCGATCTCCTGACCTCGTGATCCGCCCGTCTCGGCCTCCCAAAGTGCTGGGATTCCAGGCGTGAGCCACCGCGCCCGGCCTATTTTCTTTTTAAGGTCAGAACTGGATTACGTTTCTAGTAAAGAATGCTCCTGGTGGATGCAGAGATTGGTACAAGGATTGTTTCCAGGCAATAGTTGCTCAGGGAAATGGAGGGCTGGGACTCTGAGGTTGGTTATGGGGCCAGATTGGGGCTGAGCAGTGAAAACACAGGGGTCGGCCGGGCACGGTGGCTCAAGCCTGTAATCCCAGCACTTTGGGAGGCCGAGACGGGCGGATCACGAGGTCAGGAGATCGAGACCATCCTGGCTAACACGGTGAAACCCCGTCTCTACTAAAAAAATACAAAAAACTAGCCGGGCGAGGTGGCGGGTGCCTGTAGTCCCAGCAACTCGGGAGGCTGAGGCAGGAGAATGGCGCAAACCCGGGAGGCGGAGCTTGCAGTGAGCTGAGATCCAGCCACTGCACTCCAGCCTGGGCAACAGAGCGAGACTCCGTCTCAAAAAAACAAAAAACAAACAAACAAAAAAAAACACAGGGGTCTTGGGGGATTCTGGCAGACCTGGTGTGCAGTGATAACTTCAATAGTTGGCTGAGGTATCTGTTGTGGTAGATTGGAATGAAGTGCTCATTGAAGGTGTTGACTTAAAAAAAAGTCACAAAGCCGGGCGCAGTGGCTTAAGCCTGTAATCCCAGCACATTGGGAGGCCGAGGCGGGCGGATCACGAGGTCAGGAGATCGGACCATCCTGGGTAACACAGGAAACCCTGACTTCGAGGTGGCAGGCGCCTGTAGTCCCAGCATCTGAGGCTGGGTGAACCGGGAGGCAGCTTGCAGTGAAATCCCCTGTCCAGCCTGGGTGACAGAGCGAGACTACTCAAAAAAAAAAAAAAAAAAAAAAAAGTCACAAAAACTGTAATAGCCGGGCCGAGGAGGATGGCAGGAGATCGCCTGGGTAACACAGTGAAACCCTGTCCCAGCTAGGCGCCTCGGGAGGCTGAGGCAGGAGAATGGCGTGAACCCGGGAGGCGGAGCTTGCAGTGAGCTGAGATCCGGCCACTGCACTCCAGCCTGGGTGACAGAGCGAGACTCCCCTCAAAAAAAAAAAAAAAAAAAAAAAAGTCACAAAGCCGGGCGCAGTGGCTTAAGCCTGTAATCCCAGCACATTGGGAGGCCGAGGTAGACAGATCACAAGGTCAGGAGTTCGAGACTAGCCTGCCCAATATGGTGAAACTCTGTTTCTACTAAAAATACGAAAATTAGCTGGATGTGGTGGCGTGTGTTTATAATCTCAGTTACTCCGGAAGCTGAGGCAGGAGAATCGTTTGAATCCGGGAGGCGGAGGTGGCAGTTAGCCGAGATGGCGCCACTGGCGACAGTGGTGATCCAGCCTGGTGACAGAGCGAGACTCCGTCTCAAAAAAAAAAAAAAAAGTCACAAAATGGGTTAATTTAATTTAAAAGGAGAGCTCGGGTCAGGCTCAGTGGCTCACACCTGTAATCAGCTTTGAGAAGCCGAGGTGGGAGGATCTCTTGAGGCCAGGGATTCTAGACCAGCCAGGCATCACAGCAAGACCCCACCCCACAAAAAAACAAAAATTAGCCAGGCATGGTGATATGTGCCTGTAGTTGCAGTTACACAGGAGGCTGAGGCAGGAGGACCACTGGAACCCAGCTATGAGGGTGCCACTGCATTGCAGCATGGGTGACAGACATGGGTGACAGCATGGGTGACTCTGTCATTTTTTTGTTTTGTTTTTTTTGTTTTTTTGAGAGGGAGTCTTGCTCTGTTGCCCAGGCTGGAATGCAATGGCACAATCTCAGCTCACTGCAACCTCTGCCTCCCGGGTTCAAGCAATTCTCCTGCTTCAGCCTCCTGAGTAGCTGGGATTACAGGCGCCCGCTACCACGCCCGGCTAATTTTTGTATTTTTAGTAGAGACGGGGTTTCACCATGTTAGCCAGGCTGGTCTCCAACTTCTGACCTCAAGGATCTGCCCAACTCAGACTCCCAAAGTGCTGGGATTACAGGTGTGAGCCACCACACCTGGCCTGGAGGTCTATGTTTGGGCTGAGTCCTAGAGCCTGTGCTTTTGAGGCAGAGCCAATACAGAGGAAGCAGGTAAGGGAGGGGCTTTGGGTGGGGTTGGAGGTGGCTGCCGCAGGACAGGGCACCCCACAGCCACAGTGGCCATACTCCGGTTGGCTATACTGGCTCTCACAGTACAGATCCCCTCAGGCAAGACCTCAAATGCAGTAAAAAGTAGATTCACCTGCAGTGAGACCCAGTGAGGAAACAGCAGGTGCCCAGACTAGTAGAAAAATAAAGTGACTGGAATCACAGCTTTGCAGCCTCTGAGGCCAAAGGCTCCAGAGATTGGGTTAAAGAGCAGTCCTGTGCTGCCCCCAGGACTGTGGTGGGAGCAGCGGCTAAGTAGCGGCTCCTGGAACTGGGGCAGGCCGGGCAGATTCCTCAATCCCTTTGTGGAGGTGAAGGCAACTCCATCTTGGATGCTGATCTGCCATGTTGACTAATCATTAACCCTAGTTCTGGGAAGGTCTCTAAGATTTTATTTTATGTTTTTTGAGATGGAGTCTCACTGGAGTACAGTAGCCCGTTAGCAGCTCACTGCAACCTCTGCCTCCCGGGTTCAAACGATTCTTCTGCCTCAACCTCCAGAGTAGCTGGGATTACAGGTGCGCATCACTACACTCAGCTAATTTTTATATTTTTAGTAGAGAAGGGTTTTGCCATGTTGGCCAGGCTGGTCTCGAACTCCTGGACCTCAGGTGATCCGCCTGCCTCGGCCTCCCAAAGTGCTGGGAATACAGGAATTAGCTACCATGCCTGCCCTAGACTGCCTTTGTATGACTAACAGATTGGCCACAAGATTAGAAATTATGGTTTAGGAGTCATGCAGCTGTAGGCTACAAGATTCTGACCCTCCCTAACCCACTCCTAAAATCAGTGCTTGAGATTTTTTTTTTTTTTTTTTGAGACAGAGTTTTGCTCTTGTCGCCCAGGCTGGAGTGCAATGGCGGGATCTCGGCTCACTGCAACCTCTGCCTCCCGGGTTCAAGCGATTCTCCTGCCTCAGCCTCCCGAGTAGCTGGGATTATAGGCGCCTGCCACCATGCCCAGCTAATTTTTTGTATTTTTAGTAGAGAGAGGGTTTCTCCTCAGGTGATCCTCCCGCCTCAGCCAAAGTGCTGGGATTACAGGTGTGAGTCACCATGCCCAGCCTAGTGCTTGAGATATTTTGCAGACCCTGCACCTGATGGATCAGCTGGCACCACCCAGACGGATAAACTGGCTTAACCATCTTGTAGCCTCACCACCCAGGAACTGACTCAGTGCCAGAGGATAGCTTCAACTCGCTGGGATATCATCTCCAACCCAACCAATCAACACTCTTGACTCAATGGCCTTCCCCCATACACCAAATTATACTTAAAAACCCTGATCCCTGAATGCTCGGGGAAACTGATTTGAGTCAAAATAAAACTCCAGTCTCCAGCACAGTTGGCTCTGCATGAATTACTCTTTCTCTATTGCACTTCCCCTGTCTTGATAAATCGGCTCTGTCTAGGCAGCGGGCAAGGTGAAACCATTGGGCGGTTCCACTCTTCCTTGGGCCCCTCAGCTTCCTTGGACTTTGGGGATAGGTTTGCACAGACTTGCCCGCTTCGGAACATCCTTCCTCCTATTGTAACTCCCCAAGGGGTTCACCTTGCCTGCTGTCTAGACAGAGCCAATTTATCAAGACAGGGGAAGCACAATAGAGAAAGTAATTCACCCAGAGCCAGCTGTGCCGGAGACTGGAGTTTTATTATTACTCAAATCAGTCTCCCGAGTCAGGGATCAGAGTGGTTTTTTTTCTTCTTCTTGTTTTGAGACGGAGTCTCGCTCTGTTGGCCAGGCTGGAGTGCGGTGGCGCGATCTCTGCTCACTGCAACTTCCGCCTCCCAGGTTCAAGCGATTCTCCTATCTCAGCCTCCCTAGTTGCTGGGGCTACAGACGCCCACCACCACGCCCAGCTAATTTTTGTATTTTTAGTAGAGAAAGGGTTTCATCACGTTGGCCAGGCTGGTCTTGAACTCCTGACCTCAAATGATCCACCCACCTCAGCTTCCCAAAGTGCTGGGATTACAGGCGTGAGCTTTTACAGAGTTTTAAAGGATAATTTGGTGGGTAGGGGGCCAGTGAATCGGGAGTGCTGGCTGGTTGGCTGGGGGTTGAAATCACAGGGAGTGGAAGCTGTTCTCTTCCGCTGAGTCAGACCCTGGGTGGGGGCCACAGATCTGGTTGACAAGTCCAGGTGGGGCCATCCGGTTGTTTGAAATGCAAAAACCTGAAAAGCCATCTCAAAAGGCTGATCTTAGGTTCACAATAGTGATGTCACCTTCAAGAGTGATTGGGGAAGTTGCAAATCTCATTTCCTCCAGAATAATGGCTGGTAATACTTAGAATTCCAGCTCTTCTTATTCTAACTTGATGGCTGGTGGCCTTTCTTTCATTTTACAAGAAGAGTTTAGCTTTGGGGAAGGGCTATTATATTTAGTTTACAAACTAAATTCCTTCCCAAGGCTAGTTCTGCCTACACCCAGGAATGCATAAGGAGAGTTTAGATGTTAGAAGCAAGATGGAGTGGTTAGGTCTGATGTTTCACTGTTATAATCTCCTTAGTTATAATTTTGCAAAGGTGGTTTCACTGTTCTTCCACCGGGGTTGTGGAAAGGGAAGGTCGGGTGTCAGAGAAGGGTCTTTCAGGCTAGAGTGAGGCCTCTATTCTTGGGGTGGGTGGTTGGAGACCAGGACAGAGGACTGCCCCCATTTAGACATGGTGTGTGAGGGCTGGCCTCTGACTACCCTAAGCACAACGAGCCTCGCCCCCACTTATCCTCACTTGGGGCTCCACTTTCTTCAAGGCTGGGGTGCCCGAGGAAGGACACGGATGGGGACACAAAAACAACTCTCATTTCCTACATGTCCTTGAGTTTCAGGCATGGGTACTGCTTCTCCGAAGTCCCCTAAATACAGGGACACAGGTGCAGTCACATGACTTAGGCCTTTCTTTTCTTTTTGAAGTCGGGGTCTCTCTCTGTCCCCCAGGTTGGAGTGCAGTGGCGCGATCTTGGCTCACTGCAACCTCCGCCTCCTGGGTTCAAGCAGTTCTCTGCCTCAGCCTCCCGAGTAGCTGGGATTACAGGCGCCCGCCACCACGCCCAGTTAATTTTTGTATTTTTAGTAGAGACGGGGTTTCACCATCTCGGCCAGGCTGGTCTTGAACTCCTGACCTCATGATCCACCTGCCTTAGCCTCCCAAAGTGCTGGGATTACAGGCGAGAGCCATCGTGCCTGGCCAATTTAGGCCTTTAACTCTGCCATAACTCCTTTTCTTTAAAACATTGATTTTCTTTCTTTGATTTTTGAGACAGGGTCTCGCCCTGTCACCCAGGCTGGAGTGCAGTGGCCTGGCCTGATCTTGGCTCACTCTGCAACCTCCACCCCCCAAACTCAAGGGATCCTCCCACCTCAGCATCCAGAGTCCCAAGTAGCTGGGACCACAGGTGCGTGCCACTACAGCTGGTTATTTTTTTAATTTTAATTTTTTGTATTTTTAGTACAGACAGTCTTGCTGTGTTGCCCAGTCTGGTCTAGAACCCCTGAGCTCAAGAATCCGCCCACCTCAGCCTCTCAAAGTGCTAGAACTACAGGCCTGAGCCACTGTGCCCCGTCTGGAGTCTGCATTTTTAACGAGATGTCAGGTCATTTGTGTGCACACTGAACTTTGAGAAGCTCTGATTGATGGACTGATTGATTGATTGAGACGGAGTCACACTCTGTCGCCCAGGCTGGAGTGCAGTGGCGAGATCTCAGCTCACTGCAACCTCTGCCTCCCAGGTTCAAGTGATTCTCCTGCCTCAGCCTCCAAGTAGCTCCAAGATTACAGGCGCCCACCACTGCACCTGGCTGATTTTTGTATTTTTAGTAGAGACGGGGTTTCACCATGCTGGCCAGGCTGGTCTTGAACTCCTGACATCAAATGATCACCCGACCTCAAGTGATCCGCCCATCCTGGCCTCCCAAAGTGCTGGGATTACAGGTATGAGCCATTGCGCCCAGTCCAAGAAGCTCTGATTTAAAATGCAGTACTCAATAAATTGATGAAGAAGGTAGCTGAAACAATCTCTAATATATGTGACAGTTTAGAGTTTATAAAATAATTCCATATTTGATATTTCATTTTATCTTTGTTTTGTTTTGCTTTGTTTTTTTGAGACAGAGTCTCACTCTGTCGCCCAGGCTGGAGTACAGTGGCACAATCTCGGCTCAGTGCAACCTCCACCTCCCAGGTTTAAGTGATTCTCCTGCCTCAGCCTCCCGAGTAGCTGAGATTACAGGTGCTCACCACCATGCCCGGCTGATTTTTGTAATTGTGGTAGAGATGGGGTTTCACCATGTTGGTCAGGCTGGTCTTGAACTCCTGACCTCAGGCAATCTACCTGCCTCAGCCTCCCAAAGTGCTGGGATTACAGGCGTGAGCCACCACACCCAGCATACTTGAGTACTTTCCTTTTTTTTTTTTTTTGAGATGGAGTCTCGCTCTGTTGCCAGACTGGAGTGCAGTGGTATGATCTTGGCTCATTGCAACCTCCTCCTCCCGGGTTCAAGTGATTATCTTGCCTCAGCCTCCTGAGTAGGTGGGACTACAGGCGCACGCCACCACGCCCAGCTAAGTTTTGTATTTTTTTTTTTTTTTTTTTTTTTGAGACGGAGTCTCGCTCTGTCGCCCAGGCTGGAGTGCAGTGGCCAGAGCTCAGCTCACTGCAAGCTCCGCCTCCCGGGTTTACGCCATTCTCCTGCCTCAGCCTCCTGAGTAGCTGGGACTACAGGCGCCCACCACCTCGCCCGGCTAGTTTTTTGTATTTTTAGTAGAGACGGGGTTTCACCATATTAGCCAGGATGGTCTCGATCTCCTGACCTTGTGATCCGCCCGTCTCGGCCTCCCAAAGTGCTGGGATTACAGGCTTGAGCCACCGCGCCCGGCCTAAGTTTTGTATTTTTAGTGGAGATGGGGTTTCACCATATTGGCCAGGATGGTCTCAATCTCTAGACCTCGTGATCTGCCCGCCTTGGCCTCCCAAAGTGCTGGGATTATAGGCATGAGCCACCATGCCCAGCCAAGAGTGCTGTCTTTTTATTAACTCCTGTATGTCCTTAGTTACCAATAAAGCCTTTTGTTATAGCAGAGTAGCCTGCCTTATAGATAGAAGGGTCTTCTGGTGTTCCACAGAGTATAATGTTGTCCAGGGGCTTTACCTAAACAGTTCTGAGACATGGACATTCGAGTTGCAATGTAAGTGAATGAGTCCTACTTTTCTTTCCAATGCACAGGGCTTCAGTATTCTACTTGGTCACCTGGTCCAAAGATCTTTGAGGTGTGTTCTGTCTGCAACATACTTGCCCAGCATCTCCTGGGTGGCTCCACTTCTAAAATGGGTAACACTTCCTTTACTGGCCCGGCTGTTGTTGCTGTGGCCTCATCAGTTTCCATCTCAGAGGGCAACCCTCTTAGCCATGTTCAGTTGAGAAATCCTTGGCTTGTAGCAGGATGAGCCACACACAAAACTCCTCAGACACCGAGTTAAAGAAGGAAGGGGTTTATTCAGCTGGAGACGTCGGCAAGACTTCTGTCTCAAGAGCCGAGCCCCCCAAATGAGCAATTCCTGTCCCTTTTAAGGGCTCACAACTCTAAGGGGGTGCGTGTGAGAGGGTCATGATTGATTGAGCAAGCAGGGGGTACTGACTGGGGGCTGCAGGCACCGGTAATTAGATCGGAACAAAACAAGATAGGGATTTTCACAGTACACTTCTATACAATGTCTGTAATCTATAGATAACACAACCAATTAGGTCAGGGGTCGATCTTTAACTACCAGCCCAGGGTGTGGCTCCGGGCTGGCTGCCTGTGGATTTCATTTCTCCCTTTTAGTTTTTACTTCTTTCTTTGGAGGCAGAAACTGGGCATAAGATGATATGAGGGGTGGTCTCCTCCCTTAGGCTCAGCTACTGTAAAACAGTGGAAAGAGCTGTGGCATAGGGTCCAGGTCTGTCCCTTCCTCTAACTTGCAGGGTAACCCTAGACTAGTCATTTTTTATCTTCTCCCCAAATCTGCTCTTCCTGCTCCATCAAGGCCTAAGTGTGTGCATCTGAGGAAGGCTAAATAATAGCCCCCAAAGATATCAGGTCCTGATCCCCGGAACCTGTGTTACTTTATTTGGAAAAAAACTGTCTCTGCATATGTAATTAAGGATCTTTTTTTTTTTTTTTTTTTGAGATGGAGTCTCGTTCTGTTGCCCGGGCTAGAGTGCAGTGGTACCATCTCAGCTCACTGCAACCTCCACTTCCTGAGTTCAAGTCATTCTCCTGCCTCAGCCTCCCGAGTAGCTGGAATTACAGGTATGTGCCACCACACCAGGTTAATTTTAGTATTTTTAGTGGAGACAAGGTTTTTGCGATGTTGGCCAGGCTGGTCTCGAACTCCTGACCTCAGGTGATCCGCCTGTCTCGGACTCCCAAAGTGTAGGGATTGCAGGCATGAGCCACTGTGCTTGCCCCGATTAAGTAACTTTAGATGGGAAGATAATCCTGGATTATCCAAGTGGGCTCTAGAAGATGCAATTAGAAGTGTCAGTATAAGAGAGAGAGAGGGAGACCTGAGACAGACACCTAGAGAAGGCAATCTGGGAGCTGGGCATGGTGGCTCATGCCTGTAATCCTAGCACTTTGGGAGGCTGAGGCTCATGGATCATCTGAAGTCAGGAGTTCGAGACCAGCCTGACCAACATGGCGAAACCCCCCAAAATACAAAAATTAGCCAGGCGTGCACATGGCGGGCACATGTAATCCCAGCTACTCAAGAGGTTGAGGGATGATAACTGCTTGGGAGCCCGTGGGGTGGAGGTTGCAATGAGCTGGGATCACACCATTGCATGGTAGCCTGGGCAACAGAGCAAGACTCTGTCTCAAAAAATAAAATAATATAAGTCTGGGGGCGGTGGCTCATGTCTGTAATCCCAGCACTTTGGGAGGCCGAGGCAGGCAGATCACCTAAGGTTGGGAATTCGAGACCAACCTGACCAACGTGGAGAAAACCTGTCTCTACTAAAAATACAAAATTAGCTGGGCATGGTGGCACATGCCTGTAATCCCAGCTACTTGGGAGGCTGAGGCAGGAGAATCCCTTGAACCCAGGAGGCAGAGGTTGTGGTGAGCCAAGATCACTCCATGGCACTCCAGGCTGGGCAACAAGAGTGAAACTCTGTCTAAAATAAAATAATAAAATAAAATTAAATTAAAAAAAAATCTGGCCACATTAATTGTCAGTGAAAAAAATCTGTCAGTGGCACATTAATGCCTGTAAGATACGCCAAACTCCTTGCCTAGCCTGAGGTGCCCTTCACCATCTGGTCCCTTATCTTCTCCCACATGCTCAAATATACAAACATATATGCACACATTCACCCTCCTATATTCACAGTCCCTCTCACATACACACACTCACTTGAGCCATGCTGAACTACAGAGTTCCTGTGATTGGGCTGTTTCATGAGCTCCTGTGACATCTCTCATAGAAAGAAAGTTGTTTCATCTCAACACATGTGTGGCAAAAACTGGTTTGTTCAGCATGGAATAGAAAATGGTTCTGCTACTGGGCACAGTGGCTCATGCCTGTAATCCCAGCACTTTGGGAGGCCAAGGCGGGCGGTTCACTTGAGATCAGGAGTTCAAGACCAGCCTGGCCAACATGGTGAAACCCCATCTCTACTAAAAATATTATACAAAAAAAATTAGCCAGGCCTGGTGGCGTGCGCCTGTATTCCCAACCATTCGGGAGGCTGAGGCAGGAGAATCGCTTGAACCCAGGAGGCGGAGGTTGTGGTGAGCCGAGATCACAGGACTGCACTCCAGCCTGGGACGACAGGGCTAGACTCTGTCCCCCCCCAAAAAAAAAGAAAAAAAGAAAAGAACAACGCGGCTCTGCTAGTACTGACACAAATCCCCAGCATAAAAAGTGAAAAACGCACACTTTTGTGGAAAACTGTAAATAGTCTGCTCCCATTTCTATGAGCTAACACACCTGTGTGCACACGGAGCTTTCGGTCCAGTCTGGAAGGGGAGGGCGGGGCCTTCCCGGGAGTGAAGGGGGCGGGGCAGATCCAGACCCTCCAGGGAACGCCCTTGAGTAACCCACGCACGTGGGACCCGTTCCCACCTAGGACCACTGGCTCAAGATTGCCGGGTAGATGTACCCGGCACGCGCCTCTCCTCCGAAGGGAACCGAAGGAGCTGGTAGGTTTTCACACTTGCAGCAGGTCGGCTGAGAGAACGCGGGATTCAGCCACTGGGAGCCCGAGGAGCGGAGCAGAGGCACCCAGGTAGCCTGCGCGGGGAAATCGGATAGGCGGGGACGGCCTGTATGTAGCTCCCGCGCGCGGGGAAAGGGTGAGTGAGAGACCCCGGGGCTCCGCAGTCTCCCTACGGACTTCCACAGCCCCCGACCCTCGCAGGCCTCCAGAATAGGGGGCAGCGGCCGAGAGATTTCCCAGTCGCGTTGCAGGAGCCCACGTGGAGCCCACGGGCTTCCCTGCCCTGAGCAGCTTTAGCTGCAGCCCCCGCCACCCCAAAAGTCCAGCACCGAGGGCAGCTTCTGCCTTGCCTGCGGTAACCGCCGCAGCCAGCTGAGGACCAGGGAGGGAGAGAGGAGGCCGGGCGGTCTCAGGAGTCCCAAAGGACAAATAACCCCGCCGCTGACGCGGGACCCAGACGCGAGCCAACTGCGCGCACGCCCTGCCCCGCCTGAGCTTTCCGCCCGCAGCCTGGGGACCAGCCCTTCCCTGTCTGTCACAGCCAGAGCCCAAACCCTGGGGGCCTGAGGACAGTCCGCTGGCATTTCCGTCCCCCGAGGACTGGAGCACACGGGCCAGGGGCCTGGGGACTGGTGGCTGCGGGCTTTGTCCGTCACCGCTGACAGCTGAACACTCCTCCCCGGGGTCTGAGGTCTGGGACACAGCCTGCCGATACCACCACGCAGGCCAGGGGACTCGCTTGCCCCTCCCGCCCATCACTCCTGCTGCCCCAGGGCCTGAGATCAGCCACACGCCCAGCCAGGGACTGTCACTACCAGCATTCCAGCAGGGCACCTAGAGGCCCAGGAAAAGGCCCACGAATCGCTCCCCTGAACCCACTAACGCCAGGGCCAGCATACACTGCTCTGGGGCTCAAGAACAGGCAAGCACAGCCTCCACTAATAACCACACACTAAGTCACTCAAGTAGTGTACAGAGCCTACACTTCTACCCCAAACCAAAGCCAAGGTCCCCTACTTAACCACATCAAATCTACATCTTCAGGAAGAAGTCCTCCCCTACAAAGTGAATTCACAAACTTGGAAGAAGTGACTATTCCACAAGATGCCCAGATCTCAATGGAAGGACCCGGGAAGCATGAAAAAGCAAGGAAATGTGATGCCTACAGAAGAACCCAGTAATTCTCCAGCAACAGATCCCCATCCAAAAGAAATTCAGGAAAGCTCAAACAGAGAATTGAGCAGAGAATTGACCCGACTGATAGTAAAGAAGGTCATCAACATGGAAGAGTCTTTTGAACGAGAACACAAAGAAATGAGGAAAAGAGTTGGGGAGACGTATGAGATGATTACCTGCCAGAAAGAGGTTTTAAAATTCAACAGAAGAGTATTTCTGGAACTGAAGAAATCATTGGATGAAATACAAAGTACAGTCAAAAGCTTCAATGATAGACTAGAACAAATAGAAGAAAAACTCTCAGGACACAAAATCTGAAGCATTTTTCTCACTTTAAAGAAAATGGGTTGTACACTGGCCATTAATGTGAACGAAACCTGCTGGGTTAATTGTTATTCTGGGGTCTTGGGTAATCGTTAGAGCAAAATAAAAATAATTTCCTTTAGAGATAGTCGATTTTGCAAGATGAGTTATCATGCAGCAGTTGTGTAAAGATGATCTGATTCAGTTACTGAATCTGATCAGTACTGAATTCAGTAGGCACAGTAATCGTAACAGGTGAATGTAGCTGAAGGACATTGTCATGGTCAAGAAAAGCCACTCCTGTCTCTAACAGATTGCCCACACAGCTACATGTCAGCCCTCCTCACTGTAAACCTGACAAACACTGTAGCATTTATTTATTTACAGACATGGGCTTTCTGTATCCCAGGCTGGAGTGCAGTAGTGCAATCTCACTGCAGCCTCCATTTTCCGAGCTCATGCCATTATCCAGTCTCAGTCTCCCAAGTAGCTGGGACTACAGGCATGAGCCATGACCCCTGGCTAATTTTTTTTTTTTTTTTTTGGTCGGAGTTTCGCTCTTGTTGCCCAGGCTAGAGTGCAATGGTGCGATCATGGCTCACTGCAACCTCTGACTCCCAGGTTCGTGCCTCAGCCTCCGGATTAGCTGGGATTACAGGCACCCACCACCACGCCCAGCTAATTTTTGTATTTTTAGTAGACATGGGGTTTCCCAATGTTGGTCAGGCTGGTCTTGAACTTCTGGCCTCAGGTGATCTGCCCGCCTGGGCCTCCCAGAGTGCTGGGATTACAGGGGCTGAGCCACCGTGCCCAGCCTCCTGGCTAATTTTTGTACCTTTTTGTAGAAACGGGGTTTCACCATGTTGCCTAGTCTGGTCTTGAACTCCTGAACTCAAAGTGATCTGCCTGCCTCAGCCTCCGAAAGTTCTGGGATTGCAGGGGTGAACCACACTGTGCCAAGCACACCCTAGCATGTTAATTCATCTTCCTTTTTTTTGGAGAGGGAGTTTTTGCTTTGCAGGAGCTGAGATCTAGCCACTGCACTGCAGACTGGGAGACAGAGTTAGACTCCATCTCAAAATACTGATGATAATAATAATAATAAAGCATCCATAAAAACGCATACATCAACGTCAATGATTTTTTCTTTTTTGAGATGGAGTCTAGCTCTTGTCGCCCAAGTAGGAGTGCAGTGGCACGATCTCGGCTCACTACAACGTCCGCCTCCCAAGTTCAAGCGCCCGGCCGAATAGTCCTATTTCTATTAGCAAACATACCTGTGTGCACACGGAGCTTGCGGACCAGTCTGGAAGGGGAGGGCGGGGCCTTCCCGAGAGTGAAGGGGGTGGGGCTGACCCGGACCCTCCAGGGAACGTCCTTGAGTAACTGGCGCCATTAGGACCCGTTCTCACAGACTCAAGATGGCCTGGTAGATGCACCCGGCACGCGCCTCTACTCCGACGGGAACCGAAGGAGACGGTAGGTTTTCGCACTTGCAGCAGATCGGCTGAGAGAACGCGGGATTCAGCCGAGAAGCCACAGGGAGCCCGAGGAGCGCAGCAAAGGCACCTAGGCAGCCTGCGCGGAGAAATCGGATCGGCGGGGTCGGCCTGTAGCTCCTGCGCGCGGGGAAAGGGTGAGTGAGAGACCCCGAGGCTCCGCAGTCCCCCCACGGAGTTCCACAGCCCCCGACCCTCGCTGACCTCCAGAATCGAGGGCAGCGGCCGAGAGATTCCCCAGCGGCGTTGCAGGAGCCCACGTGGAGCCCACGGGCTTCCTTGCCCTGAGCAGCTGCAGCTGCAGCCCCCGCCAAGGGAGGGCCAAGGAGGGAGCGGGGAGGCCGGACGCTTTCATACGTCCGAAAGGACAAACAACCCCACCGCCGCCGCAGGACCCAGACGCGAGCCAACCGCTTGCCTTCTCTGCCCCGCCTGAGCTTTCCTGGGGACCAGTCCTTCCCTGTCCGTCCTAGCTAGCCACGGAACCCTGGGGCCCTCGGTACAGTCCGCTGGCAGTTTTGCCTCCTGAGGAGTTGAACACTGGGGCCAGGGGTCTGGGTATTGGTTACTATTCGGCCTCTTCCGCCACCGTTAGCGGCTGAACACTCCTCCCCGTCCTCGACGGTTTTTGAGGTCAGGGGCCCAGCCTGCGGATACCACCGCAGGCCAGGGGACTCGCCTGCCTGCCCAACCTGGGCAGCCACCTCCAAACCAGCAGGGACCGCCTGGGTCCCGGAGGGTTGCCGTCCGTCCCCCCTCCCCACCCCCGCCGCCAACTGCAGCTACGCTGCCCACATCGTACCCACTGCCCCGGCGCCTGGGATTAGCCACACCCCCAGCCAGTGGCTGCCACTACCAGCATTAGAGCAGGACACCTAGAGGCACACGAGTCACTCCCCACAACCCGCTGATAACAGAGCCAGCATACACTGGGGCTAAAGAATAGGTAAGATCAGGACACCACTGGGGCCCAAAGACTGGCCCACCTAGCCTCCTAATCCCCAGCAACCACAGCCTCCACTGATAACCACACCCTAAGCCACCCAAGAAATCATACAGAGCCTACAGTACTACCCCAAATCAAAGCCAAAGTGTCCCACCTAACCATCACCCTATCTACATTTTCAGGAAGAAGTCCTCCCCTACAAAGCGAGTTCACAAACTTGGAAGAAGCCACTTTCACAGGATGCACAGATCTCAACGGAAGGACACAGAAAACATGAAAAAGCAAGGAAATGGGCCTCCTCCAAAGGAACCCAGTAATTCTCCAGCAGCAGATCCCCATCCAAAAGAAACACAAGATATTTTGGAGAGAGAATTGAACATAGAGATTATACAGTTGATGGGCATAATGCAAGCATCATTTGGAAAAGAACAGAGAAAAAAGATGGAAGTAGTTAGCGTTCTACAGGAAAAAATTATCAACTTCAGTGATATTCCTAAAAGCAACCTAAGGATACTTCTGAAACTGAAGAAATCACTGGATGAAATACAGAGCAAACTCAAAAGCTTCAATGATAGACTAGACCAAGTGGAAGAAAAACTCTCAAAACTTGAAATCTGAAGCATGTTTCTTAAAGATTTAAAGGGTTATACTCTGACCATTAATGTGAACAAAATCTTCTGGGTTAATTCTTATACTGGGGTCTTGGATAATCATTAAAGTAAAATGAGAATAATTTCTTTTCGAGATGATCAATTTTGCGAGATCGATTTTTTTTTTTTTTTTTTTTTTTTTTTTTAAATGAGATTGAGTTTTGCTCTGTCGCCCAGGCTGGAGTGCAGTGGCACAATTTCAGCTCACTGCAACCTCCGTCTCCCAGGTTCAAGAGTTTCTCCTGCCTCAGCCTCTGGAGTAGCTGGGACTATAGGCGTGTACCACCACACCTGCCTTATTTTTGTATTTTTAGTAGAGATAGGGTTTCACCGTGTTAGCCAGGCTGGTCTCAAACTCCTGACCTCAGGTGATCACCTGCCTCGGCCTCCCAAAGGGCTGTGATTACAGGCATGAGCCACCAGGCCAGCTGAGATGGATTCTTGTTAGGCAGCAGTCATGGAAAGAGGATTTGATTCAGTTGACGTTAACAGTGTGCACGGTAATCCTAACAGGTGACTGTAATTGAAGCTAAATTACCAGGGAATTGTCATGGTTTAGAAAAGACTCTCTACCAGGCGCGGTGGCTCATACCTGTAATCTCAGCACTTTGGGAGGCCGAGGAGGGTGGATCACCTGAGGTCAAGAGTTCAAGACCAGCCTGGCCAACATGCTGAAACCCCGTCTCTACTAATAATACAAAAAAAATTAGTAGCCGGGTGTGGTGGTGCATGCCTATAGTCCCAGCTACTGAGGCTGAGGCAGGAGAACCATTTGAACCCAGCCGGCAGAGGTTGCAGTCAGCCGAGATTGTGCCACTGCACTCCAGCCTAGGTGAGAGAGCGAGACTTTGTCTCACAAAAAAAAAAAAACAAAAAAAAGAAAAGCCATTCTCTCCAACAGACTGCTCAGCCCTCCTTACTGTGAAAGTGACAGACACCCTAGCATTTTTATTCATCTCCCTTAGGTGCCTTAACGTTTTCTCCCACTCACAGCTGAAAAGAACTATATCTACCATTTGATCTACTTAGTGTATTTTCCCATTTGCTATGTTGAAAAATTACAGATGTAAAAATTGTAGGGTGAGTGCGGTGGCTCATGCCTGTAATCCCAGCACTTTGGGAGGCCAAGGTGGGCAGATCACAAGGTCAGGAGTTAAAGACCAGCCTGGTCAACATGGTGAAACCCCATCTCTACTAAAAATACAAAAATTAGCTGTGTGTGGTGGCACATGCCTGTAGTCCCAGCTATTCAGGGGGCTGAGGCAGGAGAATTGCTTGAACACAGGAGGCAGAGATGTCAGTGAGCCGAGATCATGCCATCGTGCTCCAGCCTGGCTGACAGAGAAGACTGTCTCAAAAACAGACAAAAAACAAAACAAAACTGCAGGCACAGCAGCTGATGCCTATAATCCCAACACTTTGGGAGGCTGAGGCAGGAGGGTTGCTTAAGGCCAGGAGTTCGAGACCAGCCTCAGCAACAAAGTGAGCGACTCTAACTCTATCAAAAATAGGATAAAAATTAGGCAAGTATGGTGGGCGTCAGCCTCTAGTCCTAGCTATTCAGACACAGGTGGGAAGATCACTTGAGCCTGGGAGGTTGGGGCTGTAGTGAGCCTGAATGACAGAAAACTCCTAAGATGATTAAAACAAATACCTTTGGCCGGGCGCGGTGGCTCACGCCTGTAATCCCAGCACTTTGGGAGGCCAAGGCTGGGTGGATCACAAGGTCAGGAGTTCAAGACCAGCCTGGCCCAAATGGTGAAACCCCTTGTCTACTAAGTATACAAAAAAAAAAAAAAAAAGCCTGGCGTGGTGGTGGGCGCCAGTAATTGCAGCTACTCGGGAGACTGAGGCAGGAGAGTCACTTGAACCCAGGAGGTGGAGGTTGCAGTGAGCCCATATCGTGCCACTGTACTCCAGGCTGGGTGACACAGTGAGGCTCCATCTCAAAAAACAAACAGAAAAAATGCTTGTACAATAAATGATAAACTCACCATGTCTGGTTATTCTGAGCATTAAGTTTTGAACATTTTTACCAATTTGATGTTATGAAATTTTTTAGGCCGGGCATGGTGGCTGCCACCTGTAATCCCAGGACTTTGGGAGGCTGAGGCGGACAGATCACTTCATGTCGGGAGTTCGAGACCAGCCTGGCCAACATGTTGAAAACCTGTCTCTACTGAAAATACAAAAATGAGCCAGGTGTGGTGGCACACACCCGTAGTCTCAGCTACTTGGGAGACTGAGGCAGGAGAATCGCTTGAACCTGGGAGGCGAAGGTTGCAGTGAGCTGAGATCAACTCACTGCATTCCAGCCTGGGCAATAAGACTTTGTCTTAAAAAAAAAAAAAAAAAAAAAAATTTAGAAGCTGTGTATGTATTCTACCTTCCAGCTGAATATGTTGTCCATATCAAGGTCATCTAAATAAATATAAACTTTTGGAGATAAATGCTAACAATCTTTTAAAATATCCTGGGTGAGCTGTATACCCATGTTGCTAGCAGTGCACTCACTAAGCCAAAAGTTGGAAACACCCAAATAGCCAACAGATGAATGGATAAGCAAAATGTGGTCTGGCCATATGATGGAATATTATTCTATCTTCTTAAGGAAGGAAGTTGGGCCGGGCGCGGTGGCTCAAGCCTGTAATCCTAGCACTTTGGGAGGCGGAGACGGGCGGATCACGAGGTCAGGAGATCGAGACCATCCTGGCTAACACGGTGAAACCCCGTCTCTACTAAAAATACGAAAAATTAGCCGGGCGAGGTGGCGGGTGCCTGTAGTCCCAGCTACACGGGAGGCTGAGGCAGGAGAATGGCGTAAACCCGGGAGGCGGAGCTTGCAGTGAGCTGAGATTCGGCCACTGCACTCCAGCCCGGGCGACAGAGCGAGACTCCGTCTCAACAAAAAAAAAAAAAAAAAAAAAGGAAGGAAGTTTTTTTTTTCCACACAGAGTCTCTCTCTGTCACCCAGGCTGGAGTGCAGTGGTGAGATGTCGGCTCACTGCAACCTCTACCTCCCAGGTTCATGTGATTCTTGTGCCTCAGCCTCCCGAGTAGCTGGGATTACAGGTGTGCCCCATCATGCCCGGCTTGCTTATTTATTTATTTATTTATTTATTTAGAGACAGGGTTTCATTCTTGTTGCCCAGGGTGGAGTGCAATGGCGTGATCTCGGCTCACCGCAACCTCCGCCTCCTGGGTTCAAGCGATTCTCCTGCCTCAGCCTCCCCAGAGTAGCTGGGATTACAGGCATGTGCCACCACGCTGGGCTAATTTTGTATTTTTTTTTTTTTTTTTTTGGAGAGAGTCTTGCTCTGTTGCTCAGGCTGGAGTGCAGTGGTGCGATTTCGGCTTACTGCAACCTCCACCTCCTGGGTTCAAGCAATTCTCCTGCCTCAGCCTCCTGAGTAGCTGGGATTACAGGTGTGCACCACCACACCCAGCTATATACTTTTTGTATTTTTAGTAGAGACGGGGTTTCACCATGTTGGTCAGGCTGGTCTCGAACTCCTGACCTCATAATCCGCCTGCCTTGGCCTCCCAAATGCTGGGATTACAGGCGTGAGCCACCACGCACGGCCCTAATTTTGTATTTTTAGTAGAGACAGGGTTTTGCCATGTTGGCCAGGCTGGTTTTGAACTCCTGACCTCAGGTGATCCATTTGCCTTGGCCTCCCAAAGTGCTGAGATTACAGGCGTGAGCCACCGTGCTCAGATGTATTCTGCCTTAAAAAGGAAGGAAATTCTGACACATGCTGCAACACAGATGAACCTTGAGATATTAGGTTACCTGGAATAAACCAGTAACAAAAAAGCAAATACTGTATGATTCCCCTTGTATAAGGGACTTAGAGGAGGCAAAATCAGAGACAAAAAGTAGAATAGAACGGTGGTTGCCAGGGGCTGGGGGAAGGAGAAAAGGGGAGTTGTTCAATGGTTACAGAGTTTCAGTTAGAGATCATAGAAAGTTCTGGAGATGGATGGTGGTGATGGTTGCATAACAATGTGAGTGTATTTACTGCTACTGAACCGTATACTTCCAAATGGTTAGAATGGGCTGGTTCTGGTGGCTAGTGCCTGTAATCCGAGTACTTTGGAAGGCAGAGGGGGTGGATGGATTCAGCTCGCAAGTTTGAGACCAGTCTGGGGAATATAGTGAAACCCCATCTCTACAGTAAAAATCTGGCTGGTCGTGGTGGTGCGATCCTGTAGTCTCAGCTACTCAGGAGGCTAAGGTGGGAGGATGGCTTGAGCCAAGGAGGTGGAGACTGAAGTGAGCCCAGATGGCACCACTCCACTCCAGCCTAGGCTAAAGAGGCAGGTTGGGTGTGGTGGCTCATGCCTATAATCCCAGCACTTTAGGAGGCTGAGGTGGGCGGATCACAAGGTCAAGACATCGAGATCATCCTGGCCAACATGGTGAAACCCCATCTCTACTAAAAATACAAAAATTAGCTGGGCATGGTGGTCATGCGCCTGTAGTCTCAGCTACTTGGGAGGCTGAGGCAGGAGAATGGCTTGAACCCAGGAGTTGGAGGTTGCAGTGAGCGGAGATCACTCCACTGAACTCCAGACTGGCAACAGAGCGAGACTCCTTCTCAAAAAAAAAAAAAAAAAAAGGTTAGATTGGCAAATTTTATGTTATGGATAGTTTGTCACAAGATTGTTAATTTGAAAACATCCTGAGTGATTAAAATTTTTAGGTTTATAATATAAAAACAAAACATTTCCTTTTTTTTTTGAGATGGAGTCTCACTCTTGTTGCCAGGGCTGGAGTGCAACTTGCCATATTGGCTTACCGCAACCTCCACCTCCAGGGTTCCAGCGATTCTCCTGCCTCAGCCTCCCAAGTAGCTGGGATTACAGGCATGCACCACCATGCCCGGCTAATTTTGTGTTTTTAGTAGAGATGGGGTTTCACCATGTTGGTCAAACTGGTCTTGAACTCCCAACCTCAGGTGATCTGCCCACCTTGGCCTCCCAAAGTGCTGGGATTACAGGTGTGAGCCACTGTGCTCAGCCCAATCTTTACCTTTGAAAGGAATGATTGTTGAAATCATCTCTCTGGGCCAGGTGCGGAGGCTCACGCCTGTAATCCCAGCACTTTGGGAGGCCGAGGCGGGCGGATCACCTGAGGTCGGGAGTTCAAGACCAGCTTGACCAACAGGGTGAAACCCTGTCTCTACCAAAAATAGAAAATTAGCCGGGCGTGGTGGCGTGCGCCTGTAATCCCAGCTACTTGGGAAGCTGAGGCAGGAGAATCACTTGAACCTGGAAGGTGGAGGTTGCAGTGAGCCAAGATTGTGCCATTGCACTCCAGCCTGGGCAACAAAAGTGAAACTCCATCTCAAAAAAAAAAAAAAAAAAAAAAGAAATCATCTCTCTGAAATTGCACATTTAAACATATTTATACCCCCAAATCATGTTTTTCAGTACTGTTCAAAAGGCCATCCATAAAAATGCATATTTCAACATAAATGATTTTTCAAATATCTAACAATATGTGACATTCCAATATAGATGATTATGTTGATATTATTTAGCTGTAAAAAAGAATAAAGCAGGCCGGGCAAGGTGGCTCACATCTGTAATCCCAGCACTTTTGGAGGCCAAGGTGAGCGGATCACCTGAGGTCAAGAGTTCGAGACCAGCCTGGCCAACATGGTGAAACCCCGTATCTACTAAAAATACAAAATTGGCAGGGTGTGGCGGCAAGCGCCTGTAATCCCAGCTACTCAGGAGGCTGAGGCAGGAGAATCGCTTGAACCCGGGAGGCGGAGGTTGTGGTGAGCCGAGATCGCACCATTGCACTCCAGCCTGGCTAACAAGAGCCAGACTCCGTCTCAAAAAAAAAAAAAAAAAAAAGAATAAGGTGGCTCTGCGAGTACTGACACAAATCCCCAGTATAAAAAGTGAAAAATGGCTAGGCGCAGTGGCTCACGCCTATAATCCCAGCACTTTGGGAGGCTGAGGTTGGCAGATCACGAGGTCAGGAGTTCAAGACCAGCCTGGCCAACATGGTGAAACCCCGTCTCTACCAAAAATAGAAAAATTAGCTGGGCGTGGTGACGCTTGCCTATAATCCCAGCTATTCGGGAAGCTGAGGCAGGAGAATTGCTTGACCCTGGACCCGGGCTGCAGTGAGCCGAGATCGCGCCTCTGCACTCCGTCTTAACAACAACAACAAAAAAGTGAAAAATGAACACTTTTGTGGAAAAGTGTAAACAGTCTGCTCCCATTTCTATTAGCTAACACACCCGTGTGCACACGGAGCTTTCGGTCGAGTCTGGAACGGGAGGGCGGGGCCTTCCCAGGAATGAGGGGGCGGGGCCGAACCGGACCCTCCAGGGAACGCCCTTGCGTAACTCGCGCACTTGGGACCCGTTCCCGCCCAGGACCACAGGCTCAAGATGGCCGGGTAGATGCAGCCTGCACGCGCCTCTCCTCCGAAGGGAACCGAAGGAGCCGGTAGCTTTTCACACTTGCAGCAGATCCGCTGAGAGAACGCGGGATTCAGTCGAGAACCCACGGGGAGCTCGAGGAGCGGAGCAGAGGCACCCAGGCAGCCTTTGCAGAGAAATCGGAACGGCGGGGACGGCCTGTAGCTCCCGCGCGCGGGGAAAGGGTGAGTGAGAGACCACGGGGTTCCGTAGTCCCCACACGGACTTCCGCAGCCACCTGACCCTCGCGGGCCTCCAGAATAGGGGGCAGCGGCGGAGAGATTCCCCAGCGGCGTTGCAGGGGCCCACGTGGAGCCCATGGGCTTCCCTGCCCTGAGCAGCTGCAGCTGCAGCCTCCGCCACCCGGAGTCCAGCCCCGAGGGCAGCTCCTGCCTTGCCTGCGGTAACCGCCGCAGCCAGCTGAGGGCCAGGGAGGGAGAGGGAGGCCGGGCGGTCTCAGGAGTCCCAAAGGATAACCCGCTGCTGCCCGCGGGACCCAGACGCGAGCCAACTGCGCGCCCGCCCTTCCTCACCTGAGCTTTCCGCCCGCAGCCTGGGGACCAGTCCTTCCCTGTCTGTCACAACCAGAGCCCAAACCCCGGGGGCCTGAGGACAGTCCGCTGGCGGCTCCGTCCCCTGAGGATCTTGAGCACACGGGCCAGGGGCCTGAGGATTGGGGGCTGTTCTGCCCCTTCCGCCACCGGTGGTGCCTGACCACTCCTCCCCGGGGTGTGGGGTCTGGGGCCCAGCCTGTGGGATACCACCACAGGCCACCTGCCGGCCAGGGAAGTCACCTGCCCGCCCAACCCATGGCAACCACCTCCAACACCAGCAGAGACCGCCTGGGTTCTGGTGGGTTGCCCCCCAACTGCCTTCACCCACATCACACCCGCTGGTCTGGGGCCTGGGATCAGCTACGAGCTTAGCTGGGGCTGCCACTACCAGGATTCGAGCAGGGCACCTAGAGGACCCCAAATTGCTCCCCTGAACCCATTAACGCCACAGCCAGCCTACACCGCTCCTGGGTTTAAGAATGAGGCAAGCTCAGCCCACCACTGGGGCTCAAAGACTGGCCCACCTTAGCCTCCTAGTCCCCAGCAACCACACCCTCCACTAATAACCACCCAAGAAATCATACAGCGCCCACAATACTACCCCAAATCAAAGCCAAAATGCCCCACCTAACCAACACCATATCTACATTTTCAGGAAGAAGTCCTCCCCTACAAAGTGAGTTCACAAACTTGGAAGAAGCAATTTACACAGGATGCGCAGATTTCAACAGAAGGACACGGGAAACATGAAAAAGCAAGGAAGTGGGATGCCTCCAGAGGAACCCAGTAATTCTCCAGCAACAGATCCCCATACGAAAGAAATTCAAGAAATGTCATATAGAGAATTGTGGAAACTGATTTTAACCAAGATTAGGGGGATTCAAGAGACTTCTGAAAAAGAAAGTAGGGAAACGTCAGTAGCAATTCTAGATATGCTTGAGGTATTTACCAACCAGTTACAGAGTTTACCAGAGCACGTGGCAAATGTGGAACTGAAGAAATCACTGGATGAAATACAAAGTACACTCAAAAGCTTCAATGGTAGACTAGATCAAGCAGAAGAAAAACTCTCAAAACTTAAAATCTGAAGCCTTTTTCTCAATTCAAAGATTTAAAGGGTTGTACTCTGGCCATTCATGTGAACAAAATCTGCTGGGTTAATTGTTATACTGGGGTCTTGGATAATCATTAAAGGTGAAATGAAAATAATTTCTTTTTGAGGTGGTCAATTTTGCAAGACGGATTCTTGTTAGGCAGCAGTCATGGAAAGATGATTTAGTTCAGTTGACATTAATAGTACTCTTGGTAATCCAACAGGTGAATGTGGTTCAAACTAAATTGCCAGGGAATTGTCGTGGTCTACTAGAAAAGCCACTCTCTCCAATAGACTGCTCACACAGCTACATGTCAGCCCTCCTCACTGTGAAAGTGACAGACACCCTAGCATTTTTATTCTTCCTTAGGTGCCTCAACTTTTTCTCCCACTCTCAGCTGTAAAGAGCTATATCTACCATTTGATCTACTTAGTGTATTTTCTTGTTGGCTATGTTAAAAAATTACAAACATAGCAATTATGAATGAAAAATAACTCCATGGCCAGGCACGGTGGCTCATGCCTGTAATCCTAGCACTTTGGGAGGCTGAGGCGGGTGGATCACAAGGTCAGGAGTTCAAGACCAGCCTGGCCAAGATGGTGAAACCTTGTCTCTATTAAAAATACAAAAATTAGCTGGGCACAGTGGTAGGTGCCTGTAATCCCAGCTGCTCGGAAGGCGAGGCTGAGGGAGGAGAATTGCTTGAACCTGGAGGGTAGAGGTTGCAGTGAGACTCTGTCTCAAAAAAACAAAACAAAAACTCTTAAGATGATTAAAACAAACTTCTACAATAAACCATAAACTCACCATATATAGTGATTCTGTACATTAAATCTTTAGAACATGTTTACCAATTTCGTGTTAAGAAAAATTTTTTAGAAGTTGTGTATGGGCTGTGCACAATGACTCATGCCTGTAATCCCACCACTTTGGGAGGCTGAGATGGGTGGACCACTCAAGGTTAGGAGTTTGACATCAGCTGGGGCAACATGGCAAAACCTCATCTCTACAAAAAATACAAAAATTAGGCATGCACTAATTAGTGGGATGGACTATTACTGATGCGTGTATCTCTAGTCCCAACTACTCAGAGGCTGAGGTGGCAAGATCAGTGGAGCCCAGGAGGTTGAGGCTGCTGTGAGCTGTGGTCATGCCACTGCACTCCAGCTGGAATGACAGAATGACATCGTGTCTCAAAAAAAAAAAATTATGTCTGTACTCCACTTTTCAACTGGATATAGTGTCCATAATCAAGGTCATCTAAATATAATGTTTTGCAGAGATTTTTTTGTTTTTAGACAGAGTCTTGCACTGTTGCTGGGGCTGGAGTGCAATAGTGCAATCTTGGCTCACTGAAACTTCTGTCTCCTGGGTTGAAGCGATTCTCCTGCCTCAGCTTCCTGAGTAGCTGGGATTACAGGTGCTCGCCGCCACGCCTAATTTTTTGTATTTTTAGTAGAGTCGGGGTTTCACTATGTTGGCCAGGCTGGTCTCGAACTCCTGACCTTGTGATTCACCTGCCTTGGCCTCCCAAAGTGCTGGGATTACAGGCGTGAGCCACCGTGCTTGGCACTTTCTGTTTTTTTGAGATGGAGTTCTGCTCTTGTTGCCCAGGCTGGAGTGCAATGTCACGATCTCAGCTTACTGCAACCTCCGCCTCCTGGGTTCAAGTGATTCTCCTGCCCTAGCCTCCCAGGTAGCTGGGATTACAGGCACGCTATCACTCCCAGCTAAATTTTGTATTTTTAGTAGAGATGGCGCTTCACCATGTTGGACAGGCTGGTCTTGAACTCCTGACCTCAGAATTTCCATCCGTCTCAGATTCCCAAAGTGTTTGGATTACAGGTGTGAGCCACCGCATCCGGCCTTTTGGAGAAATTAAATGTTTTTAACCTTCCAAAGTATCCTGGGTGAACTGTACACCCATGCTGCTAGCAGTGTATACGCTAGAGCCAAAAGGTGAAAAAACCGAAATGTCCATCAACAAATGAATGGATAAATAAAATGTGTAGGATAGAATATTATACCACCTTAAAAAGGAAGGAGATTCTGATACATGCTACAAGGCAGGTGAGCCCTGAGATCATTAAGCTCTGGGAAATAAGCAATTCTTATGCCTCAGCCACCCGAGTAGTTAGTATTACAAAAAGACAAAAAATAGTGTAGGATTCCACTTATATAAGGGACTTAGAGGAGGCAAAGTCATAGAGACAGAAAGCAGAATGGTGGTTGTCAAGGGCTGGGGAAGGAGGAATGGGGAGTTGTTAAGTGGGTACAGTTTGAGTTAGGGATGATAGAGGGTTCTGGGGATGGACGGTGGTGATGGCTGTACAACAATGTGAGTGTATTGAATGCTACTGAACCATATACTTCCAAATGGCTAGAATGGTAAACTTTGTTATGTATAGTTTATAGATAGTTATGTAACAGGATAACAAAACAGCGTCGTTAAAAACAGAGTAACTTAAAATTTGAAAACATCCCCAGTGACCAGGTAAATCTTTTAGGCTTATAATGAAAATAGCAATGCATTTCTTATTGTAACTACTTTAAAAATAGTTTTTAAACTATTTTTAGTTTAAAATAAACTAAATCTGCCACATTCTTTTTCTAGTCTGCCACAGTCTTGATTTCCCAATCATATTTTTTCTTTTTTCTTTTTCTTTGTTTTTTGGAGACAGAGTCTTGCTCTGCTGCCCAGGCTGGAGTGCAGTGGCGCAATCTCGGCTCACTGCAACCTCCACCTCCTGGGTTCAAGCAATTCTCTGGCCTCGGCCTCCTGAGTAGCTGGGATTACAGGCACCTGCCACCATGCCCGGCTAATTTTTGTACTTTTAGTAGAGACAGGGTTTCACCATGTTGGCCAGGCTGATCTGGAACTCCTGACCTAAAGTAATACACCTGCCTCTGCCTCTCAAAGTGCTGGGATTACAGGTGTGAGCCAATGCACTCAGCCTTTTTTTTTCTTTTTTTGTTTGAGACAGTCTCACTCTGTTGCCCAGGCTGGAGTACCGTGGCACAATCTTGGCTGACTACAACCTCTGCTTCCCAGGCTCAAGCAATTCTTATGCCTCAGCCACCTAAGTACTGGTATTACAGGTGTGTGCCAACACGCCTGGCACATTTTTGTACTTTTAGTAGAGATGGGGTTTCGCCATGTTGGCCAGGCTGGTCTTGAACTCCTGGTTTCTAGCAGTTCTCCCATCTCGGCCTCCCAAAGTGTTGGGATTACAGCCGTGACCCGCTGCAACTGGCCAGGCACTTCAATTTTTTTTTTTTTTTTTTTTTTCTCTTCTTGGAGACAGAGTCTTGCTCTGTCACCGGGCTGGAGTGCAGTGGTGCAATCTCAGCTCACTGCAATCACCACCTCCCAGGTTCAAGCAATTCTCCTGCCTCCGCCTCCTGAGTAGCTGGGACTACAGGCACGCCCCACCACGCCCAGCTAATTTTTGTATTTTTAGTAGAGATGGGGTTTCACCATGTTGGCCAGGATGGTCTCTATCTCTTGACCTTGTGATCTGCCTGCCTCGGCCTCCCAAAGTGCTGGGATTACAGGTGTGAGCCACCACGCCCAGCCAGGCACTTCACATTTTATGTCACTCTGTATGTCTGCAAATAACTGAGAAAGTGCCACAGTATTGATTTGGGGGTTACAAACATATTTTAGTGAATTCTCAAATATAAAATCTATGAATAACGATCAAGTATACCTTCATTTGGCATGTTAAGTACCCCAGGTTCCCACATTATCTGAGGGAGGGCAGCATATGAAACTTATTTCGACCTCTTTTTAAACATTTAATGTAATTTAATCTATTTGAGACATGGTGTCTGTCACCCAGGCTGGAGTATAGTGGTGCGATCTTAGCTCAGTGCAACCTCTGCCTCCCAGGCTCAAGCAATTCTTATGCCTCAGCCACCCGAGTAGTTAGTATTACAGGCATGTGCCAACACACCCTGTGAATTTTTACATTTTTAGTAGAGATAGGGTTTTGCCATGTTGGCCAGGCTGGTCTTGAACTCCTGGCTTCAAGTGATCCGCCTGCCTTGGCCTCCCAAAGTGCTGAGATTACAAGTGTGAGCCACTGAGCCCCACCTAGAACTCTTACAGAGAATGAAGAATGCGTTTTGATTTTCTTTTTTGCATATCCAAGACATGGCACTCAAGTTTCTGAATTGGCCTTACTATTAGGTTGGTGCAAAAGTAATTGTGGCTTTTGCCATTAAAAATTAAAAATGGCAAAAACCGCGATTAGTTTTGCACCAACCTAATATTTAGGAAAATGGAATGAGTTCCGCGAGGGTGGGGATTTGTGTCTTTTTCATGCATGCTGTCTGCAGTCAGCAGCTAGGACAGTGGTGCACACACAGCAGGTGCTCAACCCGTCGGTGTTTGTTGGGTAAATCAAGGAATGAAAATTACATTCAAGCCAATACACATGATTAAACTACTGTTGTATCATTGGGCTGCAACGGTTACAATTCCACAAACTATGTAACTGGACATATGTGAAGGTGGTAAATCCCTCCATTTTATAGGTCTTTGGGAAGTTCTGGGGCCAGGAAATCTGAATTCGATGATAGGACTTTCTAAACTGAACTCAGGACAGAGCATAGATGGTCTGAGTGAATGCCCTGCGTGACAGGTGCCTTCCTGCAGGTAGGAACACTTCCTCTGCAGTCACAGGGAGAAGAAAACATCAGGAGCTGGATGTGATTTCACATCTGCACCAAGAAACATGCTGATTTCACTGGGGAGGTGGCAGTCCCAGGTGAAGGCTGGCTAGGTCATAATTGACATCTCCTCCCTGTCTCTGCTCTCAGACATGGAGTTGATGATGCTTTTTAAATACTTTATGAATTCCATCCGGATCTCCTCAGGGTCATCTTCCAGGTTCGAGTGCACCAGCTTCAGCTTGTTCAAGGGTGGCGCTTGAAAATGAAGATAAGGTTAATTAGTCAAGGAGTTTCAATGAGGGGCCCTTTCTAGCTCCCAATGAAACTTCTAGAAGAAATTTAACTTTCTGAAGTTCACAAATCAAGTTGTCTTCCTTGACACCAGAGAACAGAGAAAGGGTTTGCTATATTGCCACCTGGCAACAGGATGAAAACCTTACAAACCACTTTCCAGGTCTTCTGTTCTTATAGATTCTCTATTATTCTCATTTTGTTTCTGAGTATTTTCTGACTTCTTTTTCAGGATTACTGTGTCACCCTTGGGATGTGTGTTATGTGAATTAGAGGTTTTTCTCCAGAAAAGTTCTTTCAGAAAGAGTGCCACCCCAGTCATACCCAAGAATAGTGACAAGCAGGATTTTCCCACTCTGTATTCTGGTTTTTTTTTTTTTTTTTGAGACAGAGTTTCACTCTTGTTGTCCAGGGTGGAATGGAGTGCAATGGCACAATCTCAGCTCACTGCAACCTCCACCTCCCAGGTACAAGTGATTCTCCTGCCTCAGTCTCCTGAGTAGCTGGGATTACAGGCGTGCACCACCACCCCCAGCTAATTTTTGTATTTTTAGTAGAGGTGGGGTTTCACCATGTTGGCCAGGCTGGTCTAGAACTCCTGACCTCAAGAGATCCGCCCGCCTCGGCCTCCCAAAGTGTTGGGATTATAGGCATGAGCCACTGCGCCTGGCCTTTCATTTATTTATTTATTTTTTGAGATGGTGTCTCATCCTGTCACCCAAGCTGGAGTGCAGCGGTGAGATCACTGCAACCTCTGCCTCCCGGGCTCAAGGAACTCTCCTGCCTTAGCCCCTGAGTAGCTGGGACTACCGGCGCCTGTCATCATGCCTGGCTAATTTTTGTATTTTTAGTAGAGACAGGGTGGACTCACATGGAGCGGGCAACAATTGCCTAGGGTACAGAAGGTGCTCAGTAACTGGACAGAGCTGCTGGTTTGTAGGACGTGGGGCAATATGTAGGTGTCCAAAACATTCAAGACAAAAGAGGAAGAGAAATTCCAGTTTCCTTACACAAAGACAGGCTTCCTTTATCATCTCCAGAGCCTGGTTTGTGGTGTGCAATTAGCATACACTGTGTGTCCTGTAAGGACTGCTGTTGGACAAAGCAGGAATACCACATCTCCATTTCCTTCCGGTGGCTTGGGATGTCAGCATTGAAGACGATCACCACTCCATGAGCATCCTTCATCAGGGCTGGCCAGCAGGACTCAAACCTGGGAGGAAGAAAAGGAACAAGAGGGAAAGTCAGGTCATTCTGGTTTCTAACTGTGGACTTTAAAAAGAATATCTTAGTATTAAAAGTTGGTCTATAACAGCCTGGGCGTGGTGGCTCACTCCTGTAAGCCCAGCACTTTGGGAGGCTGAGGCGGGTGGGTCACGATGTCAGGAGATCGAGACCATCCTGGCTAACACGGTGAAACTCCATCCCTACTAAAAATACAAAAAAGTTAGCCGAGCGTGGTGGTGGGCTCTTGTAGTCCCAGCTACTCGGGAGCCTGAGGCAGGAGAATGGCATGAACCCGGGAGGCAGAGCTTGCAGCAAGCTGAGTTTGCACTACTGCACTCCAGCCTGGGTGACACAGCGAGACTCCATCCCAAAACAACAACAACAACAACAAAAAAGAAACAGTTGGTTGATGACTTTTTTTTTTTTAAAGAGACAGGGTCTTGCTCTACTTTTTGTTGCCAACAGCAACAAAAGTAGGAGGTGGGTGATGGCTGGGCAGTCTTTTAAAATTGTGCAGTTGTGGGATCATAGCTCACTGCAGCCTCCAAACGTGGGCCCGAGCGATCCTTCCGCCTCAGCCTCCTGAGTAGCTAGGACTACAGGTGTGCACCACATCAGGCCAATTTTAGTTTTTTTAAAGGTTGATGATTTCTTCATTTAAAAAAAAATTGTTATTATTTTTTGAGGTAAGAGTCTGGCTCTGTTGCCCAAGCTGGAGTGCAGTAGCAACGTCTACCTCCCAGGTTCAAGTGATTCTCCTGCCTCAGTCTCCTGATGTGGCTGGGATTATTGGTGCACACCACCATACTGGGCTAAGTTTTGTATTTTTAGTAGAGACGGGGTTTTGCTATGTTGGCCGGGCTGGTCTCAAACTCCTGAGCTCTGGTGATCTGCCTGCCTTGGCCTCCCAAAGCAGTGGATTACAGGCGTAAGCCACGGTGCCTGGCCCCTATTTTTTTTTTTTAAAGATGAGGTTTCATCATGTTGGGCAGGCTGGTCTTGAACTCCTGACCTTAGGTGATCTGCCTGCCTCGGCCTCCCAAAGTACTGGGATTACAGGCGTCAGCCACTGTGCCTGGCCAAGGTTGATGACTTCTAACTGCATCATAACCTAATCACTGAAGTGTATAAAGCAATGCATGTCAGCAAATAATTTATCAAGCTCCTCATATGTGCCAGGAAACATGCTAGGCCCAACTTCATGGTGCCTGATGGGCAGCTGATTTTTTTTGTTTGGTTTTGTTTTTTGAGACGGAGTCCAGCTCTGTCACCCAGGCTGGAGTACAATGGTGCGATCTCCGCTCACTGCAACCTCCGCCTCCGGGTTCAAGCAGTTCTCCTGCCTCAGCCTCCCAAGTAGCTGGGATTACATGTGGCCGCCACCACACCGGGCTAATTTTTCGTATTTTTAGTAGAGATGCAGTTTCACCATGTTGGCCAGGCTGCTCTTGAACTCTTCTCCTCAGCTGATCCACCCCCCTTGGCCTCCCAAAGTGCTGGAACTACAGGTGTGAGCCACCACCCCTGGCCTGGGCAGCTGATTTTTAAACCATTTGATGAAGTGACTTTCTTTAAAGGAACATACTTAGCATCGCCACCACAGTCCCATAGCTCGAATTCACAGCCTGTGCCTTTGTTGTTGCTGGTAACGTGCGGGTTCTCAAATTCCAGGATCCTAAAAGGAAAAAGAAGAGCAGTAGGCTGGGTGCGGTGGCTCATGCCTGTAATCTCAGCACTCTGAGAGGCTGAGGCAGGCAGATCACTTGAGGTTAGGAGTTCGAGACCAGCCTGGACAACATGGTGAAACCCTCGCTATGCTAAAAATAAAAGAATTAGCCGGGCATGATGGTGGGCACCTGTAATCCCAGCTATTGGGGAGGCTGAGGCAGGAGAATCGCTTGAACCTGGGAGGTGGAGGTTGCAGTGAGCCGAGATTGTGCCACTGCACTCCAGCCTGGGAGACAGGACGAAGAAGAAGAGCAGCAGTAGCACCAATAATGAAGCTGCATTACACTTTTGGAATGCCAACAGCAACAAAAGTAGGAGGTGGGTGATGGCTGGGCAGTCTTTTTAGATTGTTTTATTATTAAATTTTTTTTTTGAGACAGGGTCTCACTCTGTCACCCAGGCTGGGTGCAGTGGCACGATCATAGCTCACTGCAGCCTCCAACTCCTGGCCTTAAGCAATCCTGCTGCTTCAGCCTACTGTGTAGCTGAGACTACAGACACATGCCAACTTACCTGGCTAATGTTTTATTTTTAGTTGAGATGGGGTCTCCCTATATTGCCCAGGGCTCAGGCGATCCTCCCACTTTGACCTCTGAGAGCGCTGGCATTAGAGGCATGAGCCTCCCTGCCCAGCCAGTTGGGCACTCTTGTGGACACAGATTTGTCAGGGCTCACCTCACTCCTTGGGTTGGGCTGTATTCAGTGATGTCAGAAGATTCTGTCAGAAAGTTGGCCAAAACAGTTTTTCCACTCTGTGAAAATGAGTGCAAATAAAGGTCTTTGTTGAAAGGCAGAAAAGGAAACCGGAAAAATCACCCCAAGAGGTGGCCTGGAAGCTGGTGCGGTGCAGTATAGGTCATTGGCACCCTGAGATCACTGGGGTGGTTATGACCACACTGTCTTGCTCTAGTGCAGTGGGCACAGCCTGGTCTGGGGCCCAGGGAGCATGGGATTAAGTTCTTTTTTTTTTTTTGAGACAGAGTTTCACTCTTGTTGCCCAGGCTGTGATCTGGGCTCACTGAAACCCCCGGGTTCAAATGATTCTCCTGCCTCAGCCTCCCAAGTATTTGGGATTACAGGCGCCCACCACCACACCCAGCTAACTTTTGTATTTATTAGTTGGGCTGGTCTCGAACTCCTGATCTCAGGTGATCCACCCGCCTGGGCCTCCCAGAGTGCTGGGTTTACAGGGATGAGAAACTGCGCCTGGCCAAGGAGTTCTTTTAGGTCACAGAGAGGATCAAAGTCAGCCTGGGGACTCATGGCTAGCTGTCTTATAATCTCACATGGAGCAGTTTGTCCATCTGGATTATATGAGTAATACACATTTTTTTTTTTTTTTTTTTTTTGAGACAAGGTATTGCTCTGTTGCCCAGGCTGGAGTGCAGCAACATGATCACAGCTCACTGCAGCCTTGATCTGTAGGGCTCCAGTGATCCTCTCGCCTCAGCCTCCTGAGTAGCTGGGACTACAGATGTGCACCACCATGCCCAGCTAATTTTTGTATTGTTTGTAGAGATGGGGTTTCCCTATGTTGCCCAGGCTGGTCTCGCATGCCTGGGCTCAAGTGATCTCCCCACCTCAGCCTCCCAAAGTGCTGGCAGGTGTTAGCCACTGCGCCTGGCCTAAGACTTCTATCAGTTTTATTTATTTTTTTAGATGTAGTTTCGCTCTTGTTGCCCAGGCTGGAGTGCAATGGCGCGATCTTGGCTTACTGCAACCCCGCCTCCGGATTCAAGTGATTCTCCTGCCTCAGACTCACGAGTAGCTGGGATTACAGGCATGCGCCACCATGCCCAGCTAATTTTTGTATTTTTAGTACAGATGGGGTTTCACCATGTTAGTCAGGCTGGTCTCGAACTCCTGACCTCAGGTGATCCACCTGCTTTGGCCTCCCAAAGTGCTGGGATTACAGGCGTGAGCCACCGTGCCTGGCCAGTTTTTTGTTTTTGGTTTTGTTTTGTTTTGTTTTTTAACGCATTTAGCTTTAGTTCATCTGAGCTTTATTTCTGTGGATGATGTGAAGTTTACATGTAGATGTGATCTGATCCCCACTACCACACCCCCAACAAACACATTAATAGCCAGTGGTTCCAGGACCATATAGTAAAACGCCCAGGCCTCGAGCAGTGACTCACACCTGTAATCCCAGAACTTTGAGAGGCTGAGGCAGGAGGCCTTTTGAGCCCAAGAGTTGGAGACCAGCCTAGGTGCTAAGCAACATAGCAAGATCTTGTCTCTACAAATAATTAACAAATTAAGGCCAGGCGTGGTGGCTCATTCCTTTAATCCCAGCACTTTGGGAGGCCGAGGCGGGCGGATCACTTGAGGTCAGGTGTTAGAGACCAGCCTGGCCAGCAAGGTGAAAACCCATCTCTACAAAAAATACAAAACTTAGCCAGGGGTGATGGTGTGGGCCTGTAATCTCAGCTACTCAGGAGGCTGAGGCAGGAGAATCGCTTGAAACCGGGAGGCGGAGTTTGCAGTGAGCCAAGATCATGCCACTGCACTCCAGCCTGGGTGACAGGGCGAGACTAGTCGGGCGTGGTGGTGCACGCCTGTAGTCCCAGGTACTCAGGAGGCTGAGGCAGGAGGACTACTTGAGCCCAGGGAAGTCGAGGTTGCAGTGAGCTATGATCACACCACTGCCCTCCAGCCTGGACGACAGGGCGAGAACCTGTCTCAAACAAAAGTCCAGACCCACAGACGCATTCATCAGGTGGATCCCGGATGCAAGAGAAAGAGTCACGAAATCTAGGCTGTGGTTCCAGTGACGCCACTCAGTACCTTGGGCCTTCGGGGCTCATTAACACCGGGCTCGCCTCCACTACCTCCTCCGGGCAGTGGTTGGAATCAAGGTCTGAAAGCACGGAGTTCGCGGAAAGGGCAGGGGCGCCAGCCGGGATGGGCGCGGTGGGCCCGGGTTCCCGCCTCCTGGAGCAAGCCACAGACCAGACGGGTGGGGACCTGCGCTCGCTCAGGCCCCGAGGCCTGCTCCCCGCTCCCTCTCCCGCGCCGGGCCGGGACTCACCTCGCAAGGCCCCACGAAGAGGATTTTGGCCTTCAGCATCGTTGTCCGCCGCGGCGTAGCAGGCCGGAGCCCACCGTAGCCGGCGCGTTAGGGCAGAGAGCTCCCGGGCCGCTTTCGTTTCCATGGCGACGGCGAGCGCCCCGCAGGGGCCGACGGGACTCGGCCACTTCCGGCGCGCGGGGCGGAAAGTGGGCGCGTCTGTGACTGGGTGGGGGTTGGAGAGAAGTCACAAAGCCCGGGCTGCAGACGCGGTTCTGTAGGGTTGGCCTCTATTTCTTTTAGAGACAGGGTTTCACTCTGTCGCTCAGGCTGGAGGGCGGTGGCGCGATCTCGGCTCACTGTAGCCTCCAACTTCTGGGCCCAAACGATCCTTCTGCCTCAGCCTCCCGAGTAGCTGGCGCTACAGGCACACGCCATCACGTCCGACTAATTTTTAAAATTTTTGTATTTGTAAGACCGGGTTTTGCTATGTTGCCCAGGCTGTTTTCGAACTCCTGGGCTGAAACGATCCTCCCACCTCCACCTCCCCAAAATTCTGGGACTGCAGGCCCGTTCCATAAGTCTCGGTAGAGACGCGGAAAGCAAGACTCCAGGAGGGGGCGGAATGGCCGTTTCCAAATTGTTGTTTCTCCCAATAATCTCGAGAGCTCAGACAGGCCATACAAGTGCCAAGCTGGCCTTGGAACTAGGCCTTGACTCCTTTATCACTGTGGCATGATATCACTGTGGCTGTCCACTTGGGAGCCGATTTATCATAGCTGTGACCCAGCTTAAAAAAGCTCAGGTGAAAGTCTGGTTTCTGTAAAAGGATTCACCACTCACTATCATTCGTCTGACCTAGGTGAAACCAAAGAGATGATGGCTGGAATCCTTTAGTCAGTGCAGGTGTCTAGAAACATTGCTGCTAAATTCAGTCAGGTCAGTCTGAAAATACAGAGTCAAGTCAGAATTTCGGATAAGGCCATGATATTAAATGTCTCTGTGCCGAGAGTGCCAGTGCAAAATATTCTGGCCCACAAAGGGCTGACGACAAAAATTCCTCGTCAACCCACTATCAAATCTTTAACCTTCGGTAACATAGTTACATAGTCTTTGTATTGAAAAGAACTGCTTGGCCAACCTCCGTGGCCCAGGCCTGTAATCCCAGCACTTTGGGAGGCCGAGGCTGGTGGATCGCTTGAGGTCTGGAGTTCGAGACCAGCCTGGCCAACATGGTGAAAACTGTCTCTACTAAAAATACAAAAATTAGCCGGGTGTGGTGGCACGCACCTGTAATGCCAGCTACTCAGGAGGCTGAGGCAGGAGAATCACTTGAACCAGGGAGGCAGAGGTTGCAGTGAGCCAAGATGGCATCACTGTACTCCAGCTTGGGTGACAGAGCAAGACTCTGTCTCAAAATAAATAAATAAAAATAAATAACTGCTGAGTGAACAGTAAGGAAGAGTTCTTAATTTCAGCATGTCATTGTTGATGGATTAAATTAATATCTTTTTTTCTTTTCTTTTTTTTGTTTTTGAGACAGGGTCTTGCTGTGTTGCCCAGGCTGGAGTGCAGTGGTGTGATCTCAGTTCACTGCAACCTCCGCCTTCTGGTTTCAAGTGTTACTCCTGCCTCAGCCTCCCGAGTAGCTGAGATTACAGGTGCACGCTACCATGCCTGGCTAATTTTTGTATTTTTAGTAGAGACGGGGTTTTGCCATGTTGGCCAGGCTAGTCTCAAACTACTGACCTCATGATCTGCTTGCCTCGGCTTCCCAAAGTGCTGGGATTACAGACATGAGCCACTGTGCCCAGCCAGTCCTCATTTTAAAAGGTATCCATTTTTTTTTTTTTTGAGACAGGGTCTTGCTCTGTTGTCCAGGCTGGAGTGCAGTGGTGCGATCATAGCTCACTGCAGCCTTGACCTCCTGGCCTCAAGAGATCCTCCCACCTCAGCCTCCCAAGTAGCTGGGACTACAGGCACGTGCCCTACATCTGTTTTTTTTTTTTAAATTTTGTGTAGAGATGGGGTCTTGTCATGTTGTCCAGGCTAGTCTCGAACTCCTGACCTCAAGCGATCCTCCCCTCTCAGCCTCCCAAACTGCTGGGATTACAGGTGTGACCCACGATGCCTGGATTTGCTTTCCTGTTTTATACACTGGTTTACAATCTGGATTCACTTTGATGCTCAAATTGCCGTTGATATGGCCACTGGGAATGTTGTCAAGCTGGTTTCTGCATCTTTTTGAAATGTCTTTCTGTGAGCCATTCCTTTCTTTTTTGGCGCCCGTACATGTTCCCACGGGGTTATTTTATTACTATTGCTTTATAATCACCATATACTATATACATTCTTTTTCTATGTATTAAAAAATTTAAAGATTCAAAAGTTCAAGGAAACGAAAAAGAAGTTGTTCCTTTTCACACCTGGGAAAATTGGGGAAAATTTTGCTCCTCCTATTTTTGGCATGAAACATACACTCTTAGGTCTCTGGCCCTGGCTTTGGGAGAACTGGTGCCAGGCACAGGGGTAGGTGCTGGGTTCTGGAGGTGGTTCTGCACAGTCCCTTTGCCCTGGTAGCTTCTAGGCCAGATGGGGAGAGCAGCCTGTGGAGTGCAGCTTGTCAAGTGTTTTCCCATGCACAGGCTTTCTTTTCCTTTTTTTTTTTTTTTTTTTGAGATGGAGTCTCACTCTGTCGCCCAGGCTGGAGTGCAGTGGCATGATCTCGGCTCACTGCAACCTCTGCCTCCCAGGTTCAAGCGATTCTCCTGCCTCAGTTTCCTGAGTAGCTGGGATTACAGGTGTGTGCCACCACGCGCCACTAATTTTTGTATTTTTAGTAGAGACGGGGTTTCATGATGTTGGTCACGTTGGTCTCAAACCCCTGACCTCAAGTCCTGTCTGATCTGCCTGCCTCGGCCTCTGAAAGTGCTGGCATTACAGGCCTGAGCCACTGAGCCCAGCCCCATGTACAGTTTAATTTTCATTTGCAAATGGAGCTATTACAGTGAGGCAAAGTATGAGTATCCTAAATCGATATCAGGGAGGAGGCAGGAACCATGGGCTTTCAGCAGCTCCAGCTCTCCTTTCTTTTATTTTCTTCTTTTTCTTTTTTTTTTTTTTCTGTTTTTTTTTGAGATGGAGTCTTGCACTGTCACCCAGGCTGGAGTGCAGTGGCGAGATCTCGGTTCACTGCAATGTCTACCTCCTCGGTTCAAGTGATTACCCTGCCTCAACCTCTTGAGTAGCTGGAATTACAGGCATGTACCATCATGTCCGGCTAAGTTTTGTATTTTTAGTAACAACAGGGCTTCACCATGTTGGCCAGGCTGGTGTCAAACTGCTGACCTCATGGGATCCGCCCGCCTCGGCCTCCCAAAGTGCTGGGATCACAGGCGTGAGCCGCTGCGCCCGGCCCAGTTCTCCTTTCTATTTATAAAGATGCCATTTGCCCTCTGTGCACAGTAATGGTTTTGCCTCTTGCCAGGTCCAGAGTCCAGGCTTCCTCACCTCGGTGTTTACCTCATTGCACTGGGTGGAAGTTTGTGTGCTACATTTCTTAACAACACATGCCTTCACTGAAGGGTATCTTTGGTGTTTGGGTCCACTGATCACAACTCTAAGCCTGGTACACCATAGATGCTCAATAGTGTTGGTTCTGGGCCAGTGCAGTGGCTCACGCATGGAATCCCAGCACTTTGGGAGACTGAGGTGGGAGGATCACTTGACACCAGGTGTTTGAAACCAGCCTGGGCAATAAGCAAGACCCTGTGTCCACACACACACACACACACACACACACACACACACACACACACAATCAGCCAGGTATGGTGGAATGCCTGTAGTCCCAGCTACTGGGGAGGCTGAGGTGAGAGGATCACTTGAGCCTAGAAACTTGAGGCTGCAGTGAGCCACGATCGTGCCATTGCACTGTAGCCTCAGTGACAAAACGAGACCCTGACTCAAAAAAATAATATTAAGCCGGGAGCGGTGGCTCACATATGTAATACAGATGTTATTTTGGGAGGCTGAGGTGGGTGGATCACCTGAGGTCAGGAGTTGGAGACCAGCCTGGCCGATATTGTGAAACCCCTGTCTCTACTAAAAATACAAAAATTAGCCGGGCGTTTTGGTGGGAACCTGTAATCCCAGCTACCTGGGAGGCTAGGCAGGACATTTGCTTGAACCCAGGGGGCGGACGGAGGCCGCAGTGAGTGGAGATCATGCCACTGCACTGCAGCCTGGGTGACAAAGTGAGACTCTGTCTCAAAAAAAAAAAAAAAAAAAAAAAAAAAAAAAAAAAAAAAGGGCGTGCGTGGTGGCTCATGCCTGTAATCCCAGCACTTTGGGAGGCTGAGGCAGGCAGATCACCTGAGGTCAGGAGTTCGAGACCAGCCTGGTGCAACATGGTGAAACCCCATCTCTACTAAAAATACAAAATTAGTCAGATGTGGTGGTGCACGCCTGTAGTCCCAGCTACTCGGGAGGCTGAGGCAGGAGAATCACTTGAACCTGGGAGGCAGAGGTTGCAGTGAGCTGTGATAGTGCCACTGCACTCCCACCTGGGCAACAGAGTGAGACTCCATCTCAAAAAAAAAAAAAAAAGATAAAAGATGTGTAAGTTTCATCTTCCCCTTCATAACACACACATAGAAACACATACATACTCATTTACTCTATAAATATTTAAGTTAATGAATGTTCCCTTAATCCTCCCAAGAGCCTTTAGTTTTTGGTCCAGGTGAGAGAAATAAAAAATATGAAATGCTTTACATTTCTTCAATATATGTGCTGTATACATTTGGGATGATTATTGTAAATTATTGAAATACTTTTGCTTTATGACTTTCATTTTAATTAGAAGAGGTTGACTTCAGACAGCTTAATACACAGCCTTTGATTGTAAAGTGAGCAATAGATCATTAGCGGGGGTGAGAACTGGGTGAACTCAGAGTCATTTTTCTCCTCCTTCTGTGTTTCAATGCAATAAAATCTTTCTCTTGCATAAAACCTAAAGAAATAAGTTTGACATATTTCAAATCCCTTCTATAAATTGTTGAAAAGATTTAATATAACCCCCAGCCATAAAATCTTTAATTTGAGTTGACCCTCCATGGTCTCAATGATTACACATGCAGTTTTTATTACTAAAGAATAAATTGTGGGTTTCCTGTGACTCAAGGGAATCAAATGCCCTTCAATCACCTTCTGCAACGCGAGGATTTGAACCTTTTCCGTTCAACTCTTGAAGACGGGAATTTCACAAAATCGTTTGTAACCTGGAAATATTTTGCCCCCTATGAATGCTGTCATCTTTTTTTTTTTTTTAATTTAAAAAAAGGAATAAAGCTCTAGCCAGAGATGATGTCCAGCAAGTTTGGTTTAGGACAAATCGATGTAAAAATGACTTTTCATCAATTCCCATTAGAAAGCCTGAGCTATTCTTTCAATATAAAAAATATTTCCTAGCCAACTGAAGATAAAGCTTTTGGCAAAGCAGTGAAACAGGGATACAGCTGGACCAGCAGCCTGTAGCCTGCATTTGGCCGTGTCCTGTAGAAGGGATTTTGGGAGGCAGTGTTGTGTCATGGAAAGAGTACCAATTTTGGAGTAAGACAATTTGAAATTAGGTGAGTGAGGCCGGGCGTGGTGGCTCACACCTGTAATCCTAGCACTTTGGGAGGCCAAGGTGGGCAGATGGCTTGAGGCCAAGAGTTCAAGACCAGCCTGGTTGCCGGGTGCAGTGACTCATGCCTGTAATCCCAGCACTTTGGGAAGCTGAGGCAGGCGGATCACGAGGTTAGGAGATCAAGACCATCCTGGCTAACACGGTGAAACCCCGTCTCTACTAAAAATACAAAAAATTAGCCAGGTGTGGTGGCGGGCGCCTGAGGCAGGAGAATGGCGTGAACCCAGGAGGTGGAGCTTGCAGTGAACCGAGATTGTGCTACTGCACTCCAGCCTGGGTGAGAGCGAGACTCTGTCTCAAAAAAAGAAAAAAAAAAAGACCAGCCTGGCAAACATGGTGAAACCCTGTCTCTACTAAAAATGCAAAAGTTAGCCAAGTGTGGTGGCAGATGCCTGTAATCACAGCTACTCAGGAGGCTGAGGTGGGAGAATCACTTGAACCCAGAAGGTGGAGGTTGCAGTGAACCGAGATTGCACCATTGCACTCCAGCCAGCCTGGGCGACAAGAGCGAGACCCTGTCTCAAAAAAAAGAAAAAACAAACAAACAAACAAACAAACACCAAAACAAGCAAAAAACAAACCATACCTGAGACTGGGTAATTTATAAAGAAAAGAGGTTTAGACCAGGCACGGTGGCTCACACCTGTAATCCTAGCACTTTGGGAGGCCAAGGCTGGTGGGCAGATCACGAGGTCAGGAGTTCAAGACCAGCCTGTCCAACATGGTGAAATCCCGTCTCTACTAAAAATATAAAAATTAGCTGGGCATGGTGGTGCACATCTGTAATCCCAGCTACTCGGGAGGCTGAGGTAGGAGAATTTCTTGAACACGGGAGGTGGAGGTTGCAGTGGGCCGAGATCGCACCACTGCACTCCAGCCTGGGCGACAGAGCTGTCTGAAAAAAAAGAAAAGAAAAGAAAAGAGGTTTAATTGGCTGACAGTTCTACAGACTGTATAGGCTTCTGCTTCGGGGAAGGCCTCAGCAAACTTATAATCATTGTGGAAGGTGAAGGAGAAGCAAGCACATCTTACACGGCAGAAGCAGGTAGAAGAGAGTGGGTGAAGGGGACGTGCCACACAGTTTTAAACAGCCAGATCTCATGAGAATTCTATCACGAGACAGTACTATGGGGATGGTGCTAAACCGTTAGAAACCACCCGCCACCCACCATGATCTAATCACCTCCCACCAGGCCACTCCTCCAGCACTGGGGATTACAGTGCTTTATGAGATTTGGGTGGGCACACATACCCAAACCATATCGACAGGTCAACCCTATTCCATGCAGGAGGGGATGACAAAAGAGCATGAATATCAGGGGGTGAGAATTACTGGAGCCATCTTGGATGCTGGTTTCCACTAAGCCCAAGAGTTTAAGAGATTTCTTTCTTTTTTCAATTTGAGACAGGGTCTTGCTCTGTTTCATAGGCTGGAGTGCAATGGTGCAATCACGACTAACTGCAACCTTGACCTCCTGGAACTCAAGTGATTCTCCTCCCTCAGCCTCCCAGGTGTCTGGGGCCACAGGAGCGCCATCAGCACATTTGGCTAATTTTTTTTTTTTTTTGTAGAGACAAGATTTTGCCATGTTGCCCAGGCTGATCTCACACTTCTGGCCTCAAGCTATCTGCCCACCTCAGCCTCCAAATTGCTGGGATTACAGATATGAGCCACCATGCCTTGTCTAAACACTTTTCTTCTATTTTTTTTTTTTTTTTGAGACAGAGTTTCGCTCTTGTCGCCCAGGCTGGAGTGCAATGGCATGATCTCGGCTCACTGCAACCTCCGCCTCTGAGGTTCAAGCCATCCTCCTGCCTCAGCCTCCCCAGTAGCTGGGATTACAGGCGTCCACCACCACGCCTGGCTATTTTTTGCATTTTAGTAGAGACAGGGTTGTCACCATGTTGGCCAGGCTGGTCTGGAACTCCTGACCTCAGGTGATCCGCCTTCCTCAGCCTCCCAAAGTGCTGGGATTACAGGTGTAAGCCACTGAGCCTGGCCTTCAGGTATGTCTTTATAGCAGTGTGAGAATAGTTACACCTGTGTAATCAATTAGATACTGAGGGATGTGTGACATCTGAGGATGGGTTATCAACAGGCATCACACCTTCCATCCACCATCTATTCTCTTGGATTATTCTCTCTGGTCCAAGCCAGCTGCCACATCTTGAGGACACAAGCAACCCTGTAGAGAGCTCCATGTGGTAAGAAACTGAGGCCTCCTGCCTACAGCTGGCATCCACACACCAATCAAGTGAGTGAACCACCATGAAAGTGAGACATCCAGCCCTGGTCAAGCCTTCAGATGACAGCAGCCCTGGTCAATATCTTTTTTCTTTTTGAGATTGGGAGCTGGGTGTGGTGGCTCATGCCTATAATCCCAGAACTTTGGGAGGCCGAGGCAGGTGGATTGCCTGAGGCCAGGAGTTCGAGACCAGCCTGGCCAACATGGTGAAACCCTGTCTCTACTAAAATTACAAAAATTAGCCGGGCATGGTGGTGTGTGCCTATAAATCCCAGCTACCTGGGAGGCTGAGGCAGGTGAACGACTTGAACCCGGGAGGTGGAGGTTGCAGTGAGCCAAGATCATGCCACTGTACTCCAGCCTGGGCGACAGAGTGAGACTCTGTTTCAAAAAAAAAAAAGAGAGAGATTGGGTCTTCCTCTGTCATCCAGGCTGGAGTGCAGTGGCGCAATCAGCTTGCTGCAGCCTCAACCTCCCAAGCTTAAGTGATCCTCCCACCTCAGCCTCCGAGTGCCTAGGATTGCAGGCACACACCACTATGCCCAGCTAGGTTTTTTTTTTTTTTTTGAGACGGAATCTTGCTCCGTCACCCAGGCTAGAGTGTAGTGGTGCGATCTCAGCTCACTGCAAGCTCCACGTCCGGGTTCACGCCATTCTCCTGCCTCAGCCTTCTGAGTAGCTGGGAATATAGGCGCCTGCCACCACGCCTGGCTACTTGTTTTTTGTATTTTTAATAGAGATGGGGTTTCATCGTGTTAGCCAGGATGGTCTTGATATCCTGACCTCGTGGTCTGCTCGCGTCAGCCTCCCAAAGTGCTGGGATTACAGGTGTGAGCCACCGCGCCCGGTCCAGGTAGATTTTTTAATTTGTTGTAGAGACAGAGTCTCACTATGTTGCCCAGGCTGGGCTCAAACTCGTGGGCTCAAGCTATCCTCCTGCCTCAACCTCCCAAAGTGCTAGGATTACAGGCAGAAGTCACTGCTCCCAGCCCCAGCCAATATCTTGACTACAGCTTCATGAGCAATCCTGAGCCATAACTGCCCAGCTAAGCTACTCCCAAATTCCTGACCCATAGAAACTGCGTGAGATAATAACTGTTTATTGTTCCTTTAGGTTGCTATGTTTTGGGAGAATTTGTTATGCAGCAATAGATAATTAATAGAGCTTCAGTTTTTCTCTCACTAAAATGGGGATCCTAGAATTGCTTGAACCCAGGAGGCAGAGGTTGCAGTGAGCCAAGATCGAGTGGATGGCGTGCCACTGTACTCTAGCCTGGGCAATAGCGTGAGAGTCTGTCCCCAAAATAAAATAAAACAAAATAAAATGAAATGAGGATCCTAAAACAAATCCTGTAGGAGGATTGAATGTGATGAGGCATGCAAGTTATTTAGTCTAATTCCCGGCACATGACAGATGGCTGATATCTGATAGCTATGATCACTTATAGCACTCACAGGCCTGTAGAATATTTTTGTGATGCTTTTTTTTTTTTTTTTTTTTTTTTTGAGATGGAGTTTTGCTCTTGTTGCCCAGGCTAGAGTACAATGGCACGATCTCAGCTCACTGCAACCTCCATCTCCTGGGTTTCAGTGATTCTCCTGCCTCAACCTCCCGAGTAGCTGGGATTACAGGCATGCGCCACCACTCCTGGCTAATTTTGCATTTTTAGTAGACATAGGGTTTCTTCATGTTGGTCAGGCTGGTCTTAAACTCCCGACCTCAGGTGATCCATCCGCCTCAGGCTCCCAAAGTGCTGGGATTACAGGTGTCAGCCTCTGCGTCCGGCCTAATTTTTGTATTTTCAGTAGAGACAAGAATTCACCATGTTGGTCAGACTGTTCTTGAACTCCTGAGCTCAAATGATCCTCCTGCCTCGGCCTCCCAAAGTGCTGGGGTTATAGACATGAGCCACCATATCCAGTAACACTTGCTTTCCTAATGCCATTTCAAATTGGTTGCATTACTCCTTCTTGAGTCAGGCTTTAATCTTATATTTAACCAGGATAATCCTAGAGTCTTTTTTTTTCCCCTGAATAAAATTGCCTCCTTCATATAAAGCTGTTTTATTTTATTTTTATTTTTTATTTTTGAGATGGAGTCTCACTCTGTCGCCTAGGCTGGAGTGCAGTGGCGTGACCTCGGCTCACTGCAAGCTCTGCCTCCCAGGTTCAAGCGATTCTCCTGCCTCAGTCTCCCGAGTAGCTGGGACTACAGGTGTGCACCCTCACGCTGGCTAATTTTTGTATTTTTAGTAGAGACGGGTTTTCACCATGTTGACCAGGCTGGTCTGGAACTCCTGAACTTGGGTAATCTGCACGCCTCGGCCTCCCAAAGTGCTGGGATTACAGGCGTGAGCCACTACACCTGATCTCTGTTTTTATTTTATTTATTTATTTATTTTTGAGACGGAGTCTCACTTTGTTGCTCAGGCTGGAGGGAAGTGGCACTGTCTTGGCTCACTGCAACCTCCGTCTCCTGGGTACAAGTGATTCTCCTGCCTCAGCCTCCCAAGTAACTGGGATTACAGGTACATACCACCACGCCCGGCTAATTTGTTTTCTTTCTTTCTTTTTTTTTTTGAGATGGAGTCTCCCTCTGTCTCCCAGGCTGGAGTGCAGTGGCGTGATCTTAGCTCACTGCAACCTCTGTTCCCTGGGTTCAAGCGATTCTTCTGCCTTAGCCTCCCGAGTAGCTGGGACTACACGTGTGCACCACTATGCTTACTAATTTATGTATTTTTAGTAGAGATGGGGTTTCACCATATTGGCCAGGCTGGTCTCAAACTCCTGACATCATGATCAACCCGCCTCGGCCTCCCAAAGTGCTGGGATTACAGGTGTGAGCCACCACACCTAATCTCTATTTATTTTTTTATACAAATAAAATACTTTTTAAAAAACAGGCACACAACAATAAAACATTCGGTAGTTGTTTCTCATCAAAGACACACTTTGATATCTAAGTGCATGTCAACATTACATGGACCAGTCCACGATTGAACTGAGTGTAGAAGTTTCCTTTTCGTCATGTGACTGCCACGCTGAAGGAAGACACACTTGGGTGTGGAGCAGAGCTGGGTGGATTTTGGCAGCCCCTCTTGGAGCAATGTTTTGGGAAAGACTCGTTTTCTACACAAAGCATCCCAGCCAACTGAGCAGACACATTCGTGGACCTTAATCTGGTCTGAAGTGCCCTGGGAATCCACCCGCACAGAACATTTCCTACATCCCTTGTCTTCAAAGCACTTTGCCACGGTTATCTAACCAATCTCCAGAGCAGGTTTTGGAAGGGAAGATGGTTTTCCTCAAGTCATGGTGCCTGCAAGTCAGGACAGCACCAGACAATGCGACCAGGAGCAGGAGGCTGTTTCCTGTGACTTTCCCCTCATCGGCTGCCCCTGGGAGAGTCCCCTGCTCTGTCGTGGACTCCGCCTGTTCCCTTCAAATATCTTGGTGGAAAGGGGGCTGGAAGTCACGTTCCCTAGTCTATGAGCTGAAACGCTTCATCTGTACCCATTGCCAGTGAAGGGGTTTCGTTCAGTCTAAACAATACCAGTATGACTTAGGGTAACTATAAGTCTTCTGATATTTTATTTTTATTTTTATTTTTTGAGATGGAATTTTCGCTCTTGTTGCCCAGGCTGGAGTGCAATGGCAAAATCTCGGCTCACTGCAACCTCCGCCTCTCGAGTTCAAGCAATTCTCCTGCCTCAGCCTCCTGAATAGCTAGGATTTGGCCGGGGGCGGTGGCTCACGCCTGTAATCTCAACACTTTGGGAGGCTGAGGTGGGCGGATCACCTGTGGTTGAGAGTTCGAGACCAGCCTGACCAACATGGAGAAACTTTGTCTCTACTGAAAATACAAAATTAGCCGGGCATGGTGGCATGTGCCTGTAATCCCAGCTACTCGAGAGGCTGAGGCAGGAGAATCGCTTGAACCTGGGAGGCAGAGGTTGTGGTGAGCCGAGATCATGCCATTGCATTCCAGCCTGGGCAACAAAAGAGAAACTCTGGCCGGGCGCGGTGGCTCAAGCCTGTAATCCCAGCACTTTGGGAGGCCAAGGCGGGTGGATCACGAGGTCAGGAGATCAAGACCATCCTGGCTAACACGGTGAAACCCCGTCTCTACTAAAAATACAAAAAACTAGCCGGGCGCGGTGGCGGGCGCCTGTAGTCCCAGCTACTCGGAGGCTGAGGCAGGAGAATGGCGTGAACCTGGGAGGCGGAGCTTGCAGTGAGCCGAGATCGCGCCACTGCACTCCAGCCTGGGTGACACAGCGCGAGACTCCGTCTCAAAAAAAAAAAAAAAAAAAAAAGAGAAACTCTGTCTCAAAAAAGAAAAAAAAAAAAATAGAGATGGGCCTGGGCTAGGCGGCTCACGCCTGTCATCATAGCACTTTGGGAGGCGGGAGGATCGCTTGAGCTCACAAGTTTGAGACCAGCCTAGGTAACGTGGCAAAACCCCGTTTCTACAAAACAATGCAAAAATTAGCCAGGCATGGTAACGAATCCCTGTAGTTCCAGCTACTTAGAAGATGGAGGTGGGAGAATCACTTGAGCCTGGGAAGCGGAGGTTGCAGTGAGTCGAGATTGTGCCAATGCACTCCAGCCTGGGCAACAGAGTGAGACTCTGTCTCAAAATAAATAAAAAAAAATAAAAATAGAGACTGGATCTTGCTATGTCACCCAGCCTGGTCTTGAACCCCTGGGTTCAAGTGATCCTCCTGCCTTGGCCTCTCAAAGTGCTGTGATTACAGGTGTGAGCCACTGAGCCCAACCTATGAATGTAAGTCTTGTCTGAACCTCTGTAAAATAGGAATAGTCGTCCATATGTCATGGGATTATTGGGAAGATAAAATGAGATCACGTGAGACCATGTGAAGATGATTGGCACATGGTAGCCAGACATTAATTCACTCAGGCAAAACAACCAACCACCCAATGAACCAACCAATCAAACAAACCAAACACGGTGGCTCACGCCTATTACCCCAGCACTTTGGGAGGCCGAGGCAGGTGGATTGCTTGAGGCCAGGAGTTTGAGACTAGCCTGGCCAACGTGGTGAAACCCCGTCTGTACTAAAAATATAAAAATTAGCCAGGCATGGTGGCATATGCCTGTGATCCCAGTTACTCGGGAGGCCGAGGCACGAGAATCACTTGAACCTGAGAGGCAGAGGTTGCAGTGAGCTGAGATTATGCCGCTGCACTCCAGCCTGGGTGACAGAATGAGACTTTGTCTCAAAAACAAACAAAACAAAACAAAACTGAAAACCCCAAACAAATAAGCCAAACAGCAGCAGCAGCAACAATAACAAAATGGCTTGATTCCATCAGTTCAGTGCTATCAGAAAAGCTTCACAATTCAGGCTGGAGCATGGCTGTCTCAGCTGTCTGGATGGGTTGCTGTGAGAGGCAGTGATGAAGGTATATGGGGTTTGGATCTATGCAGCCAGATGGCCTGAATTCAAAGCTTGGCTCCACCACTTCCCAGATGGGTGACGCCGGACTGGTTACTCAAGTGCTTTGGCCTCAGTTTTTCTGCCTGTAAAATGGTCATAATAACAACACCCTTGCCAGGCACAGTGGCTCACGCTTGTAATCTCAGCGCTTTGACAGGTTGAGGCAGGGGGATCGCTTGAGGCCAGGTGTTTGGGACGAGCCTGGCCAACACAGCGAAGCCCCATCTCTACTAAAAATACAAAAAAAAATTAGCCAGGTGTGGTGGCACATGCCTGTAATCCCAGTTACTCCGGAGGCTGAGGCGGGAGGACTGCTTGAACCTGCAAGGTGCCGCTGCACTCCAGCCTGGGCAACAGAGGCAGACTGTGTCTCAAAACAAAACAAACAAAAAAAACCCCCAAACCAAAAACAAACCAAAAAAAAAAAAAAAAAAAAAACCCGCTTAGTGGAATCCCTTTTTTTTTTTTTTTTTTTTTTTTTTTCTGAGATGGTCTTTCACTCTGTCGCCCAGGCTGGAGTGCAATGGCGCAATCTCAGCTCACTGCGACCTCCGCCTCCCAGGTTCAAGCGATTGTTGTGCCTCAGCCTCCCGACTAGCTGGGATTACAGGCAACCCCCAACACGCCCAGCTCATTTTTGTATTTTTAGTAGAGATGGGGTTTCACCATGTTGGCCAGGCTGGTCTTGAACCCCTGACCTCAGGTGATCCTCCCACGTCGGCCTCCCAAAGTGCTGGGATTACAGGAGTGAGCCACCCCACCCGGCCTGTGGAATTATTTGGAGGATACATGTGTTAACTCATCCAAGGTGCTCAGCTCAGCTCTTGGCACGTCGAAAGGGGCCCATCAATGTTAGATTTTTATGACTGTGAAAATCTGGCTGCACTCCAGCATAGCATGCTGTTTCATGAACCAGTCTTTCTCCGCAGGCATGCAAACTTGCAAAGAAAGGCATTTAAGAGCACTACAAATTAGAACCACGGGAGAGCCAGGAAGTGGCTTGATTGCATTGTGCAGTACAATTAAAGGTAAACTGACAAGCGAAATACCTGCCCTGCAAATAGCTAGTGTGCGCATATGAGGATTAATTTGTTTGGGAAGAATTCCTTTAAGTCTTTTTTTTTTTTTTTTAGATGGAGTTTTGCTCTTGTTGCTCAGGCTGGAGTGCAATGGTGCGATCTCGGCTCACTGCAACCTCCATCTCCTGGGTTCAAGTGATTCTCCTGCCTCAGCCTCCCAAGTAGCTGGGATTACAGGCCTGCACCACCACACCCTGGTAATTTTGTGTTTTTTTAGACGAGACGGGATTTCGCCATGTTGGTCAGGCTGGTCTCGAACTCCTAACCTTAGGTGATCTGCCTGCCTCGGCCTCCCAAAGCGCTGGGATTATAGGTGTGAGCCACTGCGCCTGGCAATACTCACCTTTTTTTTTTTTTTTTTTTTTTTTCTTCTTTTGAGACAGGCTCTCACTCTGTGGCCAGGCTGGAGTGCAGTGGTACAATCTCAGCTCACTGCAACCTCCGCCTCCCCGGTTCAAGTGATTCTCCTGATTCAGCCTCCCAAGTAGCTGGGACTACAGGCGCCTGCCACCATGCCCAGCGAATTTTTATATTTTTAGTAGAGACGGGGTTTCCCAGTACACTCTAGCCTGGGCGACAGAGCTAGACTCAGTCTCAAAAAAAAAAAAAAAAGTGGGTATAAACATGACTGCAGAATTGCCCTGAGCTGCTATTCTCTGCCTAAGGGGTAGCCCTACCTCTTCAATAAAGCTGTTTTCTTCCACCTCCGGCTTGTCCTTGAAAAGTCTTTCCTGGGCAAAGCCAAGAAGACTTGTGGGCTAAGCTCCATTTGAGGGCTCGCCTGTCCTGCATCAGATCCATGGAACAGAGAGTAAATCAGCAGTGTGCACTGTCTTACATGGCCACCAGGACAGTGCACCCAGCCCCACAGGATGAACAGACAGTCCTGTGTCCCTAGGGAAATTAGGCACTGAGGCTTAACATCACCTCACGTCTGTCACCAGCCAGTTATAAGGAAAGACAGAGAGGTTTGGCAAATTCTTATTTGAGGCCAGGCGTGGTGGTTCATGCCGGTAATCCCAACACTCTGGGAGGCCAAGGGGGGCGAGTCACCTGAGGTTAGGAGTTCAAGAGCAGCCTGGCCAACATGGTGAAACCCTGTCTCTACTAAAAATACAAAAATTTGCCAGGCATGGTGGTGCGTGCCTGTAATCCCAGCTACTTGGGAGGCTGAGGCAGGAGAATTGCTTGAACCTGGGAGGCGGCGGTTGTAGTGAGCAGAGATCGCACCACTGCACTCCAGCCTGGGCAACAAGAGCAAAACTCCACCTCAAAAAAAAAAAAAAAAAAAAAAAAGAAAAAAAATATTCTTTTTTTTTTTTTTTGAGACGGAGTCTCGCTATGTGGCCCAGGCTAGAGTGCAATGGCCCGATCTCGGCTCACTGCAAGCTCCACCTCCCGGGTTCGCCATTCTCCCGCCTCAGCCTCCGAGTAGCTGGGACTACAGGCGCCCGCCACCTCGCCCGGCTAGTTTTTTGTATTTTTTTAGTAGAGACGGGGTTTCACCATGTTAGCCAGGATGGTCTCGATCTCCTGACCTCGTGATCCACCCGCCTCGGCCTCCCAAAGTGCTGGGATTACAGGCTTGAGCCACCGCGCCCGGCCAGAAAAAAAATATTCTTATGTGAAAAGAGATCCCTTTGACCCAACCACAGGTGATTCTTCCATTCATATGGGACATGTTAGGGATCCAAGGACAGGCTGAGAGGAAAGAGACTAATACTCAGGTCATCAAGCTGTTGTGATGTGGGAAGAGGAGGCGGTAGGTGGGAGAAAGCTACCTGCATCAGCAATAATGATATCAACTGACACTCAAGTCCCCACCCTGTTCCATGCCCAACTGTAAGTACTTCGCACATCTCATTTCACATTCTATTTATTTATTTACTGAGATGGAGTCTCCCTCTGTTGCCCAGTCTGGAGTGCAGTGGTGCCACCTCGGCTCACTGCAACCTCTGCCTCCCAGGTTTGAGCTAGTCTCGTGCCTCAGCTTCCCGAGTAGCTAGGATTACAGGTGCCCACCACCATGCCCAGCGAATTTTTGTATTTTTGGTAGGGACAGGGTTTTACCATATTGGCCAGGTTGGTCTCAAACTCCTGAACTCAGGCGATCTGCCCGCCTCGGCCTCTCAAAGTGCTTGGGATTACAGGCATGAGCCACCGTGCCTGGCCAAATTCTCTCTTTTTAAAAATAGAAATGGGCCGGGTGCGGTGGCTGGAGTACAGGGGCGCTATCTCAGCTCACTGCAATCTCTGCCTACCAGGTTCAAGTGATTCAGCCTCCCAAGTAGCTGAGTTTGAGACCAGCCTGACCAACATGGCCTCCCAAGTAGCTGGGATTACAGGCTCCTGACACCGTACCTGGCTAAATTTTGTATTTTTAGTAGAGTCACCGTTTCACCATGTTGGCCAGGCTGGTCTTGAACTCCTGACCTCAGGTGATCCACCCGCCTCAGCCTCCTAAAGTGCTGGGATTAGAGGCATGAGCCAACACGCCCCACCTCCTCTGGAGTATTTTAAAGCAAATCCCAGACATCACATCATTTCACCAGTGAATACATGTGTTTACCAGATAGACATTTTAAAAACCCATAACCACCATGCTGTTATCACACCTAATAAAATAAACAGTGATGCCTTGCTGTCATCCAATATCCAGTCCATGTTCAAACTTCCCTGATTGTCTTAAATATGTTTTCACAATTGATTTGTTCAAACCATGATCCAACCAGGAACCGCCCACTGCATTTGCCTGTTACACTTTTGAAGTCCGTCTTTCTCTTTTAAATAAACATTTCATTTTGGAATAATTTTAAATTACAGAAAAGCTAGTACAGAGTGTTCTTGTATACCTTTCATCCAGTTTTCTCTAATGTTAAATCTTATACAACCGTGGTACATCTGTCAGAACTCAGAAATTAACATTGGAACATTACCGTTTAACTAAGCTTCAGAATTTATTCAATTTCATCAGTTTTTCCAGCAATGTCCTTTTTCCATTCCATGATCCAATTCACGCTGCATTTAGTAAGTCCCTTTTAATCTATCAGTCTACCTCTGTTTTTTCCTTCGTGACCTTGATGTTTGGAGAAACCAGGTCATGTGGTCCATAGAATGTCCTATATCCAGACTTGGCTAATTGCTTTCTTACGTCGTTTTTTAACTTGCTTTTCTGCCCCCTATATTTCCTACAAATTGATGATTAGAGGTGGAGGCTAGATTAGATTGAGGTTTTATATATAATTTATTCTTCTTCTTATTATTTTTTGAGACGGAGTCTCACTCTGTCGCCCGCGCTGGAGTGCAGTGGTGCGATCTTGGCTCACTGCAAACTCCGCCTCCCGGGTTAAAGCGATTCTCTTGCCTCAGCCTCCTGAGTAGCTGGGATTATTTTTATATTTTTAGTAGAGACGGGGTTTCACCATGTTGGCCAGGCTGGTCTCTAACTCCTGACCTCAAGTGATCCACCCACCTCGGCCTCCCAAAGTGCTGGGATTACAAGTGTGAGCCACTGTGCCTGGCCATATTCTTCTTATTTTTTGAGACAGGGTTTCACTCTGTTGCCCAGGCTGGAGTACAATGGCATGATCGTAGCTCACTGCAACCTCTGCCTCCTGGGCTCAAGCAATCATCCCACTTAGCCTCCCAAGTAGCTGGGACTACAGGCGCATGCCACCATGCCCGGCTAATTTTTGTATTTTTTTGTAGAGACAGAGTTCACCACATCTCCCAGGCTGGGCTCACATTCCTGGGCTCAAGTGATTTACCTGCCTTGGCCTCCCAAAGTGCTGGAATTACAGGCATGACCTACTATGCCTGGCTTTTTTTTTTTTTTTTGACAAAATTCTTTGTGGATGGTGCTGTTTTTTTCCTATTGGATTGCATTAAAAGCCTCCTAATGTCTGGAGATCCCACTTCCAGTTTGTTTTCTTTTTTTTATTTTAAAATTATTTATTTATTTATTTGTTTTGAGACAGGATCTCACTCTGTCGCGCAGTGGTGTGATCTCAGCTCACTGCGACCTCTACCACCCAGGTTCAAGCAATTCTCCTGCCTCCCTCAGTGTCCCGAGTAGCTGAGACTACAGGCATGCGACACCACGCCCGGCTATTTTTTTTAAATTTTTCGTGGAGACAGGGTTTCACCATGTTGGCCAGGCTGGTCTCAAACTCTGCACCTCAAGTGACCCACCCACCTCGGCCTCCCAAAGTGTTGGAATTGCAGGTGTGAGCCACTGTGCCCAGGCTTTTTTTTTTTTTTTTTGACAGAGTCTTGTTCTGTTGCCCAGTCTGGAGTGTAGTGCTGCGATCTCAGCTCACTGCAACCTCACCTCCCAGGTTCAAGCGATCTCCTGCCTCAGCCTCCCGAGTAGCTGGGATTACAGGTATGCACCACCATGCCCAGCTAATTTTTGTATTTTTAGTAGAGACAGGGTTTCACCATGTTGGTCAGGGTGGCCTTGAACTCTTGACCTCAAGTGATCCACCCACCTTGGCCTCCCAAAGTGCTGGGATTACAGGCGTGAGCCACCATGCCCAGACAGTTTTGTCTCTTTGGATTAGTGTTTGTGGATTACAGTTTCTTTCTTTCTTTCTTTCTTTCTTTCTTTCTTTCTTTCTTTCTTTCTTTCTTTCTTTCTTTCTTTCTTTCTTTCTTTCTTTCTTTCTTCTTTCCTTCTCTCTCTCTCTCTCTGTTTCTTTCTTTCTTTTTATTTTCAGATGCCTGGTTAAGAAGTTTTCCTAATCAAATCTTGCTGGGGCAAACTATTGATGCTAGTCATTCAGTCCTTAAAATAAACATATTCACAGTTTTTTCTCATTAGTAGTGGTCAGAAGGCTGAGCATGATGGCTCACTTCTGTAATTCCAGGACCTTGGAACATTGAGGCAGGAGGATTGCTTGAGGCAAGGAGTTTGAGATCAGCCTGGGCAACATAGTGAGATCCTATCTCTACAAAAAATTTAAAAAATTAGCCGGGCATGGTGTTGCATGCCTGTAGCCCCAGCTACTCTGGAGGCTGAGGTGAGAGGATCACTTGAGCCCAGGAGTTTGAGTCTGCAGTGAGCTATAATTGCATCACTGCACTCCAGCATAGGCAACAGAGTGATATCCCATCTCTTAAAACCAATAACAACAATAACAACAACAAAAAAAACCCCAATAGGCTGTGTGTGGTGGCTCACGCCTGTAATTCCAGCATTTGGGATCTGAAGTGGGAGGATCACTTGAGACCGGGAGTTTGAGACCAGCCTGCCCAACATGGTAAAACTCTGTCTCTACTAAAAAATGCAAATTAGCTGCACATGGTGGCATGCGCCTGTACTTCCAGCTGAGGCTGAAGAACTGCTTGAACCCGGGAGGTGGAGGTTGCATGAGCTGAGATCATGCCCCTGCACTCCAGCTTGGGTGACAGAGCAAGACTCTGTCTTAAAAAATAAATAAATAAATAAATAAATAAATAAATAAATAAAAGGGCCAAGTGTGACGGCTGAAGCCTGTAATCCAGCACTTTGGGAGGCTGAGGTGGGCAGATCACCTGGGGTCAAGAGTTTGAGACCAGCCTGGCCAACATGGCGAAACCCCGTCTATACTAAAAAATGCAAAAATTAGCTGAGCGTGGTTGTGCGCGCCTGTAGTCCCTGCTACTTGGGAGGCCAAGGCTGGATAATTGCTTGAACCCAGAAGGCAGAGGTTGCAGTGAGCCGAGATCGTACCACTGCACTCTAGCCTATGCAACAGAGCGAGACTCCGTCTGAAAAAAAAAAAAAGAAAAAAAAAAGAAAAGAAAAGAAGGGCCAAAACCACAATTACTTTTGCACCAACGTAATACTTTGCAGCTCTGCCCAACTCACTCTCAGGGGTGATATGGCAGAGTGGAGAGCCATCTTGGGGTGGTGTAATAGCCACGAGGTGTGGGTCAAGACCCTGCTGTAAGTTCCAAGTAGCTCCAAGTAGCTGGTTGACCTTAGGCAAATTCAGGGCCATTAAGGCTCAGCTACGCAGCATGTGCGCTGTATAAATCCAGAGTGCACCATTCCCACAGATTGCAAAGTGCATGGCAGTCCTTGGAGTTGTTCAGTCTATAACCTGAACACGGGTATGTAGCCACTCTGGGATCTTATACAACATCCTGCAGTTCTCAGGTTTTGTTTGTTTGTTTGTTTCTGGGACATAGGGTTTCACTCCAGGCTGGAGTACAATGGTACAATCATAGCTCACTGCAGCCTCAATCTCCTAGGCTCAAGCAATCCTCCTATCTGAGCCTCTAGAGTAGCTGTGCCTACAGGGATGTGCCACCATGCATGGTTAACTTTTGTATTTTTGTAGAGATGGGGGTCTCGCTATGTTGTCCATGCTGATCTCGAACTCCTGCTTCGAGCAATCCAGTTTCATTTATTTATTTATTTATTTATTTATTTATTTAATTTTTTTGGTGACAAAGTCTCACTCTGTTGCCCGGGCTGGATGGAGTGTAGCGACGTGATCATAGCTCACTACAGTCTCAACCTCCAGGGCTGAAGTCAGCCTCCTGAGTAGCTGGGACCACAAGTGTGCTCTACGATGTCTGACTGATTTTTGTTTTTTGTATAGACAGGATCTTCCTGCGTTGCCCAGGCTGGTCTTGAATTCCCAGCCTCAAGTAATCCTCTTGCCTTGGCCTCCCAAAGTTCTGGGATTACAGGCATGAGCCACTGTGCCCAGCCCAGCCAGTTTTCTTTTTTATGTTGTTGTTCTTTTCTTTTTTTTTTTTTGAGACAGATTTTCGCTCTTGTTGACCAGGCTGGAGTGCAATGGCTCGATCTTGGGTTACTGCAACCTCCGCCTCCTGGGTTCAAGCCATTCTCCTGCCTCAGCCTCCTGAGTAGCTGGGATTACAGGTGCCCGCCACCACACCCAGCTAATTTTTTGTAATTTTAGTAGAGATGGGGTTTCGCCATGTTGGCCAGGCTGGTTTAGAACTCTTGACCTCAGGTGATCCACCCCCCTTTGCCTCCCAAAGCACTGTGATTACAGGTGTGAGCCACTGTGCCCGACCCCCAGCCCAGTTTTCTTTCTTTCATTTTTTTTCTTTTTTTTTGAGACAGGGTCTTACTCTGTTGCCCAGGCTGGATGCAGTGGTACAATCATGGCTCACTGCAGCCTCTGCTTCCCAGGCTCAAGCGATTCTCCAGCCTCAGCCTCTTGAGTAGCTGGGAACACAGGCGCAAGCCACCAATGCCCAGCTAATTTTTGTATTTTTTTGTAGAGACAGGGTCTTACCATGTTGCCCAGGATGGTCTCGAACTTCTGAGCTCAAAGCGATCTGTCTGCCTTCCAGTTTCATTTCTTTTAACTGAACCAAGTAGGGTCCTGGCAGGAAAGAATGGAACCTGGATGGTTCAAATGAAGAAGCTTCAATAAAGAAGCCCTGGCGCGCGGCAGCTCATGTCTGTAATCCCAGCACTTTGGGAGGCTGAGGCAGGTGGATCACCTGAGATCAGGAGTTTGAGACCAGCCTGGGCAACATGATGAAACCCTCTTTCTACTAAAAATATAAAAATTAGCTGGGCGTGGTGGCGGGCGCCTGTAATCCCAGCTACTTGGGAGGCTGAGGTAGGCGAATTGCTTGACACCAGGAGGCAGAGGCTGCAGTGAGCTGAGATCGCGCCGCTGCACTCCAGCCTGGGTGACAGAGTGAGACTCCATCTCAAAACAAACAAACAAACAAACAAACAAACAAAAAACCCTTACAGTTGTGTGGACAGAGCTAAGGAAGCAAAGGAGGAATGGCATGGTGCCCAGTTAGAGTTGGAGACCAGTTGGGGCCCAGTTAGAGCTGGAGACTTGGACATCCGAAGCTGAAGGAAGAAGACCCTAATCTGAAGCTCACTCTCCTCCTGATCTTTTCTCTTGATCCCTCCCACTGGCTGAGTCCACCGTAGAGTGCAATGAGTAAGGCAGCCAGGAGATGCCATCCACGGGGCTCAGCCTCCCAGGGCTCAGAGCAGGGCAGAGAAGGGCAGGCAGTGGTTCTGGAGCAGGGGATCACGTCCAACAGAGGAAAAGCATTACCTTGGGGAATCGGGAGATTGGGAGTTGGAAATTAGATCTAAGAATCTTTACGTTCCGGGCTCAGTGGCTCATGCCTGTAATCCTAGCACTTTTGGAGGCCGAAGCAGATAGATCATTTGAGGTCAGGAGTTCGTGAGCAGCCTGACCAACATGGTGAAACCCCGTATCTACTAAAAATACAAAAAAATTAGCCGGGCATGGTGGCGAGCACTTGTAATCCCAGCTACTTGGGACGCTGAGGCACGAGAATCTCTTGAGCTCCAGAGGCAGAGGTTGCAGTGAGCAGAGATGGCAAATCCTTACAGCTCATTCTTTCATTTAATTCATAGTTGCAAATATCAAGCCCTTTGTTTTCTCTCTCCCTCCCCTCCCTCCCTCCTTCCCTTCCTCCCTCCCTTCCTCCCTCCCTCCCTCCCTCCCTCCCTCCCTCCCTCCCTTCCTTCCTTCCTTCCTTCCTTCCTTCCTTCCTTCCTTCCTTCCTTCCTTCCTTCCCTCCTTCCTTCTGTCTCTTTCTTTTTCTCCCTTTCTCTCTCTCTCTCTCTCTTTTATTTTTCTTTTTTTTTGAGGCAGAGTCTCATTCTGTTGCCCAGGCAGTACAGTGGCATGGTCATGGCTCACTACAGCATTGAGTTCCTGGGCTCAAGTGATCTCCCACCTCAGCCTCCTGAGTAGCTGAAATTATAGGTATGCAGCACCACACTTGGCTGATTTTTGTATTTTTATTTTTTCACTCTGTTGCCCAGGATGGAGTGCAGTGGCATGTAATCTCAGCTCACTGCAGCCTCTGCCTCCCAGATTCTCCTGCCTCAACCTCTTGAGGAGCTGAAATTACAGGTGCATGCCACCACGCCCAGCGAATTTTTGTATTTTTAGTAGAGATGGGGTTTGACCACGTTGACCACGCTGGTCTTGAACTCTTGACCTCAAGTGATCCACCCGCCTTGGCCTCCCAAAGTGCTAGGATTATAGGCGTGAGCCACCTCGCCTGGTCTTTTTTTGTTGTTGTTCTTAATTGAGGTGAAGTCTTGCTCTGTTGCCCAGGCTGGAGTACAGTGGTACAATCTCGGCTCACTGCAACCTCTGCCGGCTGGATTCAAGAGATTCTCATTCCCAAGTAGCTGGGAGTAGTGGCGCGCATGTATTTTTTTTTTTTTGTAGAGAAGGGGTTTTGCCATATTGGCCAAGTTGGTCTTGAACTCCTGGCCTCAAGTGATCTGCAAACTTTGGCCTCCCAAAGAGCTGGAATTACAGGGGTGAGCCACTACGCTCAGCCTCTTTATACTTTTCTATTTTCTCTCTCTTTATCTCTCTTTCCTTCTCTATCTTTGTTTCCCCTTCTTTATTTTTCTTTATTGCCCTTTTCCACATGTTGTGAAACGTTCTTTCTTTCTTTCAAGATGGGGTCTCACTTTGTCACCTATGCTGGAGTGCTGTGGTGCAATCACGGCTCACTGCAGCCTCAAACTCCTGGGCTCAAGCCATCCTCCTACCTCAACCTCCTGGGTAGCTGGGACCACAGGGGCACCACAATACATGGTTGATTTAAAAAATTTTTTTATAGAGGCAGGGCCTTGTTATGTTGCCCAGGCTGGTCTTGAGCTCCTGGCCTCAAGCAATCCTCCTGCCTTGGCCTCCCAAAGTGCTGGGATTACAGACATGAGCCACTGTGCCCAGCCCCGTTTTCATTCAAGGTATGAATTTTCCCAGTGGCCCTAAGGTGAAAGTATTCTTTCCACTTTACAGAGAGGGAAACTGAAGTTCAGAAAGGTTAAGATCGTTGCCCAGGCCGGGTGCAGTGGCTCACACCTGTAATCCCAGCACTATGGGAGGCTGAGGTGGGTGGATCCCCTGAGGTCAGGAGTTCAAGACCAGCCTAGTCAACATGGTGAAACCCCATCTCTACTAAAAATACAAAAATTAGCCAGGTGAGGTGGCTCATGCCCATAGTCCCAGCTATTTGGGAGGCCGAAACACAAGAATTGCTTGAACCCAGGAGGCAGAGTTTGCAATGAGCCGAGATCGTGCCACTGCACTCCAGCCTGGGCGACGCAATGAGACTCTGTCTCAAAAAAAAAAAGTTTCCCAGGGCACCCTGTCGTCAGTGTCTGAGTTGGAGTCCTGTCAGGAAACCCTGGAGGGACTGGAGGAAACAGCAGGGAAGTCAGAGAGAGATTTGATGGCCAGGTGCAGTAGCCTCGGTCTGTAATCCCAGCACTTTGGGACACCAAGGCAGGAGGACTGCTTGAGTCCAGAAGTTCAAGACCAGCCTGGGCAACATATCAAGAGCTTGTCTCTATTAAAAAGAGATTAGGGTGGGACAAGGCTGGCACTCCCACCTGCACCAGGCAGGTAGCAGCCTCTGGGTGGCTCCAAGAGGCACACACTGAGCTGGAGGGCTGCCTCCCTATGGCAATGTCACTCTGGGTGGCTCTGGGAGGCCACGGCGACCAGCCTGAAGGCATGTTGGAGTGGGACCAAACAGCCTCATGGGACTTGGAAACCAAACGGGTTCCTTCCTTAGTCTCCTCCTCCCCATAAGATTTTCATTAAATTGTCAGGGTCTTCTGGTCACAACTAAAGCCTCGGCTTTAATAATGCCTTAATTTAAAAATCCTTGAAATAATCTTTGGCTGTCTTTAGCATGAAAGGATTCCCCCCGCCCCCAAAGCCTTTAATTCCGCAGTCATCTAGGTTTCCAAAGGAAAGTGACTCTGCGGGCCTTTTACAGTCCTAATTAATGACTCTAATCAGCATTCCAGTCTAACTGCTTTCTCCCTATTTTCTGGTTGCTCAACAAAGGGCTTATCTAGAACTTGTTTCAACTTCAAACAGACACTTCATAACAGTAAATTGCAATAAGGTTTTATCAAGTGAAATAACATTTTCATGCTCTTTCTACCGGGTCTTGGTATCAATGAAAAACCACCCTTGGGAAACATGACCTGCCTTCCCTTCTTCCTCTCTGGTTGTTAGCAAAACATATATCCCGCCTTTCTTGTTTATTTTTTGTTTTAATAGAGTCTTTTTCTGTTGCCCAGGCTGGAGTGCAGTGGCGCGATCTCGGCTAACTGCAACCTCCACCTCCTGGGTTCAAGCGATTCTCATGCCTCAGCCTCCCGAGTAGCTGGGATTACAGGGGCCTGCCACCATGTCCAGCTAATTTTTGTATTTTTAGTAGAGATGGGGTTTCACCATGTTGGCCAGGCTGGTCTTGAACTCCTGTCCTCAGGTGATCCACCTGTCTCAGCCTCCCAAAGTGTTGGGATTACAGGTGTGAACCACCGTGGCCAGCCGTCATACCCTTTAAAAATTTTTTAAATTTAGATACAGGGTTTTGCTGTATCACTCAGGCTGGAGTGCAGTGGCATGATCATAGCTCACTGCAGCTTTCAACTCTTGAGCTCAAGTGATCCTCCTGCTTCAGCCTCCCGAGCAGCTGGGACTAAAGGTGGACAGCACCACACTTGGCTAATTTTTTACAAACTTTTTGTAGAGACAGGGTCTTGTTATGTTTCCCAGGCTGGTCTCGAACTCCTGAGCTCAAGCTCTCCTCTTGCCTCCTGAGTAGCTGAGACTATAGGCTCATGCCACCACCTCTGGCTAATTTATTTTTTATTACTTTATTGTTTTTTATTTTATTTTTTGAGACAGAGTCTTGCTCTGTTACTCAGGCTGGAGTGCACTGGCATGATCGCGGCTCATGGCAACCTTCGCCTCCCAGGTTCAAGTGATTCTCCCGAGTGGCTGGGATTACAGCTAAACCATGCCCAGCTAATTTTTGTAGTTTTAGTAGAGACAAGGTTTTGCCACGTTGGCCAGTCTGGTCTCGAATTCCTGACCTCAAGTGATCTGCCCGCCTCAGCCTCCTAAAGTGCTGGAATTACAGATGAGAGTCACTATGCCCAGCCCAATTTATTTTTTAATTAATTAATTAATTAATTATTTGGAGATGGGGAGGTCTCACTATACTGCCCAGGCTGGTCTCAAACTCCTGGCCTCAAGTGATCCTCCCACCTCAGTCTCCCAAAGGGCTGAGATGACAGGCTTCAGCCACCGAGCAAAAATTAGCTTCTGAGAAGCACAGGGTAGGTACTTTGATCACATACATCACAGATCCCCTATAAGTAATGAGCACAAGATGATGTAGGGCTGATATTTCCAAGACCATCTGGAGACTTTTGATTTGAAGATAGCACTGGACGACCCTTTCTTAAGTATTCAACTCAATAATTTTGGATAGAGATGTGTGAAGGCAGGTCCTAGCCTTTATTGGAATGAATGGTGAATTCTTTCCCTTGGGCTGGTTAAATGACAGGACCCACTTGACATTTTTATTTGCAATGTTCTCTTTGTTTTTGTCTTTGATTTTTTTTTTTTTTTTTTCTGAGACAGAGTCTCATTCTGTCACCCAGACTGGAGTGCAGTGGTGTGATCTTGGCTCACTGCAGCCTCCACCTCCCGGGTTCAAGCAATTCTCCTGCTTCAGCCTCCTGAGTAGCTGGAATTACAGATGTGTGCCACCATGCCCAACTAATTTTCATATTTTTTATAGAGATGGGGTTTCACCATGTTGGCCAGGCTGGTCTCGAACTCCTGACCTCAAGTGATCCACCCGCCTCAGCCTCCCAAAGTGCTGGGATTACAGGCATGGGCCACCGTGCCAGGCCTTGGTTTTGCTGTATAAAAATAAATGAGGACAGATAGGCCTGGCGCAGTGGCTCACACCTGTAATCCCAGCACTTTGGGAGGCCGAGGTGAGTGGATCATGAGGTCAGGAGTTCAAGACCAGCCTGGCCAAGATGGTGAAATCCCGTCTCTACTAAAAATACAAAAAAAATTAGACAAGCGTGGTGGCAGGCGCCTGTAATCCCAGCTACTTGGGAGGCTGAGGCAGAGAATTGCTTGAACCCAGTAGGTGGAGGTTGCAGTGAGCCAAGACCGTGCTGCTGCACTCCAGCCTGGGTGACAAAGCGAGACTCCGTCTCAAAAATAAAATAAAATAAATAAATAAATAAATAAGAACACACAGTAAACAGTTGTGTTGCTCAAGATTGGAGAAACTTTAATGGATGCCCTCCAGATGCCTCCAGCAACTTAATAAGATGTTAAATGTGAAGCCCTGGCTGGAGCTGACCTCACCTGCAGCCTCTGCCCACTAAGCTGCCAGCTTAAGTGCTAAGCACAGGAGCTGTGTTTTGGGGCCGCCTCCCAGACGGCAGCGTGGCCTGCAGCTCTCCTTTCTCTGCGGGCTTATGAGACTGAACCTCATGGTTTGTTGATCCACTCAGACATCCAGCTAATACTTACTAAGGTGTGATCAGTATGACTGGGCATGGTGGCTCACGCTTGCAATCCCAACACTTTGGGAGGCCAAGGTGGGCGGATCACCTGAAGTCACGAGTTTGAGACCAGCCTGGCCAACATGGTGATATCCCCATCTCTACTAAAAATACAAAAATTAGGCGGCATGGTGGTAGGCACCTGTAATCCCAACTACTCAGGAGGCTGAGGCAGGAGAATCGCTTGAAACTGGGAGGCAGAAGTTGCAGTGAGCTGAGATCATGTTACCGCGCACTCCAGCCTGGGTGACAGAGCAAGACTCCGTCTCAGAAAAAAAACTGTGATGAGCGTGAGGCTGTCAGGCCTGGGGACACAGACATGAGTGGGAAGTCATCCTGTTCTCGGAGTGTTCACTGTGTTGTGCACTGTGTTAACATGGCAGATGTGTTAGGAAGAGAGCATGAGGCCAGGCGCATGGCTCATGCCTGTAATCCCAGCACTTTGAGAGGCCAAGGCAGGAGGATCACCTGAGGCCAGGAATTTAAGGCCAGACTGGACAACAAAGCAAGATCCCATCTCTACCAAAAAAAAAAAAAATTACCTGGGCGGGGTGGTACAGACACCTGCAATCTCAGCTACTTGGGAGGCTGAGGTGGAAGGATCGCTTGAGCCCAGGAAGTTGAGGCTGCAGAGAACCATGATTGCACCACTGCAGCCTGAACAACAGAGTGAGGCCCTATCTCTCAGAAAAAAAAAAAGTGGCCGGGCACCGTGGCTCACACCTGTAATCCCTGTATTTGGGAGGCCGAGCCGGCAGGATCACTTGAGGTCAGGAGTTTGAGACCAGCCTGGCCAACATTTGAAACCCCATCTCTGCTAAAAATAAAAAACTTAGCCAGGCATAGTGGCAGATGCCTGTAATCCCACTCCACTTACTCAGGAAGCTGAGGTGGGAGAATCGCTTGAACCAGGGAGACGGAGGTTGCAGTGAGCAGAGATTGTGCCACTACACTCCAGCCTGGGCAGCAGAGGGAGACTCCATCTCGAAAAAGAAAAGAAAAAAAGAAAAAACCCGAGGGGAGGTGAATGCAGTCATAAGGCTGTGAAAAGATCTTTGGGAGCACAGAGGATGTGCATGATAAATTTTATTTTATTTTATTTTTTGAGACAGGATCTTGTCTGGTGTGTAGTGGCACAATCACAGTGCACTGCAGCCTCGTCCTCTGCTCAAGTGATCCTCCCATCTCAACCTCCAAAAGTGTTGGGATTATAGGAATGAGTCATAGCGCCTGACTGGGTTCAGTTTTTTTTTTTTTTTTTTTTTGCTTTTTTGAGACAGAGTCTCCCTCTGTCACCCAGGCTGGAGCACAGTGGCTCACTGCAACCTCCACCTCCTGGGTTCAAGTGATTCTTGTGCCTCAGCCTCCTGAGTAGCTGGGATTACAGACGTGCGCCACCACACCCAGCTAATTTTTGTATTTTTAGTAGAGATGGGGTTTTACCATGTTGACCAGGCTGGTCTCGTAACTCCTGGCCTCATGTGATCTGGCCTACCTCGGCCTCCCAAAGTGCTGGGATTATAGGTGTGAGCCACCGTGCCCAGCCCGGGTCCAGTTTTTAACCTGCTGAGTCTGAGGGCCTATGGGAGGTGAGGATGCCGATGTCTGGGGGTGGATGGGGCAGCGCCACCCTCTCAGCGATCTCCGGGGCCAGGGCTTGCTCTCTGCCGTGCCTGGCTTTTGCACACCTTTTTGGATTTGCTCCTCGGATTTTCATTTCCTGTTACCACCCAGCCCTCCAGCTGTGCACCTGCTCTCCTTTTTATATTTATGTATGGATTTTCTTTATTTTTTGAGACAGTGTCTTGCTCTGTCACCTAGGCTGGCGTGCAGTGGCGCAAACATGGCTCACTGTAGCCTTGATCTCCTGGGCTCAGGTAATCCTCCTGTCTTAGCCTTCCATTTAGCTGGGACCACAGGTGCACGCTAGCACGCCTGGCTAATTTTTTTTTATTTTTGTAGAGATGGGGTCTCACTTTACCACCCAGGCTGCTCTCAAACTCCTGGGCTCAGGTGATCCTCCCACCTCGGCCTCCAAAACCGTTGGGATGATAGGTGTGAGCCACCACAACTGCCCTGGACTTGCTCTTCAGAAGACCATGGCTTCCTCTTGCAACCTACAGCCTGAGGCTGGTCTCCAAAGCTCCACAGATGCCTCCTCCTCATGGTTTTTTTCATGAGCTCTGGGCTTCCTGGGTGGGACTGGAGGTGAGGACGGGATTTGAGAGTTGACTGTAACTCAAGGCAGAGCTCTGGCTTATTGGTCAGCCGCCTCTGGGAGATGTCCTTGCTCCAGCTCGGTGTGCCTGCACAGGTGTGAGTTCCTGCTGTGAGCACAGGTGTGAGGCCCTGCCAAGAGCACAGGTGTGAGGCCCTGCTGTGTGCACAGGTGTGAGGCCCTGCCGTGTGCACAGGTGTGAGCCCCTGCCAAGAGCACAGGTGTGTTTAGCTGGGCATGCACCTTTGGTTCAAACCCAGTCCCTTCATGTCTCAGCCCTCTCAGCCCCGCACACACTGTCACCTTTGGCCCTCTGCCCACCTCTGCCTCAAGGCACCCTCCCTACCTCTCAGCTTTGTCTGAATCCTTCTGCTACCTTCCAATCCTCTCTCAACACCACATGGGTTGAGACCCTGGAGGGTCTCAGAGGCAGACCCTCTGCCTCAGAGTCACTCCTCTGACCTGCTAACTTTGAATCGTGTGCCATCAGGGACAATGTCTCTCTTTGTTTTTGTTTTTGTTTTTTTTTTGGAGACAGAGTATCACTCTGTCGCCCAGGCTGGAGTGCAATGGCGCGATCTTGGCTCACTGCAACCTCTGCCTTCCGGGTTCAAGCGATTCTCCTGCCTCAGCCCCCCGAGTAGCTGGGATTACAGGTGCCTGCCACCATGCATGACTAATTTTTTTGTATTTTTAGTAGAGACGGAGTTTCACCATGTTGGCCAGGCTGGTCTCAAACTCCTGACCTCAGGGGATCCACCCACCTCAGCTTCCCAAAGTGCTGGGATTACAGGCGTGAGCCACCATGTCTGGCCGGGGACCATGTCTTTTTATTTGCATTCTTCTGAAGGATCCTGTAAATCAAACTGAGGGAGACATGATGTCTCATCAGGTGGGCACCAGCGGGCTTGGTGTGGTTTGCCATGGATTAGGGTTGGATTGGTGAGAAGGAAGGACACAGGTGGGCAACTGAAGGACAGGAATGTGACTAGGCCCCCCCAACAGTGCAGATGGACAGGCATCAAGAAGATCCCTTTGAGTCTAGGTGTGGTGGCTTATGCCTGTAATCCCAGCACTTGGGGAGGCTGAGGAGGGCAGATCACCCGAGGTCAGGAGTTTGAGACAAACCTGACCAACATGGTGAAACCTGTCTCTACTAAAAATACAAAGAATTGGTCAGGCTTGGTGGTGGGTGCCTGTAATCCCAGCACTTTGGGAGGCCGAGGCGGGCGGATCATGAAGTCAGGAGTTTGAGACCAGTCTGCCAACATGGCGAAATCCGGCCTGTACTAAAAATACAAAAATTAGCCGTGTGTGGTGGCATGCGCCTGTAGTCCCAGCTACTCAGGAGGCTGAGGCAGGAGAATAGCTTGAACCTGGGAGGTAGAGGTTGCGGTGAGCCAAGATCACACCATTGCACTCCAGCCTGGGCAACAGGAGCAAAATTCTGTCTAAAAAAAAAAAAAAAAAATTAGCCAGGCATGGTGGCTTGCGCCTGTAGTCCCAGCTACTTGGGAGGTTGAGGAGGGGGAATAGCTTGAACTCAGGAGGTGGAGGTTGCAGTGAGTGGAGATCCACCACTGCACTCCAGCCTGGGTGACACAGCAAGACTCCATTGTCAAAAAAAAAACCAAAACCAAAAACAAAACGGACTGTTGGAATAGCCATTTAATTTGCTGTCTTCTAAATATCTAGTTCACTGCTGATGTTTGAGAAACAGGCAAGCTTATACCTGTTGGTAGGCAGAGCAAAGAAGTATTTCATAGGGCCTGGGTGGAATTTTGGAGGTGTCCAGGTAGAGAAGATTCAGGCTGGTCGAGGTGGCTCACGCCTGTAATCCCAGCACTTTGGGAGGCTGAAGTGGAAGGATTGCTTGAGTCCAGGAGCTTGAGACCAGCCTGGGCAACACAGTGAGACCCCAGTCTCTACAAAAAATTAGCTGGGCCCGTGGTGGTGTGTGCCTGTGGTCCTAGCTACTTGGGAGGCTGAGGCAGGAGGATTGCCTGAGCCCAGGAGGTTGAGGCTGCAGTGAGCCATGATCGATCCACTGTCCTCCTGCCTGGACGACAGAGTGAGACCATGTCTCAAAAAAAAAAAAAAAAAAAAAAAAAAAATCAAAGTGAGGATCTTCTATATCTGTTCTGCTTGCATCTTGCCCTGGCCAAGTAGGGAACGCTTGCAGCAAAGCAAATAAGTCTTTGTTTTGACTCCCCTGCTCCCTTGAGTTAACTCCAGCCCTTCCTGCATTGTTTTGGGATCCAGAACAGCTGGGAGCACAGACTGCTGGAGAAATCAGGATGAAAACAATTCAGTTCCTACCATCGCCTTCCTGAACTTCTGAGAGAATTGCAGAATCCATGTTCTATAGGGCAATGGGTGTGGTGGGGCGGATCTCTGTTTTAGATTAACAGGAGGATTTATCATGCCAAGAGGTCAATATTTACGTTGGCTTCAGCTTCATGAATATTTACTTCTTTGTTCCCTGCTGACTCCAGCAGAAGCAAAGCTCTGCTTTTTGTCTGCTGAAGAGGATGCTGACTGATTACGTTCTTATCAGAAAGGTCTGGAAACAAAGCTGTCACGGAGCCCACTTCCTTGGTGAAGCTTGTCTTCTTCCATCAAGAAATCTGATCTGGCCAGGCACGGTGATTCACGCCTGTCATCTCAGCACTTTGGAAGGCCAAGGCAGGCGGGTCACCTGAGGTTATTAGTTCAAGACCAGCCTGACCAACATGGTGAAACCCCGTCTCTACTAAAAAAAAAAAAATTAGCTAGGTGTGGTGGTGCGTGCCTGTAATCCCAGCTACTTGGCAGGCAGAGGCAGAAGAATTGCTTGAACTCAGGAGGCAGAGGTTGCAGTGAGGAGAGATCGCACCACTGCACTCTAGCCTGGGTGACAGAGTGAGATTTGGTCTCAAAAAAAAAAAAAAAAAAAAAAAAAAGAAAGAAAGAAATCTACTCCAGCCTCAGAAACAGAGTCTCACGCTCTGTCCTCAAGGTTGGAGTGCAGTGGCATGATCTCAGCTCACTGCAACTTCTGCCTCCCAGGTTCACGCCATTCTCCTGCCTCAGCCTCCCGAGTAGCTGGGACCACAGGCACGTCACACCGCCCAGCTAATTTTTTGTATTTTTAGTACACACAGGGTTTCACCATGTTAGCCAGGATGGTCTCAATCTCCTGACCTCGTGATCCACCCGCCTCGGCCTCCCAAAGTGCTGGGATTACAGGCGTGAGCCACCATGCCTGGCCAAGAAATCTACTTTCTGTTAATATCTGTATGACTAATCTCCTGTCTACTTTCTATCTCTGTAGATTTGCGTATTCTGGACACTTCACATAAATGGACTCATGTGACATTCATGTCTTCTTTCTTTCACTCAGCATAATGCTTCCAAGGTTCATCCATGATGTATCAAGTACTATATTCCTTTTCATGGCGGAATAATATTCCATTGTACACGTATAGCACCTTCTTTTTTTAAATAAATTCATCTGGATTGCTTCTATTTTTTGGCAGTTTTCAGTCATGTGGCTATAAACATTCATGTACAAGTTTTTGTGAGTATGTGTTTTCCTACTTTGGGATATATACCTAGGAGTGGAATTGCTGGGCCACAGGGTAACATGAGGTTTAATTTTTTGAGGAACTGTCAAAGAAAGTCAGGTTTTGAATTCTTTTTTAAGTTATAACAAAAAAAAAATGTATCGACCTATTTGGAAAATGAGGGGTCGAGTGCGGTGGCTCACGCTTGTAATCCCAGCATTTTGGAAGGCCAAGGTGGGCAGATCATTTGAGGTCAGGAGTTCAAGACCAGCCTGGCCAACATGGTGAAACCCTGTCTCTACTAAAAAAAAAAAAAAAAAGGCCGGGCGCCGTGGCTCAAGCCTGTAATCCCAGCACTTTGGGAGGCCGAGACGGGCGGACCACGAGGTCGGGAGATCGAGACCATCCTGGCTAACATGGTGAAACCCCGTCTCTACTAAAAAATACAAAAAACTAGCCGGGCGAGGTGGCGGGCGCCTGTAGTCCCAGCTACTGGGGAGGCTGAGGCAGGAGAATGGCGTAAACCCGGGAGGCGGAGCTTGCAGTGAGCTGAGATCCGGCCACTGCACTCCAGCCTGGGCGGCAGAGCGAGACTCCGTCTCCAAAAAAAAAAAAAAAAAATTAGCCAGGCATGGTGGTGCACACCTGTAGTCCCAGCTACTCGGGAAGCGGAGGCAGGAGAATCGCTTGAACCTGGGAGGTAGAGGTTGCAGTGAGCAGAGATTGTGCCACTGCACTCCAGCCTGGGCAACAGAAAGAGACTCCTTTTCAGAAAAAAAAAAGAAGAAAAGAAAAACAGAAATCTGAACTCTCTTTGTACAAACAACCCTGTTCCTAAGGCTTTTGTGCACTTATAGCATCGGAGGAACACAAGATCCTTGATAAGTCACTTCCTCTCTGTCTTCCCATCTGTAAAACGGGAATATGGGCCAAGCACGGTGGCTGTAATTCCAGCACTTTGGGAGGCTGAGGCGGGCGGATCACCTGAGGTCGGGAGTTTGAGACCATCCTGACCAACATGGAGAAACCCCGTCTCTACTAAAAATACAAAATTAACTGGGCATAGTGGCACATGCCTGTAATCCCAGCTACTCGGGAGGCTGAGGCAGGAGAATCGCTTGAACCCAGGAGGTGGAGTAGGGATAATGACAATCACTACCTTGTCCATTTCAGAGCATCTCTGTGAGCAGTTGAGGACACAAGGGCCAAGAAAGGACTTTGTGAACAGACAGCCATGTTTGTCCAGCTTCCATTTAGTGGGGATATGGAGGGTGGTTATGTGGTAACCGAATGTCACCAAGGAAAGGAGGAGGAAGGAGCACTGAATCTGGGTCGCAACTCCAAAACCATTTTTTTTTTTTTTTGAGATGGAATCTGCTTTATTGTCCAGGCTGGAATGCAGTGGCGTGATCTTGGCTTACTGCAACCTCCGCCTCCCGGGTTCAAGCGATTCTCCTGCCTCAGCCTCCCAAGTAACTGGGATTACAGGCGCCTGCCGCCATGCCTCGCTAATTTTTAAATATTTTTAGTAGAGACGGGGTTTCGCCATGTTGGTCAGGCTGGTCTCAGACTCCCAACCTCAGGTGATCCACCCGCCTCGGCCTCCCAAAGTGCTGGGATTACAGGCATGAGTCACCACACATAGCCCAAAACCTTTTTTGAGACAGGATCTCACTCTGTTGTCCAGGATGGAGTGCAGTGAATGATCACAGCTCACTGCAGCTGCCAACTCCTGGCCTCAAGCGATCCTCCCACCTCAGCCTCCCAAGAAGCTGGGATTAATTAGCAAGTACTCGGCCGGGCGCGGTGGCTCAAGCCTGTAATCCCAGCACTTTGGGAGGCTGAGACGGGCGGATCACAAGGTCAGGAGATCGAGACCAGCCTGGCTAACACGGTGAAACCCCGTCTCTACTAAAAAAATACAAAAAACTAGCCGGGTGAGGTGGCGGGCGCCTGTAGTCCCAGCTACTCGGGAGGCTGAGGCAGGAGAATGGCGTAGACCCGGGAGGCGGAGCTTGCAGTGAGCTGAGATGCGGCCACTGCACTCCAGCCTGGGCGACAGAGCGAGACTCTGTCTCAAAAAAAAAAAAAAAAAAAAAAAAAATTAGCAAGTACTCAGCTATTTTTTAAAGATTTTTTTTGGTAGAGATAAGTTCTCACTATGTTGCCCAGGCTTGCCTTGAACTCCTGAGCTCCTGCCTTAGCCTCCAAAAGTGTTGGGATTATAGGCATGAGCCACCGTGCCCCACCCAAATCCAAGCCTTTAATGCTAGATATCTCTGGTTCTTGGGAATAATGGCTTCTGCCTTTCCAGAAGTTTTGCGTGGATTTAGACAATGGCAAGGGTACAGTTTTGAAATACAGAGACAAGTACTTGTATGGAATACTGGGACTCCGAGGGGGTAGAGGTGGCAGCTGTCGTGATAACAGCAGCTAACATTCTTTTTTTTTTTTTTTTTTGAAACAGAGTCTCACTCTGTCACCCAGGTTGGAGTGCAGTGGCGTGATCGCGGCTCACTGCAACCTCTGTCTCCTGGGCTTAAGCAATTCTCCTGCCTCAGCCTCCCGAATAGCTGGGATTACAGGCATGAGCCACCACACCCAGCTCATTTTTGTATTTTTTGTAGAGATGGGGTTTCACCATGTTGGCCAGGCTGGTCTTGAACTCCAGAGCTCAGGGATCCGCCCGCCTTGGCCTCCCAAAGTGCTGGGATTACAGGCGTGAGCCACCGCACCTGGCCTGCAGCTAACATTCTAATGTAGAAAACTTGGCCCTTTGGAGGGCTATGTGGACTACTCAATTCTAGGGCTGTTCAATTCTCCCACTTTTACTATTCACCACATGTGTGTTTTTTCTTTCAAAACGCAAATTTCAAAATGCAAATTCCTTGAGAGGCTGAGGCAAGGAATTGGAAACCTGCCTAGGCAACATGGTCAGACTCTGTCTCTATGAAAAACAAAAATAACAAATTAGCTAGGTGTGGTGGCACATGCCTGTAGTCCCAGCTATTCGGGAGGCTGAGGTGGGAGGATTGCTTGAGCCTGGAAGGTCGAGGGCATAGTGAGCCGTGATCGTGCCACTGCACTACAGCCTGAGCAATAGAGCAAGACTCTGTCTAAAAACAAACAAAATTGGCCAGGCACGGTGGCTCACGCCTGTAATCCCAGCACTTTGGGAGACCAAGGTGGGTGGATCGTTTGAGATCAGCAGTTTGAGACCAGCCTGTCCAACATGGTGAAATCCCGTCTCTACTAAAAATACAAAAATTACCTGGGCATGGGGGCAGGCGCCTATAATCTCAGCTACTCGAGAGGCTGAGGCAGGAGAATCGCTTGAATCCAAGTTACTTGGGATGCTAAGGCAGGAGAATCGCTTGAACCCAGGAGGCAGAGGTTGCAGTGAGCCGAGATTAGACCACTACATTACAGCCAGGGCTTCAAAGCCAGACTCCGTCTAAAAAAAACAAAAAAATAAAAATATAAAATGAAATGAAAAAATAAATAATGGGAAGCTCATCTCGTATGCATCTGTCCACTCTGACAGCTAACTTTTTTTTTTTTTTTTTTTTTTTGACGGGGTTTTTCTCTGTTGCCCAGGCTGGAGTGCAGTGGCGAGATCTCGGCTCACTGCAACCTCTGCCTCCTGGGTTCATGCGATATTCCTGCCTCAGCCTTCCGAGTAGCTGGGACTACAGGCATGCGCCACCATGCCCAGCTAATTTTTTTGGTCTCAAACTCCTGACCTCAAATGATCCACCCTCCTTGGCTTCCCAAAGTGCTGGGATTACAGGTGTGAGCCACCACGCCTGGCCGCCAGCTATCTTTTTAATGCCTTCTCAAATAATAGTGTAAGCACTTTGAGGGTGGGTACCAGGCTATTTGCATTTTCAATATCCCTTCGCTGCACCCAGCACAGAGATGGGCACATAGAAGTTGCCTGTTACATGCTCACAGGCCAGAATGAACCTATTGTCCTGGACATGAAGAAGAGGACCAGGTATGGTGGCTCACGCCTGTAATCCCAGCACTTTAAGAGGCTCAAGCGGGTGGATTCCTTGAGCCCAGGAGTTCGAGGTCAGCCTGGGCAACATGGCAAAAGCGTGTCTCTGTTAAAAATATAAAAATCAGCCAGGCTTGGTGATGCATGCCTGTAGTCCCAGCTACTTGGGAGGCTGAGGTGGGAGGATTGATGCTCAGGAGGTCGAGGTGCAGTGAGCTGAGATCGCACCACTGCACTCCGGCCTGGGAGACAGAGGCACGGTCTCAAAAAAAAAAAAAAAGAAAAGAAAAGAAAAGAAAAGAAAAGAAAGGACGAAACTCAGATGACCATTTTATTTCTGCAGTTTCTGGGATGTATTCGTGCTTGTTCTACAGACTTTCATCCTAGGCCGGGCACAGTGGCTCATGCCTGTAATCCCAGCACTTTGGGAGGGCGAGGCGGGCAGATCACCTAAGGTCAGGAGTTCGAGACCAGCCTGGCAAACATGGTGAAACCCTTTCTCTACTAAAAATTAAAAAAAAAATTAGCTGAGTGTGGTGGCAGGTGCCTGCAGTCTCCCAGGTCGGGAGGCTGAGGCAGGAGAATCACTTCAACCGGGGAGGCGGAGGTTGCGGTGAGCCAAGATTGCACCACTGCACTCCAGCCTGGGCAATAGAGTGAGACCCAATCTCAAAAAAAAAAAAAAAAAAAAAAAAAAGGCTTTTGCCCTAAAATACTCTAGCACTATATGGAGTAATGTTTTTCCTTTGTCTCCCCGTTTCTCCATCGTCACCCTAGCTTGGGTGCAGACTCTGGCACTGGAAAAATGAGTTGAAGATAATAAACGATATTCCTGTTCCCTTACCGTGATGACCAGCAGCATAAAGTCCAGTTCACAGCAACATGGCCTTTCTCTACTCTTTAAGATCTCATTATGCGTAGAAGGCAGGGGAAGGTGGAAGACAGAACGCTTACAAATTCCTGGGGGGGATGACCTCATCATTTATTAGGTGTTGGCCAACTGCCCAAGGAGCACAGTTCAGATTCCTTTTGGGGGAGGCACTGAAAATCCCCTGATAACCCAAATTCTCCAAATCTTTTAGGCCTCAAGGGAGGGAAGGAGGGCGAGAGGAATGAAGCGATTCAATTAGGAGGCTGTTTACTCCTAGACGACCAATTCTGAGTTTAAGACAGACTCGGGACTTGGGAAGTGTGGACATTCCATTTATTTATTTATTTATTGAGCCAGAGTCTTGCTCTGGAGTGCAATGGCGCAATCTCGGCTCACTGCAACCTCCGCCTCCCAGGTCCAAGTGACTCTCCTGCCTCAACCTCCTGAGTAGCTGGGATTACAGGCGCCCGCCATCATGCCCAGCCAATTTTTGTATTTTTAGTAGAGACAGGGTTTCACCATGTTAGCCAGGCTGGTCTTGAACTCCTGACCTCAAGTAATCTGCCCGCCTTGACCTCCCAAAGTGCTGGGATTACAGGCATGAGCTACTGTGCCCAGCTTCCAAAGCATTAGGATTACTGAAGTGAGCCATCGCCACCGGCCTCTACAATCCTTTTGCAAAATATGCTGCAGTCCAGCAAGCACTTCCATATTTGATGATTTTTCTCCAACCTGTAGGCATTTTACAGACAGGAGTTCTCAAGTGGTCGCAGGGGCAGAGCAAGTCTCAGGGAATCTGCACCCTTAGGATGCTTTTGGGAGAATTAGGGAAGAAGCTCCCAGGCTGAGCTGGGTGACTCATGCCTGTAATCCCAGCACTTTGGGAGGCCGAGGCAGGTGGATCACCTGAGGTCAGGAGTTCGAAACCAGCCTGGCCAACATGGCGAAACCCCATCTCTACTAAAAATACAAAAATTAGCCTGGAATGGTATTGCTTGCCTGTAGTCCCAGCTACTCGGGAGGCTGAGGCAGAAGAATCACTTGAACTCGTAAGGCAGAGGTTGCAGTGAGCTGAGATCACACTAGTGTACTCCAGCCTGGGTGACAGAGCGAGACTCCATCTAAAAAAAAAAAAAAAAGAAAGAAAAGAAAAGAAAAGAAAAAAAGAAAAAAGTGAGTGCTCCCAACCAGGGCAAGTAGAGTACGGGCTGGATTTCTGGTCTGGTCCCACCTGTGCCTGGAGCCGGGTCCAGGCCCGAAGGGAACTCTGCAACACAGAAAAGACCAACTTGGGGCCAGGCTGGCCTTGGGCCCAGCATGGGATCTGGGACTGTGCTTTTCTATTTATAAAAGGTGGGATTGTCTTACATCTTCCTGAAGTCCTTTTCTGGATAGGATGTCTCATGAATCTGTGATTCTAGCTAGAACTGTTTTCATTTTTTGAGACAGAGCCTCACTTTGTCATCCAGGAGGGCAGTGGCCTGGTCTTTTCAAACTGCAACCTCTGCCTCCTGAGTTCAAGTGATTCGCCTGCCTCAGCCCAGCCTGTAGTTGAGATTACAGGCGACTGCCACCACATTAGGCTAATTTTTGTATTTTTAGCAGAGATGAGGTTTCACCATGTTGGCCAGGCTGGTCTCGAACTCCTGACCTCAGGTGATTGGCCCGCCTCGGCCTCCCAATGTAGCTACAACTTCTCACCCCAACTGACCCTTCCGCCCTTCCCAAAGCTTCTTACCTGGAAGAGTCAGCGAGGCAGGTGGGGGCTGGAGGTGAAAGGGGAAGGAGAAGATTCTTGGGAAGCTCTGGACGGTTTCTCACCGGCACGCAGTGCTTTGATCCAAAGAGCCCTGCACAAGGAGCGGAAGACGCGCATTTGTCTGGCTTAACTTTCTCCAGCCTCAGTTTCCACTTCTGAATGGGACCACCGAGGGCAGTGTGGTGAGGATTCACCAACATCGTCCAGGTGAAATTGGCAGGCACAGAATGGGCGCTCCGAAAGTGTTTGCGGACCCGAAGAAGGTTTGGTTGCAAAGCTTCTGAAGTGTGTAGTGGGGGCCCGGGCGCGAGGTTTGGCTTTCGGGGTGCTAGGCTCCAGGGACCCCCAGCGGAGCTCGCACCCTAGCTCTGCCGCCTCCTCGGCCTCGGACCACCGAGGGTTAACAAGAAAGCCCCACGCCCCCTTTGACGGCTTAGAGCCCACCTCGCCGAATTTGAAAAGGCGGCCCCGGAGAGGCGTGGGCGCCCCCCACACACTTCCAGCTCGCACCCGGGCGCCGATCGCTCGCCCGGCTCCTCTCGCTCTGCTCCCGGCCGGGGCCGCAGGTTCGGTCCGGGCGCCGGTGCGCTCCTGCCGGTCCTCGTGCCCGGGACTCCAGGTCCCCGCGGTCTGCCGCGCACGATGAAGCTGGCCCTGCTCCTGCCCTGGGCGTGTTGCTGCCTCTGCGGGTCGGCGCTGGCCACCGGCTTCCTCTACCCTTTCTCGGCCGCAGCCCTGCAGCAGCACGGCTACCCGGAGCCCGGCGCCGGCTCCCCTGGCAGCGGCTACACGAGCCGCCGGTGAGTAGCGCGGGGTGGCGGGGCCTCAAGGGGCGCGGGCGGCGGGGGCCCTGGGCACTGGGTGGCTGGAGCGAGAGATTCGGGGGCTGGAGCGCGGGGCTATCCGGGGCTTGGGGGTGCGGGGCAGCGGGGACTGGGGGCTGCAGACACCCGACAGCTGGAACGAGAGCTGGAGGGGGTTGGGGTGCGGGCCTGGGGGCGTGGGGTGGTGGAGGCCAGGGGCTGGGGACACTGGGCAGCTGGGACGAAACGGCGGGGGCTGGGGGTTGGGGTCACGGGGGGAGAGACCGAAGGGCCTGGGGTGCAGGGCGACTGGCGGCTAGGGACGCGGGGCGGCGGGGGCTGGGTGCTGCAGAGAGGGGGCAGCTAGAACGACCGACGGAGGGGGCTGAGGGTTGGGGTGGTGGGGCCGCGGGGGCTGAGGGTTCGGGTCCGGGTCCGGGGCTGCGGTGGTCTCTGGCCGCGCCCACCCTGTCCCTTCCTTTCTTCGCTTCCCCAACCTTCGCCCCCTCGTTCCGGGCTCCGAGTGGAAGTGGCTCCGACCGCGGTGGCCCAGGCTGGGGCTCTGCTCCGGGCGTTCAGCCGCTCACGTGGCTCCGCCGCTCACCTGCGCGGCTGCGGCTTTGTGTCGCGGAGCAGGTTCCCGGGTGGTCAAGGCCTCGCGTCCCGGGCACCCCCTCTCCTATCAGCGGCCCCAGGACACCGGAGGGGTCATTCCCGCCCAGTCTTTGGGGCTGAGGCCGCGGAGGATCCTCGGCTGCGACTCCCCAGCCACCCCGGGACGTAGAACCGGCTGGGATCGGGTGGCTCCGTGGCGGGGTTCGAGAGGGCGCAGGGTCACCGGGCCCGGGCGCCGGGACCCGCCAGGCGTCTCCTCTCTCTCGGCCGGCAGGTGGCGCCATGGCCACCCCCGGGACGCTCGGGGATGCGACTCCGGAGCCCGTATTTGAATTTCCCCAGAAAACCGTAAGCATGCAAGTAGGAGTTGCCAAACGCCTCGTTTGCATAACTCGCTTGAATTTAGCTTTTCCTCATTTAGTAATAACTACAACCCACACAGCTATGACAGCGCTCTGGAATGCACTACCTGTGTCTGTTCCCTCCATCTCTTTTTTACATTTTAATTTATTTTTTGCAGAGACAGAATCTCAACTCTGTTGCCCAGGCTTGACGCAAACTCTTGGGCTCAAGGAGATCCTACCGCCTTGGCCCCTCCCAATCTCCATTTCTTTTGATCCTTAAGAACCCTAGGGTTAAAACGTTAGAGTAGTATCTTTCCTTGAGCTGAAGAAACAGAGGCTCAGGATTTGCTAGGCCCAGTAGCCACTCAGGACTGACCTCTTGTGCCTTTTTTTTTTTTTTTTAAGATAGTGTCTTGCTTGTTCCCCAGGCTGGAGTGCAGTGGTGCGATCATAGCTCACTGCAGACCTGATCTCCCAGGCTCAAGTGATCCCCCGACCTCAGCCTCCTGTGTAGCTGAGATCATAGGCTCGCACCACCATGACTGGCTAATTTTTTAATTTTTTGTAGAACTATGTTGCACATGCTGGTCTCTAACTATTCTGGCTTCAAGAGATCCTCCTGCCTCGGCCTCCCAAAGTGCTGGGATTACAGGCGTGAGCCACCACGCCAGGCCCAGATCTGGTGTTTTCTTTTTTTTTTCTTTCTTTCTTTTTTTTTTTTTTTTGAGACGGAGTCTCGCTCTGTCGCCCAGGCTGGAGTGCAATGGCGCGATCTCGGCTCACTGCAAGCTCCGCCTCCTGGGTTTCCGCCATTCTCCTGCCTCAGCCTCCCGAGTAGCTGGGACTACAGGCGCCTGCCACCTCGCCCGGCTAATATTTTTGTATTTTTTTAGTAGAGACGGGGTTTCACCGTGTTAGCCAGAATGGTCTCGATTTCCTGACCTCGTGATCCACCCGTCTCGGCCTCCCAAAGTGCTGGGATTACAGGCTTGAGCCACCGCGCCCGGCCAAGATCTGGTGTTTTCTAGCATACTGCTCTGCTTATCAAAGCTAGAAGACAGGTTCTCGTTCTTTTTTTCTCTTTGATATTTACCAAATCAGAGGACTCCAAGATGATTTCTGGCTAATGCCTTAATAACAAGGAGACAGGGATGTTTCGTGCTGGGAAGAAATATACACTCACGGCTGGATAGGGCGGGACCCAGAAAAGCATAGAAGTCCTCTGGAAAAGTTTGCATGCAATCCTATTTCTCTCATTTTGTTTGGAAATACTTACCCGGGGCTTCTATGAGGAGTATTCTCCAAACACCCACACTAGTGTGGCCTTTACACAGTTGCATGTGAGGATTGTCTAAAAAACAAGCTTTTCAAGTTGATACAGCATGATTTCGTTTATGAAAAGGAAAATCAGGTCACATCTAGGTAGATAAATGCCTCAAAAAAGTTTCCAGGAAACCATTTCAGCAGTTAATGTTATGAAGAAGTCTAGGGCTGGGCCAGGGGACTGTCCCGTTTTCCCTCTGTCTGTTTGTGGCTTGTCTGAATGTTTTTCTGGTTTCTGTGTTTTTTCGAGACAGTCTCGCTCAGGCTGGAGTACAATGGTGCAGTCTTAGCTCACTGCAACCTCTGCCTCCTGGGTTCAAGTGATTCTCCTGCCTCAGCCTCCCAAGTAGCTGGGATTACAGGCAACCACCACCACACCTGGCTAATTTTTGTATTGTTGGCCAATAAAAAATGCTGAGATTTTGGCCAGGTGGGTCTCAAACTCCTGGCCTCAAATGATCTGCCTGCCTCAGCCTCCCAAAGTGCTGGGATTACAGGCATGAGCCACTGTGCTAGGCCCCAAAGAGAACCTACTGGTCGGTACGGGGATTGAATGGATGGTTTGCAAAGAGCATATATTCATGTAATGCTTTTGTGGTTAAAAAGTGTGCGAAGAAAAAAAAAAAATCTTTGCAGCCTGAAATACGCCTGCAGAAAAGCAGGAGGTGAGGTCCACGAAGATTGGAGGCTAATGGAGACCTCATTCTGGCATTTGGTGGGCTGGAACTTGGGGACCTCTGCAGAAACTTGGAAGGGATCATTTTAGCACAAACAAAAAGAGGCTCAAACAAGTGTGGGAATCTTCCAGAACTCTTTCCACCAGGATAGGAATGGGGAGAGGATATAATTAGGTTTAGGGAGGATGTGGGTGAATTTGTGGGAAGTGGATTCCGGAAAAGGATACCAGGAGGTGTTGGGGAGGCTTGGGGCAAGTTGATATTCCTGAACGTGACTGAGTCTCTTTGCCCAGAAAGCCCAGCATGGGCATTGCAGGCACCTGGTTGTTGCCTGGGTGAGTTATAGGCTGGAGCTGGCCTGGCCGTCACATGTTTCTGTGTTTCATGAGCTATCTTTCACAAGTGTCCCTTGTCCTTGAGATCCAAGATCTCCAGAAGTTGAAGGCTTGGGGGACAGCAGTTGGCACAGTGGTCCTTGCAGCCTTGGCCTTCAGTAGTGTGTTTACCGGGGCTTGGTCTCAGTTGACGGGCGATGATGACAGGGGTGTTTCTTGACAAAGAATCTGCTTTAATTTCATTGTTACTGCTCCTTGTTAAAGTCTGATTTTTTTTTTTTTAAAAGACAGGGTCTCGCTCTGTCACCCAGGCAGGAGCGCAGTGGTGCAATCATAGCTCACTGCAGCCTCAACCTCCTGGGTCCAAGCAATCCTCCCACCTTAGCCTCCTAAGTAGTTGGGACCACAGGCATGGGCCACCATGGCTGGCTAATTTTTAACTTTTTCATAGAGATGGGGTCGTGCTATGTTGCCCAGGCTGGTCTCAAACTCCTGGCCTCAAGTAGTCCTTCGGCTTTGGCCTCTCAAAGTGTTGGGATTACAGGTGTGAGCCACTGTGCCTGGCCAAAAAGCAGTTTTTAATTGTTAGTTTGTTCAAATCTGCATCTAAATAAGTCTGCTTATTGGTTATTCTGTCTCTTCTGTCCCTTTTAGTGTAGGAAAGTCCTCCCCCATTGAAAGAGTAATTTTTCTGGCCGGGCGCGGTAGCTCAAGCCTGTAATCCCAGCACTTTGGGAGGCCGAGACGGGCGGATCACGACGTCAGGAGTTCGAGACCATCCTGGCTAACACGGTGAAACCCCGTCTCTACTAAAAAATACAAAAAACTAGCCGGGCGAGGTGGTGGGCGCCTGTAGTCCCAGCTACTCGGGAGGCTGAGGCAGGAGAATGGCGTAAAAACCAGGGAGGCGGAGCTTGCAATGAGCTGAGATCCGGCCACTGCACTCCAGCCTGGGCGACACAGCAAGACTCCGTCTCAAAAAAAAAAAAAAAAAAAAAAAAAAAAAAAAGAAAGAGTAATTTTTCCTCCATGCTGTCAAGTTGCTGAAGACCAGTTGTTTTCTAAAATGTCCACATACTAGATTTAGCTACTTGCTTCCCAGTGGTGTAATTAATTAGATCCTCTGCCCCCTGTATCTCTTCTATTTTGGAAGTTAGGTTGGAAGGTTTGATTAGATTTATGGTCTCTATCTGGGGGTGTTGGGAGAGACAGAAATGCTTCATAAGTGGTCTAGTCTACCATATTATATCAGGAGGTGCTCTGGAGTGATCTGTGTGTCCCCACCAAATTCATACGTTGAAGCCCTCACCTCCAATGTGCTGGTATTTTGAGGTGGGACCTTTGGAGGTAACTAGATTTAGATGAAGTTGTGAGGGCAGTGCCCCATAATTCGATTAGTGATGTTATAAGAACAGGAAGAGAAGCCGGGTGTGGCGGCTCAAGCTTGTAATTCCAGCACTTTGGGAGGCCAAGGCGGGCGGATCATGAGGTCAGGAGATCAAGACCATCCTAGCTAATATGGTGAAATAATACTGTCTCTACTAAAAAGACAAAAAAATTGCCGGGCGCGGTGGCTCACGCCTGTAATCCCAGCACTTTGGGAGGCCGAGGCGGGCGGATCACAAGGTCAGGAGATCGAGACCACGGTGAAACCCCGTCTCTACTAAAAATACAAAAAAAATTAGCCGGGCGCGGTTGTGGGCGCCTGTAGTCCCAGCTACTCGGGAGGCTGAGGCAGGAGAATGGCGTGAACCCGGGAGGCGGAGCTTGCAGTGAGCCGAGATCGCGCCACTGCACTCCAGCCTGGGCGACAGAGCAAGACTCCATCTCAAAAAAAAAAAAAAAAAAAAAAAAGACAAAAAAATTAGCCGGACATGGTGGCGGGTGCCTGTAGTCCTAGCTACTCAGGAGGCTGAGGCAGGGAAATGGCGTAAACCTGAGAGGCGGAGCTTGCAGTGAGCCTAGATCGCACCACTGTACTCCAGCCTGGACGACAGAGGAAGACTCCATCTCAAAACAAAAAATAAATTAAAAAAATAAAATAAAATAAAATTAGCCAGGTGTGGTGGTGCACACCTGTCGTCCCAGCTACTTGGGAGGCTGAGGCACTAGAATCACTTAAGCCCGGGAGGCGGAGGGTACAATGAGCTGAGACCATGCCACTGCACTCTAGCCTGGGCAACAGAGTGAGACTCTGTCTCAAAAAAAAAAAAAAAAAAAAAAAAAGAAGAAGAAGAGGAAGAGAAATCAGAGCTCGCTCTCTTTGCCATGTGAGGACACAGCACAGCAAGAAGGCAGCTGTCTGCAAACCAGACAGAGAGCCCTCACCAGGAACTGAATCTGCCAGCACCTTGATCTTGGACTTCCCAGCCTCCAAGGCTGTGAGAAATAAATGTCTGCTGCTTAAGCCACTCAGTCTATGGTATTCTGTTATGGCAGCCCTGAACTAACAGAAGGACATGGCTTTATTCTGGAAAGCTGGGTGTTAAATATTCAGCAGAACACCACTGTCTACAAGTGTCTTCCACTTTTTCCCTTCTTTTTGTTGCAATTTATTTGTTGCAGAAACTCAGCCTTCTAGAATGTTCCATGTTCAGGATTTTGTTGGTTTTATGCTCATGGTGCCTTGAGCATGTTCATCTGTCCTCTGTATTTCCAGATAATGGGAAATTGGATCAAGAGTTTGATTGGATCTAGTTCTTCCTCCTCCTTTGTTTTCTCCTTATTATGATCATCATTATTTTGGCAGAATTACCTCTTGGGTGGTGTAGTGTTTTTCCATTGGCAATTACACAACGTCTGGTCGTCTCTCTTTTTCTCTTGTGATGCTTGAGGTGTTGGTGATCATTGCCTATGTCATTATTTCATTAAGGATCACAAAGTGGATGCAGGACAGGCAGGCCCCCAAATTGGGGCTTGGCCGGGAGGGTTCTTGGTTTCACCCAGCAAAGAATTCAAAGGCGAGTGGGTGGTGTCAGACAGCAACTTTTATTGATGCAGCAGTGCACAGCAGCAGCAGAGGTCCTGCTCCTTGCAGAGCAGGGATACCCCATAGGCAGTGTGCCCAGACTAGCAGCTCAGAGGCAGTTCAGCACTATTTATATCCACTTTTAACTATATGCAAATTAAGGGGCAGTTTATGCAGGAATTTCTAGGATGAAGGTGGTAACTTCCAGGTTGTTGGGTTGTTGCCATGGAAAGGGGTGGTAACTTCCGGGTGTTGCCCTGGTAAGTGGTAATTCACATGGCACCCTGGTGAGTGAGTCTTATGGGGATGTGCTTTGTCCTAACTTGTTTTAGGTAGTCCTCAATTTGGTCCAGTGTCAAGCCCAACCTCCAGAGTCAAGTCCCGGCTCCTACTTCAAAGTGGTACTATAATTTTGACTCTTTTCAAAATTTGTAATTTCTAGAATACTTGTACACATGATTTCCCCCTTATTTACTATTTGTAGGTAGCCAGATTTTGAGTTAGTTTTTGGTTTCTCTTTTCATTGTTTCTTTTCGTAAATGTAAGCAATTTGTGTGTGTGTGAGTGTTAGAGTGTGTATCAGTATGTGTGTGTTTGTGTCTGCATCCTCCTCCTTTTCTTACACAGAGGTAATGTGTTATTCTGTTTTGCACTTGGCCTTTTTCCATCATAACGTGTTGTGGAGATGGCTCTATCAAAAAGCAAATATAGGCGGGGCATGGTGACTCACACCTATCATTCCAGAACTTTGGAAGACCAAGGCAGGTGGATCACTTGAGGTCAGGAGTTCGAGACCAGCCTGGCCAACATGGTGAAACCCCTTCTCTACTAAGAATACAAAATTTAGCTGGGCGTGGTGGCACATGCCTGTAATCCCAGCTACTCAGGAGGCTGAGGCAGAATAGTTGCTTGAACCCAGGAGGTAGAGGTTGCAGTGAGCCAAGATCACGTCACTGCACTCCAGACTGGGTGACAGAGTGAGACTCTATCTCGAATAAACAAATAAATAAAGCAAAGATAATCTTCTGCATCCTTTTTATTTTTATTTATTTATTTTTTTTGAGATGGAGTCTCTCTCTGTTTCCCAGGCTGGAGTGCAGTGGCACGATCTTGGCTCACTGCAAGCTGCGCCTTCCGGGTTCACACCATTCTCCTGCCTCAGCCTCCCAAGTAGCTGGGACTACAGGTGCGTGCCACCATGCCCGGCTAATTTTTTGTATTTTGTTAGTAGAGTTCTGCATCCATTTTTATGGGTCTGTAATTGTGTACAGTGTGAGTGACTATATTTATTCAACTAGTCCTCTACTGATAGCCACTTGTGTTGTTAAGTGGCGAACACATGTTTATTTCTGCTAGATAGCATCAAGTTTCCCTCCACTGGGGTTACAGTGTTCTACATTCCCATCAGCAGTTTCTTCTTAGGGTACATTTTGAATAGGCCATTTTATTTATTTATTTATTTATTTATTTATTTATTTATTTATCGGGAAGGAGTTTTGCTCTTGTTGCCCAGGCTGGAGTGCAATGGTGTGATGGCATTATCTCATCTTACCGCAACCTCTGCCTCCCGGGTTCAAGCGATTCTCCTGCCTCAGCCTCCCTAGTAGCTGGGATTACAGGCATGCGCTACCATGCCCGGCTAATTTTGTATTTTTAGTAGAGATGGGGTTTCTGCATGTTGGTCAGGCTGGTCTCGAACTCCCGACCTCAGGTGATCTGCCCGCCTCGGCCTCCCAAAGTGCCGGGATTACGGCATGAGCCAACGCACCCGGCCTGAAGAGGCCATTTTAAATGATGCTGGGTCGATATGGCCTTTCAGGGGTAAGAATAGGCTTCCCTGATCTTATAACACCTGCAAGCCCTGGCCACTCCTAACATTTTTGGGGCTTGGGGCAAGACTAAAGATGAAGACCATTCACCATATGGCTAGATATTTAAAAGTTATAAATCGGCCGGGTGCGGTGGCTCACTCCTGTAATCCCAGCACTTTGGGAGGCTGAGGCAGGTGGATCATGAGGTCAGGAGATCGAGACCATCCTGGCTAACACAGTGAAACCCTGTCTCTACAAAACATACAAAAAATGAGCCAGGCGTGGTGGTGGATGCCTGTAGTCCCACCTACTGAGGAAGCTGAGGCAGGAGAATGGCGTGAACCTGGGAGGCGGAGCTTGCAGTGAGCCGAGGTCACACCACTGCACTCCAGCCTGGGTGACAGAGTGAGACTCCATCTCAAAAAAAAAAAAAAAGTTATAAATCAAGCTTACATGCAGTTTTGTTGCTGTTGTTGTTGTTGTTTGTTTGGTTTGTTTTTGTTTTTTGAGACGGAGTCTGGCTCTGTTGCCCAGGCTGGAGTGCAGTGGCACAGTCTCAGCTCACTGCAACCTCCGCTTCCCAGGTTGAATCGATTCTGCTGCCTCAGCCTTCTGAGTAGCTGGTATTACAGGCATGCACCACCACACCCGGCTAATTTTTTTGTATTTTTAGTAGAGATGGGGTTTTGCCATGTTGGCCAGGCTGCCTCCCAAAGTGCTGGGATTACAGGCATGAACCTCCGCGCCCCACCCACCTTTCCTTCATCTATACCTGCTGCTTCAAGCTCCCTCTGTCTCTGAAGTCACTTTCTTGTGGTTTTGTCTAAGCCAAAGTGCTTGGTGTGTCCCCTGCTCACTCAAAATGCCTCCCTCTTACCTTGACTCCCCGCTCTTTTGGTAGAACCACAAGCACCCTTCCTCCAGGAAGTCTCTCTGGATTTACCTCCCAGCTTTCTGTTCATCTCATCTGTGGGTGGCCCCTGCACCCGTTGCGTCTGTGATTGTGGTTTTGTTTTGAGAACTCACTTCCCCAGTTTCCCTTCTTGCAGATGGAATCATTTCTCCTTCCTCATTTACTCCCTACAGGAGTGACTTTGAGCAGCCTGCCTTGGGCAAGCGTGCATGAGCCGGGGCTCAGCCCTGCCCACGACCTCTTGGAAATATGAGCCACTCCAGGTCAGGCATTTAATCACCTTGCATTCACTGAGCCCACATGCAGGTAGGGGAGAGGCTGAGGACTCAAACATGAAGGCACGGGGCTCTGCCTGGTGGCCTGCATGGAGGAAGAGCTCAGCAGACTCTGGGGAAGTGGATGATCACATCCACAGGGCCTTGTCCCTCTGACTGCATTGCATGCCTCTGCAGTGTTGGGCTCCTGCCTTTGCTCTCCGGTTCCCTACATTCAAGAAGGGGCGACTGTGGTCAGCTGTGGTGGCTCATGCCTTTCATCCCAGCACTTTGTGGGAGACCACGTTGAGAGGATCACTTTAGCCCAGGAGTTTGAGACCAGCTGGGACAACATAGCCAGATCCTGTCTTTGTGAAAAAAATTTTAAAAATTAGCTGGGCGTGGTGGTGCACACCTGTAGTCCTGGTGGAGGCTGAGGTGGGAGGATCAATTGAGTTCAGGAGTTTGAGACCAGCCTGGGAAACATAGTCAGACCCTGTCTTTGCAAAAAGACTAAAAAATTAGCTGAGTGTGGTGGTGCACACCTGTAGTCCCAGGTACTTGGGAGGCTGAGGTGGGAAGATGGCTTGAACCCAGGAAGTTGAAGCTGCAGTGAGCTATGATCACACCACTGCGCTCCAGCCTGGGTGACAGAGTGAGACCCTGTCTCTGGGGCAGTGAGATGATTCAGACCCAGCCTCTGCCCTTGATGAGCTCAGAGACTGGTTGAGGAAAACAGATCCATGAGTAAGAGTGGAATTTGGTGTGATACAAATGTGTACAAAGTGAGCTAGGGGAGCTCTAGGGTATGTGGGAGGCTGGGAGTCTGTGTGCCTCAGTTTTCTCATCTGTAAAATGGGAATGATCTCAGTACTTACTTCATTAAGTTGTTCTGGTGCTTAAATGGGTTAATATTAATAACGTTCTTAGGCAAAAGGATAGTAAATGCTCTGCTCAGGCATGTGACCATGGACTGTGTTCACATGCCTTGCAAAGGTTGCAAGCATGGGGGGATTCCACAAATATATGAATACAAATATATTGGAATCTTTTTCTGGGGAGCATTTTGTTTTTTTGAGACAGAGTCTCGCTCTGTTGCCCAGGCTGGAGTGCAGTGGCATGATCCTGGCTCACTGCAACCTCCGCCTCTCAGGTTCAAGCAATTCTCCTGCCTCAGCCTCCCAAGTAGCTGGGATTACAGGTACCCACCAACATGCCTGGCTAATTTTTGTATTTTTAGTAGAGTTGGGGTTTCTCCACATTTGCCAGGCTGGTCTTGAACTCCTGACCTCAAGTGATCCACCTGCCTTGGCCTCCCAAAGTGCTGGGATTGCAGGTGTGAGCCACCACACCCGGCCTTCTGGGGAGCATTTTGTTAGGACTGTGTTCCTGACCATATACTTAGGGAAATGTTCTAGTGGATAGAGACTAAATGTGGAGAACTTCTCAGAAGAGTCAACATAGGAGGTGGGTTTTGTAGGATGAACAGGAGAGCTTGAGGCAGTGACTGGGGCATTCTGGGCAGACAGACTGCTGTATAAGGGTTTGGAAGTGTCATCAGCTATTGCCTGACATATAGTCAGTGGGATTGAGTTCAGAGTGGCTGGACTGGTGGGATGTGGTGTCTCACGCCTGTACTCCCAGCACTTTGGGAGGCCAAGGTGGGAGGATTGCTTGAGCTCAGGAGTTCAAGACCAGCCTGGGCAACATAGCAAGACCCTGTCTCTACCAAAAATAAAAAATTAGCCAGGTGTGGTGGAACACGCCGGTAGTCTCAGCTACTCAGGAGACTGAGGTGGGAGGATTGCTTGAGCCCAGGAGTTTGAGGCTGCAGTGAGCTATGATCGTGCCACTGCACTCCAATCAGGGTGACAGAGCAAGAGCAGACCGTGGGCTTGGCTAGGCAGAGGATAGGTGCTGAGCTTTTGGAGTCTGAATGTGAAATCTCCTTCCTGCCACCTTAAGGAGCTTGCCTTTATAGTCTGGGCTTGGTCACAATCAGGCTTGTGCCAACTTTGCTGGTTGGGGAAGAGGCTGGCAGAGGAAGGAGAGTGGAAGGAGGGAGGCCAGTTAGGAGGTAGTTAGTTGATGGATGGAGCAGGGGAGAAAGGAGTGCTCGGAGCTAGCGGGACCTGGTGCCTTGGTGGATCATGGATAGGCAGAGAGGCTTCAGGCCTGAGCTCCCGGCTGTCTCCAGTGCCTGGGGGGACACCAAGGAGCCTGCTGCTTTGCTTCTCAGAACATTGCAAAGTTTCTGCAGCATTTTCTAGGTTTGCAATGGCAGCAAAGCAGACTTCACACATCTTGCATTTTTGTGAAATACTGTTATTTTTCCTGCATGGAGTTTTCAACCCCAAATTTCAGCATCTTCTGGACTTGCACGGATCAGGTACTCAAGGAAAGTTTGTTGAGTGAATGAATGAACATATGAATGAATGAATGAACAAATACCTTGACCTTTCTCCTTTGGGACACTGAGGCAATGCCTCTGCCTCAGTGCACGTTTGCCGTTCTGGAGCAAGGTCCCTTTCTCTGCACTTTGTTCACATGAGGCCAGCTTCTGAAGCCGCTTTTAGAGGAACCATGGAGAGACCCCAGCTTTACAGGTCCCCCTTCTCCCTTTGAAGTGTGAGCACATAGGGAAGGGAGACTTTTCCTGAGAATCACACAGGATGGCTTTGATGTAAATATCTGGGGAGACTTTGTCCTCAAGCTCCAGGATTTTCTGAATCTTCCCTCTCTTCATCTCGCTCCCCTCTTCCCCCAGCTTGTCTGTTATTTTAAAATCCATTCCCAGAGAAACAATTCCTATGGCAATAATAGCACTCCTCCAGGCTTCTCTTGGCTCAAACTCATGTGACACTTCATTGCCACTTTGAGAGTGTGTGAGCTGGACCCGGATCAATTCAGCCTGGGGCAGGGGAAAAGAGCAAAAATAACTAACTGTTAGAGGATTTTCGGGAATGTTAGCACAAAGTGCTCCGGGAATTCTGCAGATGATCCTACGGAAACATACACATGCCATGCTATTCAGGCCTCCAAGTCGTCGGGGTCCCTGACCTTCCCAGCCTGGCCTTCTCTCTGCCTGCCTCCCAGAAACCAGGGTCTAGTGCTTCCCTTCGGAGTCCTGTAACAGACTACCTTGAAACAAGCTGGACTGAGTCCAGGTTAATTCTGAAATAATAGGAGAGCGGTGTGCACTCCGGCCTCCTGCGTCTCCCTGTCTGCCCCACCCCTAGCTGCCTCCAGAGTGATCTTGTAAAGCAGGGGTCCCCAACCCCCAGGTCACAGATAGGTACCGGTTCAAGACCAGTTCAAGGAACCGGGCCGCGCAGTAGGAGGTGAATGACAGGCGAAAAAGCCTGAACCTTCATCTCTACAGCTGCTGCCCTCGCTAGCATTACCGCATTAGCTCCGCCTCCTGTCAGACCAGCAGCAACAGTAGATTCTCGTAGGAGCTCCAGCCCTGTTGTAAACTGCACAGGCGAGGGGTCTAGGTTGTGCACTTTTATGAGAATCTAATGTCTGATGATCTGTCACTGTCTCCCATCACCCCCAGATGGGACCGTCTAGTTGCAGGAAAACAAGCTCAGAGCTCCCACTGATTCTATATGATGGTGAGTAGTAGGATTATTTCATTATATATTACAATGTAATAAAAATAGAAATAAAGTGCACAGGCCAGACACAGTGGCTCACGCCTGTAATCTCAACACTTTGGGAAGCCAAGGTGGGCAGATCATCTGAGGTCAGGAGTTTGAGACCAGCCTGGCCAACATGGTGAAACCCCGCCTCCAATACAAATACAAAAAAATTAGCCAGGCATGGTGGCAGGCACCTGTAATTCCAGCTACTCGGGAGGCTGAGGCAGGAGAATTGCTTGAACCCGGGAGGCAGAGGTTGTAGTGAGCTGAGATCACACCACTGCACTCCAGCCTGGGTGACAGAGCGAGACTCCATCTCAAAAAAAAAAAAAAAAAAAAAAAAAAAAAAAAAAAAGAGGAAGGCTGTGAAGAGTAGGATCTGGAGCCAGGCTGCCTGAGTCTGAGTCCAGGTTCTGTGTGGCCCTGACTAAGTTGCCTGACCTCTCTGTGCCTCAGTCACCTCATCTATAAAATGGGTATGATTAGAGTGTTTCCTTCATAATGTCATTCTGGGGCTTATGCCAGTTAATATTAATCAAGCGCTGAGAACAATGTCTAGTATGCACTCTAGGAGGCCATGTGAAAGGATAAAGGCTTTTCTCAGATGATGTAGTGTGCTGATGGGGCCTTGTAAAGCTTGGGAAGATGATGGATTTCACAAACATAGGCAGCATGGCTGGGCACAGTGGCTCACACCTACAATCCTACACTTTGGGATGCCAAGGCGTGAGGATCACTTGAGACCAGGAGTTCGAGACCAGCCAGGGCAATATAGCAAAATCCCCAATCTACAAAAAAAGAAAATAAAAATTAGCCAGGTGAAGGGGTGGCCTGCCCCTCCACACCTGTGGGCGTTTCTCGTAAGGTGGAACGAGAGACTTGAGAAAAGAAATAAGACACAGAGATAAAGTATAGAGAAAGAAAAGCGGGGCCCAGGGGACCGGCGCTCAGCTTACAGAGGACCCACGCCGCCCCGGTCTCTGAGTTCCCTTAGTATTTATTGATAATTATCTTTACCATCTTAAAGACAGGGGAGTGGCAGGACAATAGGATCAAAGAAAAAAGAGGAAATCGGCAGTAAGACATATGAACAAACACCTCTGTGACATGAATAAGTTCAAAGGACAATGCTGTGCCTTGAGATGCATATGCAAACATCTCCATAAACCTTTTAGCAGCATACTTTCAGTCTATCACATGGGGAGAAACCTTAGACAATATCTAGCTTTCCTAGGCAGAGGTCCCTGCGACCTTTGGCCGTGTACGTGTCTCTGGGTAGTTGAAATTAAGAGAATGGTGATAACTTTTAACCAGCAAGCTACCTTCAGGCATTTGTTTAACAAAGACACATCCTGCATAGCCCAAAATCCATTAAACCTTGAGTCACCGCAACACATGTCTCTTGCAAAGGACAAGGTTGGGGGTAGGGTCACAGATTAACAGCATCACAAATACAGAACAAAATGGAGTCTCTTATGTCTACTTCTTTCTATATAGACACAGTAACAGGCTGATCTCTCTTCCTTTTCCCCACAGCCAGGTGTGGTATGGCAAGCTTATAGTCTCAGCTACTTGGGAGGGGAGGCTGAGGCAGGAGGATTGCTTGAGCCCAGGAGTGTGAGACCAGCCTGGGCAACATAGCAAGACCCCATATCTATAAAAGAAAGAAAGAATGAATGAAAGAAAAAAAGAGAGAAAATTAGCCAGGCATGGTGATGTGTGCTTGTAGTCCCAGGTACTTGGGGAGGAGGCTGAGGTGGGAGGATCACTTGAGTCCAGAAGTGTGAGCCCAGCCTAGGCAACATAGTAAGATCCTGTATCTACAAAAAAAAAAAAAAAAAAAAGAATAGAAATTAGCCAGGCATGGTATTGAATGCTTATAGTTCCAGCTACCTGGGAGGGGAGGCTGAGGCAGGAGCATCACTTGAGCCCAGGAGGTGGAGGCTATGATAGAACCACTGCACTCCAGCGTGAATGACAGAGCCAGACCCTGTCTCAAAAAAAGTCTCAAAAAAATCCTCCCCAAAACAAAACTACAAGCATATGAGGCCACAGAATCCTTTTCTAGGGTACCTTTTGCCAGGATGGTGTCTTTCAGACTGCACACCCTGTGAGATGCTGTTGTGGATGGGGGCTAAATGCTGAGGACTTCCTAGAGGAGTACCCATTCAAGGCAGGTCTCGTAGGATGAGGAAAATGGCCTGATAGGTTTCTGGTGCTCTCCAAGAGCCTGTCCTAAGCCTGCTCACTGGGGTCATTTCAGATCTCCCCGTGAAGTTGAGCCCACCCTTGCTGCCGCAGGGGAGCCAGAGAAAACAGAAGCTGCAATCCTGATGGTTTTCCCTTGTCTCTTAGGACCCTGCTCAGGTTTTCAAGACCAGAGTGAGGGATGCGGGCCTATCTGCACTCCCAGCTGAACCTCAGCCGCTTCGGGCGTCAGTGCAGAGGATCACCCCCAGATGTGACTGAGGAGCAGACGGGAGGGATCTGAGGGTGCTCAGATGCCTCTGGTGAGGACTGAGGTTGAGGATTTATTTTCTTTATTTAATTTAATTAATTTATTTTTTGAGGCAGAGTCTGGCTCTGTCGCCCAGGCTAGAGTGCAGTGGCGTGATCTCAGTTCACTGCAATCTCCGCCTCCCGGATTCAAGTGATTCTCCTGCCTCAGTCTCCCGAGTAGCTGGGACTACAGGTACCTGCCACCACACCTGGCTAATTTTTTGTATGTTTAGTAAAGATGGGTTTTACCATGTTTGCCAGGCTGGTCTCAAACTCCTGACCTCAGGTGATCCGCCTGCCTCGGCCTCCCAAAGTGCTGGGATTACAGGCGTGAGCCACTGCGCCTGGCCTTCTTTTCTTTTCTTTAAAATAGAGATGGGGGTGTCACTACGTTGTGCAGGTCAGTCTCAAACTCCTGGTCTCAAGTGATCCTCCCACCTTGGCCTCCCAAAGTGCTGGGATTACAGGCATGAGCCACTGTGCCCGGCTGAGGATTTCTGATGAGCTGCATGTCCCAGACAGTGTGACAGCAGAAGGGACCCGGGGAGGCCCCAAGGTGACGGGGGGAAAGGGCTTTTTCTGCCTTGTCTCATGCAGCCGGCCTGCAGTGACTCACTTTTTATTTTGGAGCCAGGGTCTCGCTCTGTTGCTCAGGCTGGAATGCAGTGGTGTGATCACACAGCTCACTGCAGCCTTGACCTTCTGGACTCAAGTGATCCTTCCACCTTATCCTCTCGAGTAGGTGGAACTATAGGCATGCACCACCATGCCTGGATCATTTTGGTATTTTTTCGTAGAGATTGGGTCTTGCAACGTTGCCCAGGCTGGTCTTGAACTCCTGGGCTCAAGCGATTCTCCTCCCTCAGCCTCCCAAAGTGCTGGAATTACAGGTATAAGCTACTGTGCCTAGCTGTGACTTACCTCTGAAGGACCCACAGTTAAGCCAGCAACTTCCCTTCATTGCTTTAGTCCCTCATCAGTGAACGAAACAATTAAAATAGGTTGGAATCAAACGAAGAAATGTGTTTGGCAGAGAGCCTGACTAATCATTGCTCTTCATTTTAATGAGAGCCCCATCTATCTTTTTTTAAATTTTAATTTCTTTTTTTTTTTTGTTTTGAGACGGAGTCTCGCTCTGTCGCCCAGGCTGGAGTGCGGTGGCGCTATCTCGGCTCACTGCAAGCTCCGCCTCCCGGGTTCACACCATTCTCCTGCCTCAGCCTCCCGAGTAGCTGGGACTACAGGCGTCCACCACCACGCCCAGCCAACATTTTGTATTTTTAGTAGAGACAGGGTTTCACCGTGGTCTTGATCTCCTGACCTCGTGATCCGCCTGCCTCGGCCTCCCAAAGTGCTGGGATTACAGGCTTGAGCCACCGCGCCTGCCTAAATTTTATTTTTTTTTTACATTTTAGAGACAGGATCTTGCTCTGTCACCCAGGGCTAGAGAGCAGTGGCACAATCACAGGTCACTGCAGCCTCCACCTTTTGGACTCAGGTGATCGTCCCGCTTCAGCCTCCTGAGTAGCTGGGACTACAGGTGTGTGCCCCACCATGCCCGGCTAATTTATTATTTAAAAAGTTTTTGGGGGACTGGGCATGGTGGCTCACGCCTGTAATTCCATCACTTTGGGAGACTGGGACAAGTGGATCACCTGAGGTCAGGAGTTCAACACCAGCCTGGTCAACATGGTGAAACCCCGTCTCTACTAAAAATACAAAAATTAGCTGGGTGTGGTGGTGCGTGGCTGTAATCCCAGCTACTTGGGAGGCTGAGGCAGGAGAATTGCTTGAACCTGGGGGACAGAGGTTGCAGTAAACTGAGATTATGCCGTCGCCCTCCAGTTTGGGTGACAGAGCAAGACTCCATCCAAACAAAAGTAAATTTGTTTTGTACAGACGGTGTTTCCCTATGTTGCCCAGGCTGGTCTCGAACTCCTGGCTTCAACTGATCCTCCAGACTCGGGGGCTGGGGACACCAAGACCGGTGGGAAGACAGACATTTGCTCTGCATGTGTGTAAGCTGTTCGCACTCATGACTTGCAGTCTAAATATTATCTGTCTTTGTTTGCAAGAATTTGATCTCCCACACCCTTTCTTGTTCTGGAAATGCAAGGACTCTGAGGAGGTTGTCCGAGAATCCCCGACAGTTCCCAGTCCCTTGGAGGATGTCCCCTGCTTGGAGTCTTTATGATCGGCTCAGACTTTTCTTTTCCCCAGGGAGTTGTCCCTGGATCAGGGTTTGTTGCAGGATGTCTGCGGCTCTGCGGCCCCTGGAGGCGACCAGGCCTGCCAAAAACTCACTGGAGTCTCACTTGGGCTTCCCCAGCCCCGTGGTTACGAAGCCTTTGAGAGAAGGTAGCCGTTTCCTTCTGATTTGGCTCCGGCTGTCTGCGGCCCCGGCCAGTTGCCTCCGGCTTCTGACATTTTTGTCATTCTTGCTCTTCTGGGAGGGTTTATTTCCCTTCCTGGCCTCCTGTGATTGACTTGGCCACACAGCTGATGCTTGGGGCTGCAAGAAGTCTTGGCCTGCCTGGGGCACCCATTTCTGCGGTGATGTGATCCTGGCTGGCTGCAGGATTTGCCAGCCTCTTCCCGTCATTTGTTCTGCGACTGATGACAATTAGACCCTGAAATGCTTCACACAAGGACTCTGAACATGTGTGTCTTCCGGGTGAGGAGTGGAGCGGGCAGGTGAGCCTCTGCATCAGGAGGGAGCCCTGTCCTGGCTCTGCCTGACTGCTCCTGGTCTCTCTTGGTGCTCTGCTCACCATTGCCTGCCTTTCACCCTCCAGATCCTTCCTGCCTCAGGGCCTTTGCACAGATGGTTGCCCCTGCCTTTGTCAGAGGCGTGTGAACCACAGCAACTCCATCATGACTACAGGTTAGGTAAAATGAGGCTGAGACCTACTGGGCTGCATTCTCAGATGGTTACGGCATTCTAAGTCACAGGGCGAGATAGGAGGTTGGCACAAGGTCATAAAGACCTTGCTGATAAAACAGGTTGCAGTAAAGAAGCCGGCCAAAACCCACCAAAACCAAGATGGTGATGAGAGTGATCTCTGGTTGTCCTCACAGCTACACTCCCACCAGCGCCATGACAGTTTACAAATGCCATGGCAACGTCATGAAGTTACCTTATATGGTCTGAAAAGGGGGAGGCATGAATAATCCATCCCTTGTTTAGCATATGATCAAGAAATAACCATAAAATTGGGCAACCAGCAGCCCTTGGGTCTGCTCTGTCTATGGAGTAGCCATTCTCTATTTCTTTACTTTCTTTCTTTTTTTTCTTTTTGAGATGGAGTCTCACTCTGTTGCCCAGGCAGGAGTGCAGTGGTGCGATCTCGGCTCACTGCAAACTTTGCCTCCCGGGTTTAAGCAATTCTTCTGCCTCAGCCTCCCGAGTAGCTGGGACTACAGGTGCCCACCACCATAGCTGGCTAATTATTGTATTTTTAGCAGAGATGGGGTTTCACCATATTGGCCAGGCTGGTCTCGAACTCCTGACCTTGTGATCCGCCTGCCTCAGCCTCCCAAAGTGCTGGGATTATAGACGTGAGCCACTGTGCCCAGCTACTTTCTTTTTCTTTCTTGAGACAGAGACTCTCTCTGCCGCCCAGACTGGAGTGCAGTGGCACTATCTTGGCTTATTGCAACCTCCGCCTTCCAGTTTCAAGCAATTCTCATGCCTCAGCCTCCCAAGTAGCTGGGACTATAGGCACACACCACCACATCTGGCTAATTTTTTGTATTTTAATAGAGATGGGGTTTCACCATGTTGCCCAGGTTGGTCTTGGACTGCTGAGCTCAGCAATCCACCCACCTTAGCCTCCCTCCTTTACCTTCTCAGTAAACTTGTTTTCACTTTATTCTATGGACTTGTCTCAAATTCTTTCTTACACAAGATCTCAGAATCAACCCTTGGGGTCTGGATTGGGACCCCTTTCCGGCCACACCCTGTTCAGTCTTTGTGACTTTTGGCCTAGGTAACTCCTGCCCAGACCTCAGAGATCAGCTTAAACATCACATCTTCAGAGGCCCTTTACTTGCTCTTCAAGATAATATCAGGCTCCTTTGTTAAAAGAGCTAACTTTCTAACTTAGAGGCTTATGACACAGTGAGTAAATTCCGTAACTAATGAATTGATAATTCGTGAGTGGTTATCTTCCCAGAGACGGCAAATTCTCCCAGGGCAGTGGTCCTGTCTGGTTTGCTTCTGTAGCTCTAGGTTCTAGGTTGTTCTCTGTCACTCTTGCCTGGATTACAGAGGGTACTCAGGAAATGACCAACCTCTTTGCAAGCTGTATTAGATTCGTTTTGTTGCTGTAACAAATTACCACAAATTTAGTGACTTAAAATAATACTAGTTCATTATCTTACAGTTCTTGAGATCAGAAGTCCAAAATAGGTCTCACTGGGCTAAAATCAAGGTATTTACAGGGCTGGTCTTTCTGGAGGTTCCAGGAAAGAACCATTTTTGTGCCTTTTCCAGCTTCTAGAAGCTACCAGCCTTCCTTGACTTGTAGCTCCTTCCTCTGTCTTCAAAGGGCATTACTCCAACCTTTCTTTCTGATACCTCCTTTCTCTCTGACTTTGATCTTCCTGCCTGTCTCGTATGGACCTCTTAGATTAGGTTGGGCCCACCTGGACACCCCCTCAACTTCAGTATCCTTAATTTAATCATCAAGTCCCTTTAACCATGTGTCTTAGTTCCTTTTGTGCTGCTGGAACAGAGAAGCACAGACTGGATAACTTACAACATATGGAAATTTATTGGCTCATGGCTCTGGAGGCTGGGAAGTCCAAGAGCCAGGGGCTGGTATCTGGCAAAGGCTGTGTCATTTTATGGTGGAAGGGCAAAGAGAGGGAGAGAAAGAGAGCAAGAGATTAAATTCTAAGCCTCAAGCCCTTTTACTATTGGTATAATCTATTCATGAGGGTATATCTTTCATGACCTAAACATCTTCCATTAGGCCCCACCTCCTAACACTGTTGCACTGGTGATTAAGTTTCTAATGTGTGCTTTGTGGGGGACACATTCAAACCATAGCACTGCATAAGATAACATTTTCTCAGGTTTCAGAGATTAGAAAGAGGACATCCCTGGGGGAAATATTATTTGGCCGAACACACAAATGGAGATGAAAAGGGAAAGATGTGCCAGATATTGGGGGGCCTTGGAGGGTTGCACTGATCTTAAGCTCCAAAAAGAATTAAGACTGAAAGTGGTTTTGAGCATCAAAAGCCTGTTAAGATTCAGCCTTGAGCTAAGGGTCATTAGAGCATGGCTTTTCCATTTGTTTTTTAAAATTTTTACTTACATTTTGTTGCTATTTTGGGACAGGGTCTTGATCTGTTTCCTAGGCTAGAGTGCAGTTGCACAATTATGGCTTACTGGCAGCTTCATACTCCTAGGCTCAAGCAATCCTCTTGCCTCAGCCTTTTTGGCTAGGACTACAGGTGCATGCTACCATACCTGGCCAATTTTTAAATTTTTTGTAAAGAAGACGTCTTGCTATGTTGTCCAGGCTGGTCTCAAACTCCTGGCCTCAAGCAATTCTGGGTTGGCCTCCCAAAGCACTGGGATTACAGGTATGAGCCACTGTACCTGGCTCTGTTTCTACATAGGCTGTGAGGTAGGGATTTAACATAGTTTTTTTTTTTTTTTTTTTTTTTTTTTTTTTTTTTTTGAGACAGAGTCTCACGCTGTTGCCCAGGCTGGAGTGCAGTGGCAGGATCTCGGCTCACTGCAAGCTCCGCCTCCCGGGTTCCTGCCATTCTCCTGCCTCAGCCTCCTGAGTAGCTGGGACTACAGGCGCCCGCCACCGCGCCCGGCTAATTTTTTGTATTTTTTAGTAGAGACGGGGTTTCACTGTGGTCTCGATCTCCTGACCTTGTGATCCGCCCGCCTCGGCCTCCCAAAGTGCTGGGATTACAGGCTTGAGCCATTAACATAGTTTTTTACCCAAACCGCCTTCACGCTTTTATTGACTAACCCATTCTTTCTTGCTAATTTGAAATGCCATTTTTATCATGTACTAAATTTCCCTATATGCCTGATCCTTTTTCCGAACTCTTATTTTCTACTGAACTCTATCTCATCTGGTGCCAAAACCACAGTCCTGTGTTTTAATTATTATACCTTTATCATATATTTTGTTAGCTAATAGAACAATTTCTCCTTCACTATTACTCTTTATCAAAATATTCTTTTGTTTTTTTGAGACGGAGTCTCGCTCTGTTGCCCAGGCTGGAGTGCAGTGGCATGATCTCGGCTCACTGCAAGCTCCGCCTCCTGGGTTCACGCCATTCTCCTGCCTCAGCCTCCTGAGTAGCTGGGACTACAGGCGCCCACCACCATGCCCGGCTAATTTTTTTGTCTTTTTTAGTAGAGACGGGGTTTCACTGTGTTAACCAGGATGGTCTCCATCTCCTGACCTCGTGATCCACCCGCCTTGGCCTCTCAAAGTGCTGGGATTACAGGCGTGAGCCACTGCGCCTGGCCTATCAAAATATTCTTAGTTGTTCTTATACATCTTTTTATTTTGGGTGAATTTTAAAATCATCTTTTCTAGGTTTATAAAAATGCTATTGGGATTTTGATCAGGCTGTGTTGAATTAATGGATTCATAGGATTACACGTTTATGACCAAGAGTGGTGGCTCATACCTGTAATCCAAGCACTTTGGGAGGCTGAGGCGGGTGGACTGCTTGAGGCCAGGAGTTCAAGACCAGGCTGGCCAACGTGGAGAAACCCCATCTCTACTAAAAGTACAAAAGTTAGCTGGGTATGGTGACGTGTGTCTGTAATCCCAGCTACTCTGGAGGCGGAGGTAGGAGAATCGCTTGTGACCTGGAGGCAGAGGTTGCAGTGAACCGAGATCACATCACTGTACTCCAGCCTGGGTGACAGAGCAAGATCCTGCCTCAAAAAAAAAAAAAAAAAAAAAAAAAAAAAAGAATTACATGCTTATAACATTGTGTGTTTTTTAGGAACAAGCCCTGCTGCTCCATTGACTCAGGGCTTCCTAGACTTATTCTTAGACATTTTATCATTTTTATTGCTATCATGAAAAGACTTTTTTGTTCCTTGTCATTTATAAATGTTTATGTTTGGCAAGTAGGAAAGCTGTTTATTTGAGGCATGCTGATTTTGTATCAGCTACCTTTGTGAATTTTCAAAAAATTATTTTAATGGTTTTTTAGGTAGTTCTCTAGGGTTTTTGGAGGTGAAGATTTTTTTTTTTTTTTGAGATGGAGTTTCGCTTGCCCAGGTTGGAGTGCAATGGCGTGATCTTGGCTCACCACAACTTCCACCTCCTGGGTTCAAACGATTATCCTGCCTCAGCCTCCCAAGTAGCTGGGAATACAGGCATGTGCCACCAGGCCTGGCTAATTTTTTTTTTTTTTTTTAATGAGACAGTCTCGCTCTGTTGCCCAGGCTGGGGTGCAGTGGCATGATCTTGGCTCACTGCAATCTCTGCCTCCCAGATTCAAGCTATCCTCCTGCCTCAGTCACCCTGGTAGCTGAGATTACAGGCATGTGCCACCGTGCCCAGCTACCTTTTTGCATTTTTAATAGAGACGGGGTTTTGCCATGTTGGCCAGGCTACTCTGGAACTCCTGACCTCAGGTGATCCACCCGCCTCGGCCTCCCAAAGTGCTGGGATTACAGGCATGAGCCACTGTGCCCTGCCTAATTTTTTAGTTTTAGTAGAGCTGGGGTTTCTCTATGTTGGTCAGGCTGGTCTTGAACTCTTGACCTCAGGTGATCTGCCCACCTCGGCCTCCCAAAGTGCTGGGATTACTGGCGTGAGCCACTGTGCCCAGCCGAGAATTATTTTTTAAGGAAGGCAATATTTTTTGCAAGTTTATTTATTTATTTGAGACAGGGTCTCACTCCATTGACAAGGCTGGAGTGCCGTGATACAATCACTCTTCACTGTAGCTTCCAACTCCTGGGCTCAAGTGATCCTCCCATCCCAGCCTCCTGAGTAGCTGAGACCACAGGCGTGCGCCACCATGCTTGGCTAACTTTTAAATTATTTGTAGAGATGGGGGTCTCCCTATATTGTTCAGGCTGTTTTTTGTTTGTTTGTTTGTTTTTTGAGACGGAGTCTCACTCTGTTGCCCAGGCTGGAGTTCAATAGCATGATCTCGGCTCACTACAACCTCCGCCTCCCAGGTTCAAGCCATTTTCCTGCCTCAGCCTCCCGAGTAGCTGGGATTACAGGCTTCTGCCACCACAGCCAGCTAAATTTTGTGTTTTTAGTAGAGACGGGGTTTCACCATGTTGGACAGGCTGATCTTGAACTTCTGACTTCAGGTGATCCACCCACCTTGGCCTCCCAAAGTGCTGGGATTACAGGCATGAGGTACTGTGCCCGGCCTCGGGCTGGTCTTGATCTCCTGGGTTTAAGCAATCCTCCAGCCTCGGCCTCCCATGGTGTTGGGATTACAGGCATGAGCCACTGCACCTGGCCAGTGGAGAATCTTATAGTCTTCCAATGTGTGTGTGTGTGTGTGTGTGTGTGTGTGTGTGTAGGTGTGTGTTGGTCATTGTGTGTGTTAGGGCTCTCTAGAGGGACATAACTAATAGTATATATGTATATATGACAGGGAGTTGATGTTGATTAAGGAGAATTGACTCACGCAACCACAGGGTGAAGTCCCATAATAAGCCGTCTACAAGCTGAAGAGCTAGGAAGCCAGTAGTGGGTTCAGTCCTAGTCCCAAAACCTCCAAAGTAAGGAAGCCAACAGTGCAGCCTTCAGTCTGGCCGAAGGTCTGAAAGCCCCTGGCAAACCACTGGCGTAAGTTCAAGAGTTCAAAAGCTGAAAAGCCTGGCGTCTGATGTTTGAGGGCAGGAAGCATCCAGCATGGGAGAACAATGAAGGCTGAAAGACTCAGGAAGTCAGCTCCTTTCACCTTCTCTGCCTGCTTTTTCTAGCCATGCTGGCAGCTGATTGAATGGGGACCACCCACATTGAGGGTGGGTCTTCCTCTCCCAGTCCACTAACTCAAATGTTAATCTCCTCTGGCAACACCCAGAAACAACTAGAAACAATACTTTACATCCTTCAATCCAATCAGCTTGACACTATATATATATATATGTTTGTGACGGGGTCTCATTCTGTTGCCCAGGCTGCAGTGTAGTGGTACGATCTTGGCTCACTGCAACCTCCGCCACCCAGGTTCAAACGATTCTCCTGCCTCAGCCTCCTGAGTAGCTGGGATCACAGGCATCCGCCACCATGCCCAGCTAATTTTTGTATTTTTAGTAGAGATGGGGGTTTCTCCATGTTGGCCAGGCTGGTCTGAAACTCCTGACCTCAAGTGATTCCCCCCAAAGTGCTGGGATTACAGGCGTGAGCCACCACACCCAGCCCCATACAATTTTTATATGTTGGTTATACCTCAAAGAAATAGGGGAATAAAAACTCCCAAACCTTGTAGAGTTTCATCAAGGGTGGGGCTTCATGTTTTTTGCAGAGGATGTCCGAGGTAGAAGGCTCTGCGGGGACAGAAAAGTTCTAGAGAGGGGATGATGCTGTAGTTGGCCAGACTGCATTCTGATTGTGCAACTCCTGCCGAGTGTCTGCCCCGAGCAGGCCTCCTCTGGTCCTGTCCTAGGTTGCTTTTATTTTATTTTATTTATTTTTTGAGACAGCGTCTGGCTCTGTTGCCCAGGCTGAGTGCAGTGGCACGATCATGGTTCACTGCAGCCTCAACCTCCTGGGCTCAAGCAAGCCTCCTGAGTAGGTAGGACTACAGGTGTGCACCACCCAGTTAATTTTAATTCTTATCCTTTTTGAGACAGGTTTTCGCTGTTGCCCAGCCTGGAGCGCAGCGGTGCACCGCACCTGGCCCTGGTTTGCTTTGTTTTAGTTTCAGGCACTTGATCTGCAGCTGAACAGCAGGCCCCTGGGGGTCACGAGCCCTGTCCCAGAAGGTTATGTCTGCCATGACAGGTAATCCAGCACTGAGCACAGGATGTGAATTAAAACAATCCCTTATTGATTCAATGGCAGCTGGACCCGTTGGGACACCGCTGTGTTGACTTTTTGGGCTGCAAAGTCCAACTCACGCAGGAGCTCACAAGGCTGGAGTTGGATTCTGACCCAGAGTGAACCAGGAGTGAACAGGGAGCACGGTGGACCCAGACCCAGTGTGAGGGTCCAGGCTGTTGCCTGAGTAAGGAGTTTGGCAGGCAAGCTCAATATTCTGTGCTGGAAGCGGGGTGGTGGCATTGCAAGCTGTCTGCCTGCTGGGCCTAGGTCTGGGACAGCTGCTCGTGAGGACAGCTGTCTCAGCGTCGGACAGAGCATCTGCCCTGAGATTAATCCCAAAGCCTGGCCACGCCTCTGGGGAGCAGAGCCGGCGTAGGGTTACCGCACACCAGGAAACGCGCCTGCTTTGCTGACAGCGGGGTGGGCAGCTTGCAGGATGGATGGGCTCCGGGGGCGGCCAGGGGTGGCACTGGGAAAGGCAAACTCGCTGCCAGCTGAGCCAAAGCCACCCCCACGGGATGCAAGCTGACACTCCCAAGAGCTGCTTTCTTTCCGCTGGACCCGAAACCCGCACGAGATGATCTCCAAGAATTATGAGAAGAACTGGGAATGGAAACCAAATGTTCGTGTCAGGTAGAAAAAGCTGATGGAGGCCCACGGCCCAGCAGGCGCCGGGTGCCGCAGGGTTCAGGCTCCTGTGGCCAGCACAGATGTTTAGGTGAAAGAAACCCGACACACTGGGAAAAAAAAAAAAAGTTTATTTTTTCCCCCTTGATTATATTTATTATAGAAAACCTGGAAAATCTGGAAAAGTGAAAAGACATAAATCATTTATCATTGTATTTTGCAAAATTTTTAAACTTTGTATTATTTGTATTGTGGTAAAATAGGCCTAACAGATGATTTACTGTCTTTTTTTTTTTTTTTTTTTTTTTTTAACAGAGTTTCACTCTGTCGCCCAGGCTGGAGTGCAGTGTGAAGCGTTCTTTTTATATACATATATAAAATATACATTTTTTAAACAGGGTCTTGCTGTATCTTGCTGTATCACGCAGGCTGGAATGCAGTGGTGCAGTCGTGACTCACTGCACCCTCCATCTCCCAGGTTCAAGTCATTCTCATGCCTCAGCCTCTCGAATAGCTGGGACTGTAGGCATGTACCGCCATACCCGGCTAATTTTTGGATTTTTATTGAAGAGGGCATTTCACCATGTTGGCCAGGTCTCGGACTCCCAGTCTCAAGTGATTTGCCCACCTCAGCCTCCCAAAGTGCTGGGAATACAGGTGTGAGCCACGGTATCCTGCCAAAATTTACCGTCTTAAACCATTTCCCAGTGTATAGCGAAGTGGCATTAAAGATGTTTACATTGTCATGCAATCACCGTCACCATCCATATCTCCGGAACTCTTTTCATCTTGCAAAACTGAAACTCTGGACCGGGAGCGGTGGCTCATACCTGTAATCTCAGCACTTTGGGAGGCTGAGGCGGGTGGATCACCTGAGGTCAGGAGTTCAAGACCAGCCTGGCCAACGTGGTGAAACCCTGTCTCTACTAAAAATACAAAAAATTAGCCAGGCATCATGGTAGATGCCTGTAATTCCAATTATTTGGGAGGCTGAGGCAGAAGAGTCTCATGAATCCAGGAGGCGGAGGTGGCAGTGAGCCGAGATCGTGCCATTGCACTTCAGCCTGGGCAACAAGAACAAAACTCCATCTCAAAAACAAACAAACAGACAAAAAACCCCGAAACTCTGTACCTGTGAGATGCTAACTGCATTTCTGTCCTCCCCTGGCCCCTGGCAATCACCATCTTTCTTTCTTTCTTTCTTTCTTTTTTTTTGAAACAGAGTCTCACTCTGTTGCCCAGGCTGGAGTATAATGGCACAATCTCAGCTCACTGTAACCTTCACCTCTCAGGTTCAAGCAATTCTCCTGCCTCAACTTCCCGAGTAGCTGGGACTAGAGGCACATGCCACTGTGCCTGGCTAATTTTTTTTGTATTTTTAGTAGAAACAGGGTTTCACCATGTTGGCCAGGGCTGGTCTCAAACTCCTGACCTCAAGTGACCCACCCACCTCGGCCTCCCAAAGTGCTGGGGTTACAGGCGTGAGCCACCGCGCCCAGCCCTTCTTTTTCTTTTCAACCTTGGACTTAGCGACTGAGTACTTCCTCTTGTACATGGCCTTTCTGGAACACATAGCAGATCAGGAATATCTACCAATTCCTCTGACAAGGACAGGATTTTGGTCGCCATGGGGCTTCCCCTTCTTGGGCTTTTTAGCCTTGAGGTGACCCTTTTTCACTTTGTCACCAGAATCAGCCCTCTTGGCTTCAGGTTTCTTCAGTATCGGTCTTAACATTTTCACTCACCATCTTGCAAGATGGGAAAGAGTGGGTTTTTTTTTTTTTTAAATTTTGTTTTGTTTGCTTGTTTGACAGTAACTGACTCAATGGGTACGAAGCGGTATCTCATTGTGGTTTTGATTTGTATTTTTCTAATGATTAGTGATGTTGAACATCTTTTTAGATGCTTGCTGGTCATTTGTATATGTTCCTTGGAGAGATTTCTATTATTAATAAGCTGTTAGCCCTGTTTTGAATTGGATTGTTTCTATATTGTTGTTGAGTGGTTGGAGTTCCTTATATATCTGGGTATTAACCCTTTATCAGAAGTATGTTTGCAATTTTTTTTTTTTTTTTTGAGATGGAGTCTCACTCTGAAGCCCAAGCTGGAGTACAGTGGCTCAGTCTTGGCTCACTGCAACCTCTGCCTCTGGGGCTCAAGCGATTCTCCTGCTTCAGCCTCCTGAGTAGCTGGGACTACAGGCATGCACCACCATGTCCAACTATTTTTTTGTATTTTATTTTATTTTTTGCTAGAGTTTTGCTCTCGTTGCCTAGGCTGGAGTGCAATGGTGCGATCTCGACTCACGGCAACCTCCACTTCCCAGGTTCAAGAGAGTCTCTTGCCTCAGCCTCCCGAGTAGCTGGTTACAGGCATGTGCCACCACGCCCGGCTAATTATGTACTTTTAGTAGGGACGAGGTTTCTCCATGTTGGTCAGGCTGGTCTTGAACTCCCAACTCAGGTGATCCGCCCATGTTGACCTCCCAAAGTGCTGGGATTATAGGTGTGAGCCACCGCATCTGGCAATTTTTTGTATTTCAGTAGAGATCGGGTTTCACTGTGTTGGCCAGGGTGGTCTCGAACTCCAGAGCCCAGGAGATCTGCCCGCCTCTTCTCATATTCTGCCTTTTCACTCTGTTGATTGGATCTTTTTTACTTTTACTAGAAATTTTTACTTTTGATGTAACTTAATTTATTAATATCTCTTTTTTTCTCCTGATGGCTGGGCTTTTCTTGGGTGTCATAGCCAAGAAATCATTGCCAATCCAATGTCATGAAGCTTTTCTTTTAAGAGTTTTAGACCTTTTCGGTCTTAAGAGTTTTTTTTTTTTTTTTTTTTTTTTTTTTGAGACAAAATCTCATTCTGTCATCCAGGCTGCAGTGCAGTGGCACAATATCAGCTCACTGCAACCTGCCTCCTAGGTTCAAGCGATTCTCCTGCCTCAGCCTCCCGAGTAGCTGGAATTACAGGTGTGTGCCACAACACCTGGGTAATTTTTGTATTTTTAGTAGCGATGAGGTTTCACCATGTTGGCCAGGCTGGTCTTGAACTCCTGACCTCAAGTGATCTGCCTGCCTTGGCCTCTCAACATTTTAGAGGCGTGAGCCGCTGAACCTGGCTTTAGTTTTGTTTTGGTGAGACAGGGTCTTGCTCTGTTGTTCAGGCTGGAGGGCACTGGTGCAATCATATCTCACTGCAGCCTCAAACTCCTGGGCTTAAGCCATCCTCCCACCTCTGCCTCCTGAGTAACTGGGACTACAGGCACGCACTACCATGCCTGGCTACTTTTTAAATTTTTTGAGAAATCTTGCTATATTGCCCTGGCTGGTCTCAAACTCCTGACCTCAAGTAATCCTCCAGCCTCAGCCTCTCAAAGCATTGAGATTACAGGTGTGAGCCACCATGCCTGGCCTGGAGCCACATTTAAAGAAGCCACAAGCTTTAGGGCATGGAAGTGGATGGAGAAGGGAGACATTTCTAGAAATTTCTTGGAAATATCTGGTGAGGTCTCAGGGATTCCAAGGCTGAGAAGCTGAATGGGCTGTGCAACTGGGCCAGGCTGTGTGGGGAGGGGGTCTTGCCTGTGGGCCTCCCGGGGACCCCAGAATTCTTTACTCCTCTCTCCTCCCACTGTGGCTTTAGAGATCCTTTCCCTCTCCAAGTCTACTATTTGCCCTGTGCCCTTTGCCTCTGGCCTGACCTGCTAACCAAAGCCTTCTGTTCTGAGGTCGGCGGCTGCCTGGCTATGGTAACAGGAGCCTCAGGGGGACAGAGCAGCGGAAGGAAAGGGGGATGGGGAGGGCCCCAGCCCTTGAAGCTGAGCAGATGGCAAAGAAAAACACTGCCTGTTTGCCTCTCTGGGGTGTCCAGTTCTGGGGGCAAGGCAGGAGTTTTTTTTGGTCTTAGTTTATTCACACATGACTGTGCGTGGGAGCATATAGGGGGGTGCGGGTCACCCCCTTTTTGCTGGAAGCATCCGGTCCTGGCTGGGAATCTTTTTTTTTTTTTTTTTTTTTTTAAGTCTTTCCTAGAGCCTGATTGTATCTGAGCTGTGAATTCATCCTGGGCAAGTGCTGTGACCTACTCCCAGGCCCGTATCCTAGGACCAAGAGAAGGTCCTATTAGATGAGCCAGGAAATTTTAGAAGCAAAGTAAGAGTCTTATGTTCCTCATTTAGTCCTTGTAGGTCTTCTCTATGGTTCTCTGGAAGGAGACATTGATCTCTGCATTTGGACCCTATTTTATTATTATTTATTTATTTATTTTTGAGACGGAGTCTCGCTCTTCGCTCAGGCTGGAGTGCAGTGGCATGATCTCGGCTCACTTCAACCTCCACCTCCCGGGTTCAAGCGATTCTCCTGCCTCAGCCTCCCAAGTAGCTGGGACTACAGGTGCGCCCCACCACGCCCGGCTAATTTTTTAATTTTTAGTAGAGACAGGGTATCACCATGTCAGTCAGGATGGTCTCAAACTCCTGACCTCAAATGATCTGCCCACCTCAGTCTCCCAAAGTGCTGGGGTTATAGGCATGAGGTTATAGGCATGGGGTTACACCATGCCCAGCCTGTTTTTTTTTTTTTCTGTAGAGATGTGGTCTTGCTATGTTGCTCAGGCTGATCTTGAATTCCTGGTCTCAAGTGATCCTCCCGCCTCAGCTTCCTAAAGTGCTGAGATTACAGGCATGAGCCTGTAAGTTACACCTGGCCTGGAAGTGCATTCTCAGAGTCCAGCAGGGCAGTGTGGGTTCATCGAGGCAGGGAAGTGTGTGGACCTGAGACATCAGAGGATACAAATGGCTAAGGAAAGATGTAGTTCTAGCAGAGGAGGGAGAAGTTGCTAGAGATTTCACTGCAGAGGTGTGACAGGGCTGGGCCGCGAGGGTGGTAGGTGCAGAGGCAGGAAGTTACTCCAGGTTGCTGGAAACAGCAGGAGCGAAGGTACATGAGGGTCACAAGTCTGGCCCGTTGGGGCAATGTACATCTACCTCCTGCCCCCAGCTATAGGTACCCGTTCCTTTTTCCATCTGTTGTTATGAGCAGGTGCCTTCTGTGGCAGCCAGGGAACAAGTATCCAAAAACCAGGCTTTCTCTTTCTTTTTTTTTGATGGAGTCTCGCTCTGTCACCCAGGCTGGGCTGCAGTGGTGCCATCTCAGCTCACTGCAACGTCCGCCTCCCGGGTTCAAGCGATTCTCCTGCCTCAGCCTCCTGAGTAGCTAGGATTACAGGTAGCCACCACCATGCCCGGTAACTTTTGTTTTTTTTTTTTTTTTTTGAGACGGAGTCTCACGCTGTTGCCCAGGCTGGAGTGCAGTGGCGCGATCTCGGCTCACTGCAAGCTCCGCCTCCTGGGTTCCCGCCATTCTCCTGCCTCAGCCTCCTGAGTAGCTGGGACTACAGGCGCCCGCCACCGCGCCCGGCTAATTTTTTGTATTTTTAGTAGAGACGGGGTTTCACTGTGGTCTCGATCTCCTGACCTTGTGATCCGCCTGCCTCGGCCTCCCAAAGTGCTGGGATTACAGGCTTGAGCCACCGCGCCCGGCCAACTTTTGTATTTTTAGTGGAGATGGGGTTTCACCACATTGGCCAGGGTAGTGTCAAACTCCTGACCTCGAGTGATCCACCCGCCTCAGCCTCCCAAAGTGCTGGGATTACAGGGATGAGCCATTGCATCCGGCCAAAATCCAGGCTTTTTGGTGATGTCTGGGAACCCAGAAAGGGTGACAAATATTTATGGTCGAATTCCTAGTTGTCTGAAATGTGCCTCCCTCCACCACTAGGCCTCACCACCCAGGCAGGTAAGGAAAGAGCGTAAAGCCTGGAGGGAGACGGCCTGGATTCCCGGCACAGCTTGGTCACCTACCAGCTGTGTGGTCTGGGCTTGCCATGGGTGGGACACAGGAGAGTGGCCCTCGAAGATGGGCAAGTCCTAATCTCTGCAACCTTTGAATATGCTACTTTAGGTGGTAAAAGGGTCTGTTCAGATGTAAACAAAATAAGCATCTTTTTTTACATTTTTACATTTTCAATTTAAAAAAATGTTTTTTTTTGAGATAGAGTCTCGCTCTATTGCCCAGGCTAGAGTGCAGTGGCACAATCTCGGCTCACTGCAACCTCCACCTTCTGGGTTCAAGCAATTCTCCTGCCTCAGCCTCCCAAGTAGCTGAGATTACACGCGTTTGCCACCACGCCCAGCTAATTCTTTTGTAATTTTAGTAGAGACAGGGTATGTTAGTCAGGGTTTTCTAGAGGGACAGAATAGAAAATACATATATATATATATATATATGAGTTTATTAAGTATTAACCCACACGATCACAAGGTCCCACAATAGGCCATCTGCAAGCCGAGGAGCAAGGAAGCCAGTCGGGGTCCCAAAGCCGAAGAACTTGGAGTTGGATGCTTGAAGGCAGGAAGCATCCAGCAGGGGAGAAAGATGTAGGCTGGGAGGCTAGGCCAGTCTAGCCTTTTCACGTTTTTCTACGTGCTTTATATTCTAGCTGCACTGGCAGCTGATGAGATGGTGCCCACCCAGGATCAATACTTTGCATCCTTCAATCCGGTCAAGTTGACACTCAGTATTAACCATCACACAGGGTTTCATCATGTTGGCTGGGCTGGTCTTGAACTCCTGACCTCAGATGATCCACCCACCTGTCTCCCAAAGTGCTGGGATTACAGGTGTGAGCCACTGTGCCTGGTCAGTTTTACATTTTTTTTAGAGGCAGGGTCTCACTCTGTCACCCAGGCTGGAGTGCCGTGGTGGGATCCTAGCTCACTACAGCCTCGAACTTCTGGGTTCAAGGGATCCTCCTACTTCAGCTTCCTGAGTAGCTGAAACTACAGGCATGTGCCACCACAGCTGACTAATTTTAAAAAATATTTTATTTTTTAGATTAAATTTTTTTTTTTAGAGATGGGATCTTGCTATGTTGCCCAGGCCGGTCTCAAACTTCTGGCCTCAAGTAACCCTCCTGCCTAAGCCTCCCACAGCACTGGGATTATAGGCATGAGCCACTGCGCCTGACTGGGAACCAATGCTTATTGAGCACCTACTGTTTACTAGGCTTAGAGCTAGGACCAGTGGACCTTGTAAGAGGGTAGCAGGAGGGTCAGAGTGAGCAGTAGGAGATGTTATCATGGAAACAAGAGGTTGGAGTGATGCCAGAAAGAAGCCTCCAGCCAAGGGACAGGGGGATCTCTAGAAGCCAGAAAAGGCAAGAAATAGATTCTCCCACAGAGACTCCGGAGGAATCTCACCTGCTGTCACCTTGGATGTCTCATTTCCAGAATGATAAGGTTATAAATGTGTGTTCTTTTAAGTCATTCGGTGGTAATTTGTTAGAGCACAAGTGGTTTTTGTTGTTGTTGTTGTTGTTTGTTTTTTAGAGACAGGGTCCTGCTGTGTTGCCCAGGCTAAAGTGCATTGGTATGATAATAGCTCACTGCAACCTCGAATTCTTGGCCTTAAGCAATCCTCCTGCCTCACCCTCCTTAGTAACTGGGACCACAGGTGCGTACCACCATGCCTAGCTATTCTTTTCTTTTTTTTTTTTTTTTTTGTAGAGATGGGGGTCTTGCTATGTTGCTCAGGCTGGTCTTGAACTTCTGGGCTGAAGCAATCCTCCCGCCTCCACCTCCCAAAGTGCTGGGATTACAGGAATGAGCCACTGCGCCTGGCCAACCACACTCTTTTCTCTCATTTGTAGAATGGTCTCAGTACCCTTGTCCTGACTCTGTGTCTCTGAAGATGAGAAAGCAGGAGACCTCCAGGTCTCCTTGGCTGTTGCTGTAGATTTCTGTTTCTATAAAGTGGTTTCTTTTTCTTTTTCTTTTTTTTGAGACAGAGTCTCATGTTGTCACCAAGGCTGGGGTACAGTGGCGTGATCTTGGCACACTGAAACCTCTGCCTCCCAGGTTCAAGTGATTCTCGTGCCCCAGCTCCTTGAGTAGTTGGGATTACAGGCGCCCGCCACCACGCCCAGCTAATTTTTGTATTTTTAGTGGAGACGGGGTTTCTCCATGTTGGCCAGGCTGGCCTTAAACTACTGACCTCAGAGGATCCCTCCCAAGGTGCTGGGATTGCGGGCGTGAGCCACCTCTCCCAGCCCCATAAAACAGTTTTTAGATCTCACTGTCATATGGCTCCGAATGTCCTGTTGTGAGATCTCTTCTGAAAGGGTGAAAACCATATCCCGAGGAATTCTAACCAAAGGCCTGGAGAACCCACCACAGGATTGATTAAAAGAAACCTTTCTCGTAGGAAAACTGCAAGTCATGAGTTTCCAGCTTTTTCATATGTGACCCTTGGGTGGCCCACTTCAGAGCATTCTGCAGCTTGCGATGGGTTTAATTTTCTGTTTTGATCCCACGGTGAAACCACAAATGAGTAGAAGTGCCTTAGGCAGGCCCTCCGCCCTGGTAGCCCCACTCTTCGGATGAGGCTAGGTGGGAATTGGCCGTCTGCAGGGGTTCCTGGGAAAAAGGCTCTTTAATCAGCGGGGCTGGAGGGAAAATGGCTCTGCAGGAATGAATTGAGAACTTGAAACGGCGTCTTTCCCTCTGGTTGCCAGGGGAGAGTTGCAGTTCTTCTGCGGTGATTTTGTGACTTTCTCGCGGTCAGCCCCCTGGTGCCTGCTGGACTTGGGCACAGCAGCCAGATGAGAGGGGGGAAAATGGGGGGAAGATGGCGGCTTCCACCTGAGGGACATCTGCCTTTAATCACCGCTGAAAACAAAGCGGGCCAAGGAATTGCCTGCGACCGACTGAGGGCAGCTCAGGTATCTCCGGAGGCTATAGCCTTGGGGTTGTCGGGGGTCTTAGCCTTGGGGTCTTTGTGCACTTAGGCACTCTGGGAGAAAACCTTCTGGAACTTGGTTTTGTTCACATCCGGCCCTTGCTTGAAAACTCCTGGTGGCCCAGCATGGCGGCTCACGCCTGTAATCCCAGCATTTTGGGAGACTGCAGTGGGAGGATTGCTTGAGCCCAGGAGTTCGAGACCAGCCTGGGCAACAATAGTGAGATTCTGTTTCTACCAAAACGACAACAACAACAAAAAGAAACATTAACCAGGTGTGGTGGTGAGTGCCTATAGTACCAGCTACTAGGGAGGGTGAGGGGGGACAATTGCTTGAATCCGGGAGGTTGAGGCTGCAGTGAGCTGAGATCGCACCACTGCACTCCAGCCTGGATGACAGAGCAAGACCCTGTCTTTAAAACACAACACAACACAACATAAAACTCCTACTGGTTCCCCATGCCTCAGGCCAAGGTTCGAATCCCACAGCATGGCACTTAAAGGCCTTTGTCTCTTCCTAACCTACTGCCCAGCCTCAGCCTCACTTCCCATCCCCTGGACTGACTACTCCAAGCCCCACAGAGCTGCTTCTCTGACAATTCCAGAGCTGTTAAGCTTTATTTATTTATTTATTTATTTATTGAGATGGAGTCTTGCTCTGTTGCCCAGGCTGGAGTACAGTGGCACGATCTCAGCTCACTGCAACCTCTGCCTCCCAGGTTCAAATGATTCTCATGCCTCAGCCTCCCTAGCAACTGGGACTACAAGCACCCACCACCATGCCCAGCTAGTTTTTGTATTTTTAGTAGAGATGGGGTTTCACCACATTGGCCAGGCTGGTCTCGAACTCCTGACCTCAGGTGATCTGCCCACCTCGGCCTCCCAAAGTGCTGGGGTTACAGGCATGAGCTACCACGCGTGGCCATGCTCTTTAGAGAGGACTGTGACACCCTAGAGGAGGACAGAATCCCAGGCTTGGGGACCAGGGTTTGATGTCAGAGACTGAAGGATGCAGCTCCCCAGAGCAGTGGAAATCAGATGGTGAATGTGTGGAAGAACTGGGGGCTCCACATCATGTGGTTGCGGGGTGCTTCTTCAGCAGCCCAGGACTGGGGTGCTGCTGGGTAGACGGGGCTGTAAGATGCAGAGGCGGGGGAATGAGGAGTGAAGACAGGCGCCAAAGCATGGGACACGGAGGTATGGCAAAAGGTGAGGCTTTGGGGACAAAGAGAGGGGCTAGAGTCCCCATGCGATGGGTGAAATTGACCTCCCTATCCCTCCCCAGCAGAGCCAGGCACCTCCTCCTCAGGGCTCCTGTGCACTGCAGGTCCTTGCCTGTTCTTGTCACCTGTGTCATGTTTCTGTGATTCTTCACATTGTCTGTGTCTTCTCATCAGATTGTAAGTCTCCTTTTCAACTCTCTCAGGCCAGTGAGCGTCTCAGGGTCTGGTGCTTAGAAAGGGCTTCACAAATGTTCATTGAACAGAGGGCTTAGAATTGCTTTCTTCTCCCTCCCTCCCTCCCTCCCTTCCTTCCTTCCTTCTCCCCCTGCTCCTCCTCCATCTCTTTTCTTTCTTTCCCTTTCTTTCTTTCTCTCTCTCTCTTTCTCTCCCTCTCTTTCTCTTTCTTTCTTTCTTTCTTTTCTTTCTTTCTTTCTTTTTCTTTCTTTCTTTTCTTTCTTTCCTTCCTTTTTTCTTTCTCTCTTTCCTTCCTTCCATCTTCCTTTCCTTTCCTTCCTTTCTTTTTCTTTTTTCTCTCTCTTCTTCCTTCTTTTCTTTTTTGAAACAGGGTCTCCCTCTGTCACCCAGGCTGATATGCAGTGGGTGGGGGGTCATAGTTCAGTGCAGCCTCAACCTCCTGGGCTCAAGTGATTCTCCTGCCTCAGCCTCTCGAATAGCTGGGACTACGGGCACATACCACTGTGCCTGGATAATTTTTTATTGTTTGTAGAGGCAAGGTATCTTGCTAGGTTGCCCAGGCTGGTCTCGAACTCCAGGCCTTTCCGCCTTGGCGCCCCAAGGTGTTGGGATTACAGGCATGAGCCACCGTGCCTGGTCTAAAGTGTACAATCTTAAGTATACAGCTTGATGACTCTCTACTTATATGTATGCTCATGTAAACCACCATTCAGGCCCAGAGAGAGGACATTTCCAGCACCCAGAAGGCTCTGGTGTGCCCAGGTAAGCCCCCTAGAGGTAACCATGGTTCTGATTTCATCACCATGGAATAGCTTTGCCTATTCTTGAACATAATATAAACAGAATCATTGAGCATGAATTCTACTGGGTGTGGCTTCTTTTGCTCAGCATCATCTCTGTGCGATTTATTTAGATTGTTGAAATGGTTTGTGCTTTTTCAGTGCTGTGTAATATTCCATTGCAGGAATTCCGTGCTGCTTCCATTCTTCTTTTGTGGACATTCTGGATTGTTTTTCACTGTATCTATTTTACGGTCTATTGGAGAATATGAGCTGGAGTGTGTCGGCTTGAACTTGTCATTTTACAATGAGGAGACTTGGAGATTAGGGGTCAGTTAGCGCATGTCACCTGGGAAGTCACAGGCTGAGCTGGGATAAGACCCCAGTTTCTTGACTCACAGCCCTGTGATTCTCGACCACTGTAGAGGGCAGAAATATGAACTCCTGAGCTTTCTCAGCAACCAAGTCCTCTTATTGGGCTTATGGACATGTCAGCTTATGGACAAAATCTTGACTGTCCATCGCCCCAAGTCAGCAGGTCACAGAGAACCCAAGCAGCCTCTAAGATGTCAGAGCTCTCCCTCCTGACTGGCAGTAATGGCGAGAATCAATGTAACAACGGCTGCTTTTCTTTTTTTTTTTTTTTTTTTTTTTTTTTTTTTGAGACGGAGTCTCACGCTGTTGCCCAGGCTGGAGTGCAGTGGCGCGATCTCGGCTCACTGCAAGCTCCGCCTCCTGGGTTCACGCCATTCTCCCGCCTCAGCCTCCTGAGTAGCTAGGACTACAGGTGCCCGCCACCGCGCCCGGCTAATTTTTTTTTGTATTTTTAGTAGAGACGGGGTTTCACTGTGGTCTCGATCTCCTGACCTTGTGATCCGCCCGCCTCGGCCTCCCAAAGTGCTGGGATTACAGGCTTGAGCCACCGCGCCCGGCCAACAACGGCTGCTTTTCATTGTGTGCTTCCGTGAGCCAGACTTTGCACTAAGGGAAAACGTGTTATTCACCCTCTCAGCCCTGCTTCCTTGGGAAGCAGTTCAGTCCCCTCCCCAATTATCATCACTCCCCAAAGCAGCACGTAGAGTTCTCAGAGGGCCTCCGCAGAGGAGGGGGTCGACTGCTGATCATAAGGGCATTATCAGGCGGCAGTCTGGTTAGAATCACAAATGCCTGGCTAGGGTGGACATGGGAGGAGGGGCTAATTCTGTTCTAGGAAGGTGGGAGTGGTGTGGGATGCTTATCCAGGTGTGGAGTGAGCTCCTGGGTGGGCTGCATAGGGGGATGGACAGGGCTTTAAAATACTCAATGTGGGTCAGAATCGTCCGTCAAGATGAGACGCGCTAGGCGCGGAGGCTCATACCTGTAATTCCAGCACTTAGGGAGGACAAGGGAGGAGGATCACTTGAACCAGGAGTTCGAGACCAACCTGGGCAATATAGTGAGAACCCCCCCATCTCTACAAAAAAATTCAAAATTAGCCAGGTGTGGTGGTGCAGGCCCATAGTCTCAGCTGCTCAGGAGGCTGAGGGGAGAGGATTGCTTGAGCCCAGGAGGTCAAGGCTGCAATGAGCTATAATTGTGCCACTGTACTTCAGCCTGGGCAACAGAGTGAGACTGTCCAAAAATTTTTTTAAAAAGGAATATTCTTTCTAATCAGTTTTCTTTCTTTCTTTCCTTCTTTTCTTTCTTTCTTTCTTTTTCTTTCTTTCTTTCTTTCTTTCTTTCTTTCTTTCTCCTTCCTCCCTCCCTCCCTCCCTCCTTTCTTTCTTTCTTTCTTTCTTTCTTTCTTTTTCTTTCTTTCTTTCTTTCTTTCTTTCTCTCTCTCTCTCTCTCTCTCTCTCTCTTTCTTTCTTTCTTTTCTTTTTGAGGCATGATCTCAGCTCACTGGAACCTCCATCTCCTGGGTTCAAGCAATTTTCCAGCCTCAGCCTCCCGAGTAGCTGGGATTACAGGTGTGCACCACCACACCTGACTAATTTTTGTATTTTTAGTAGATACGGGATTTCACCATGTTGCTCAGGCTGGTCTCAAACTCCTGACCTCAGGTGATCCACCTGCCTCAGCCTCCCAGAGTGCTGGGATTACAGGCATGAGCCACCACACCTGGCTAAATTTTGTATTTTTAGTAGAGACGGAGTTTCACCATGTTGCCCAGCTGGTCTTGAACTCCTGACCTCAGCTGATCCTCCCTCCTCAGCCTCCCAGAGTGCTGGGATTACAGGCATGAGCCATTGTGCCACGCCTTCATTCTAATTTTGAACATGCATTCCCATGGGAAATAATCTGTTCACAAAATATGTTAGAAACTGAACATAAGAATCATAAAGTTGTTTCTTCCAATACACAGTTTATGTATAATTAACTCTTCCACTGCCCCGCTGCCCCCGGCCTTCCCAGATATTTACTTATCACCCACTCAATGCCAGACGCTGCCACAGAGATCCAAGTTGAGTAAGTCTCTGCTCTCAGGGTGAGAGAGACAGTCGTGCCCTAGGGTGGTATAGTGGCTGAGAGTGCTGTGGGCATAGTTGGAGGAACCAAAGGGCGGGGACCAAATCTGTGCAGAGGGGACAGCAAAGATTTGAGAGTGAAGGGGCCACTTGAGCAGGATGTGGAAGATGAGTAGGTGGACCTCGGGGAGGTAGGGGTGGGGAGGGGAGTAGGCGTTCTAGACTTTGGTGAGCTAAAGGCCCAGATGTGGGGAAAGGCATGGCTCAGCCTAGAGCTCAGGGGTTCAGGAGCGCAGGGAGATCGCCGCAGAAGGCCTGGTGGGCCCGGTCACAGAGTGGGTTTGTCCCTTCCAGACCTCAGTCCACACTGCCTTTCTTTTTTTTTTTTTCTTTTTCTTTTCCTTCCTTCCTTTTTCTTTCTTTCTTTCTTTCTTTCTTTCTTTCTTTCTTTCTTTCTTTCTTTCTTTCTTTCTTTCTTTCTCTCTCTTTCTTTCTTTCTTTCTCTTTTTCTTTCTTTTCTTTATTCCTTTTTTTTTTTTGATGGAGTCTCGCTCTGTCTCCCAGGCTGGAGTGCAGTGGCGTGATCTTGGCTCACTGCAAGCTCTACCTCCCGGGTTCAAGCGATTCTCCTGCCTCAGCCTCCTGAGTAGCTGGGATTACAGGTGTCCGCCACTACTCCTGGCTAATTTTTGTATTTTTATTTTATTTTTTGTTTATTTATTTATTTGTTTTGAGACGGAGTTTCGCTCTTGTTGCCCAGGCTGGAGTGCAATGGTGCGGTCTCGGCTCACTGCAACCTCCACCTTCCAGGTTCAAATGATTTTTCTGCCTCAGCCTCCCGAGTAGCTGGGATTACAGGTGTACATCACCATGCCCGGCTAAGTTTTGTATTTTTAGTAGAGACCGGGTTTCACCATGTTGGCCAGGCTAGTCTTGAACTCCTGACCTCAGGTGATCCACCCACCTTGGCCTTCCAAAGTGCTGGGATTACAGACGTGAGCCACTGCGCCAGACCCACACCACCTTCCTTCCTTCACTTGTTCATTCAGTAAATACCACTAATGTTTGCCCTGCGCTAAACCTGAACTAGGGGCGGGGAGATGGGGAGACGGGAGTTCGGGGCCTGTGCTCTCTCTGCAGGCTGCAGTTACACGGGGCAGGTGGACAGCAGCACATCTGCACAGGTGTGTCCCGTGTGAAGCTGCATTTGGCTGGAAGTTGTCACCGAGCCTCTGGCTTGGGGATGATTTTGCAGACCCAAGGATGGCGCTGTTGTGCCAGGTGTTTGCAGAACTACCTGCCTGGAGAGGGCATATGGGTAAGGCTTTCCCTGATCCTTCAAGGCCTCTGGACAGTGGAGACCCGCCCCAGAGGACTGTAGAACATGACAAGGTCTTTGACTCTGCCTGACTGGCCTCCCAGTCACTGGGCTTCTGGGCAAGAAGCAGCACTGCTCTGAGCTTCCTACCAATGATGATGAGGGTGATGATGAAAGCTATGTCGGTGGGATGGTCTCTAAAGCCTCACCCAACTCTAATCCTGCCAGGAGGAGGAGGAAGAAGAAGAAGAGGAGGAGGTGGAGGAGGAGGAGAAGGAAGAGAAAGAGGAGAGAAGGAAGAGGAGAAGAAGGAGGAGGAGGAAAAGGAAGACTAGAAGAAGGAAGAGGAGGAGGAAGAGGAGAAGGAAGAAGAAGAGGAGACGGAGGAGGAGGAGGAGGAAGAAGAGGAAGAGGAGGAGGAGGCGAGGAAGAAGAGGAAGAGAAGGAAGAGGAAGAGGAGGAAGAGAAGAAAGAGGAGGAAGAAGAGGAGGAGGAGGAGGAAGAGGAGGAAGAAGAAGATAGAGGAAGCCAAGGAAGAGGAGGAGGAAGAGGAGGAGGAGGTAGAGGAGGAAGAGGAAGAGAAGGAGGAAGAGGAGGAAGAAGAAGAGGAAGAGAAGGAGGAGGAAGAGGAGGAAGAGGAGGAGGAAGAGGAAGAGAAGGAAGAGGAGGAGGAGGAGGAAGAGGAAGAGAAGGAAGAGGAGGAGGAGGAAGAGGAAGAAGCAGAGGAGGAGGAAGAAGAGGAGGAAGAGGAGGAGGGAGAAGAAGAGGAGGAAGAAGAGGAAGAAGAGGAGGAGGAAGAGGAGGAGGAAGAGGAGGAGGAAGAGGAAGACCCTGGAGAAGGATGGACCCTGCAGCAATTTCCCAACTGGACCCCAGCCCAGGACCCCACCTCTTGTCTCCAGGGGAAAGCTACAGGATCTGGTGGTGTTGAAGCCACGTTTCCTCTCTGTCTGCTGGGGGTTACATGAACTGCCAAAAATTCCTACCTGGAAAGGTAGGAAGAAATGTCAGATTTGGAAAGAAATGATCCAATTCAAAAGGCAAACTTCATTACCAGCCGGGTTTGTTTCATTCTCCCCTGGATTCGGAGTGGCTTCAGAATCTCCTGGGCCTGACCTTTAAGGGGAACTGAGGAATTCCTCAGAGACGCCAAGACAGCGGTGTGTGGCAGGGGTGCCACCGGCCGCCGGAAGATTAGTCCCAGAGCCCCGGTCCTTTGGAAAAGGTGTTCTGCTGGCGGAGACTCGCTGGCCTGTGATGTGATCGTGTCCGTGTTGGATGCCAAATTCCACAGTCAGTCTCTTTCAGCACTCACATTCCTTAGATTCTTATCAGGGATTTTTCCCCCCAAGTGAACACTGGGAACCAGCCTCCCCGCTGATTGCAGGAGGATGGGAGGAAATTAAAAGCAGGAGTCCTGGCGTTCGGCCTGGTTCGTCACCAGCTTGCCATGCCAGCTTGAGCCCTTCCTTTCCCCCTTCCCCTTCTCCAGGCCTCGGTTTTCTCACCTGTAAAAAGGAGGTTGGGGCAGGATGATCTTTCCAAGGTCCCTGGCTGTGCAAAGTCTATTTTCTCTTTCTTTTCTTCTCTTTCTTTCTCTCTCTCGCTCTTTCTTCTTTCTTTCTTTTCTTTCTTTCTCTCTTTCTTTCTTTCTTTTTCTTCTCTTTCTCTCCTTCCTTCCTTTCCTTCCTCCCTCCTTCCCTCCTTTCCCTCCTTCCTTTCCTTTTTGTCTCTTTCTCTCCTTTTCCTTCCTTCCTTCCTTTCCTTCCTCCCTCCTTCCCTCCTTTCCCTCCTTCCTTTCCTTTTTGTCTCTTTCTCTCCTTCTTTTCCTTCCTTCCTTCCTCCCCCTCCCCTCCCCTCCCCTCCCCTCCCCTCCCCTCCCCTCCCCTCTCCTCTCCTCTCCTCTCCTCTCCTCTCCTTTCCTTTCCTTTCCTTTCCTTTTCCTTCCTTCCTTCTCTTTCTTTCCTCTTTCTTTCTTTGACAGGGTCTTGTTCTTTTGCCCAGGCTAGAGTGTGGTGGTGAAATCTCAGCTCACTGCAGTCTTGACCTCCTGGGCACAAGAGATGCTCCCGCCTCAGCTTCTCTAGTAACTGGGATTAGAGTCACGTGCCACCATGCCCAGCTAATTTTTAAATTTTTAGTAGAGATGGGGTCTCACTCTATTGCCCAGGCTGGTCTCGAATTCCTGGCTTTAAGCAATCCTCCCTCCTCAGCCTCCCAAAGTGCTGGGATTACAGGCATGAGCCACTGCGTGCGGCCCTCAAAGTCTTAATAATTCTCCATTCAAGTCCATAGCGAGATGGTTTCAGGGGACAATAGACCTAAAGAAAATTCTGTCTTTCCTTCACAGAGTGGGAGATGCTTTCGGGACAGTTGCTGCAGTGGGAGATTCGGAGTGAGGGTCTTTTTATGTGTCCCCTCCTTCATGGGGGAGCATTCCTTTCCCTGAAATGGTGAAGCTCTACTGTCTCTACTAAAAATACAAAAATTAGTGGTGTGTGGTGGTAGGTGCCTGTAATCCCAGCTAACTGGGAGGCTGAGGCAGGAGAATCACTTGAGCCTGGGAGGCAGAAGTTGCAGTGAGCTGAGATTATGCTACTGCACTCCAGCCTGCGAGACAGAGTGAGACTCCGCTTCAACAACAACAACAACAAAAACCAAAAAAACTTTTTGTAGAGACGGAGTCTTGCTATATTGCCCAGGTTGGTCTTGAACTCCTGGCCTCAAGTGATCCTCCTGTCTCGACCTCTCAAAGTGCTCGAATTGCAGCATGAACCACCGCGCCCAGCCTAAACCATCTTTTCAATGGCAGTCTTCTTCTGATCTCTTGGCCCACATTTTAAAACAGCTTTTATGAGAGTGCCATTTATTCAGAAAAAAAGACTCCAGGATTATCCCGGCAGATTAAAGCCCGATCCAGGCCAGGCGTGGTGGCTCATGCTTGTAATCCCAGCACTTTGGGAAGCCGAGGCGGGCAGATCACTTGAGGTCAGGAGTTCGAGATCAGCCGGGCCAACATGGTGAAACCCTGTCTCTACTAAAAATATAAAATTTGCCGGTGTGCTGGTGGGCACCTGTAGTCCCAGTTACTTGGGAGGCTGAGGCAGGAGAATCACTTGAACCAGGGAGGTGGAGGTTGCAGTGAACTGAGATCGTGCCACTGCACTCCAGCCTGGGCAACAGAGCAAGACTCTGTCTCAAAAAATAAAAAGCCTAATCCAAGCGGAAATAACGGGCCCAATTTGAAGCAGCGTTAGGAAAGCAAGCCTTTCTGGGAATGTATTAATATAAAGGTCGCACTCCGCATATTGCAGGTCTTCTAAGGTAGCGGTCCCCAACCTTTTTGGCACGAGGGACTAGTTTCGTGAAGGACAATTTTTCTACAGACTGGGTTGCAGGGGATGGTTTCAGGATGATTCAAGCACATTGCATTTATTGTACACTTTATTTCTGTTATTAGATTGTAACACGTAATGAAATAATTCTGCAACTCACTATCAAGTAGAGTCCGTGGGAGCCCTGAGCTTGTTTTCTTGCAACTAGACGGTCCCATCTGGAGGTGATGGGAGACAGTGACAGATCATCAGGCATCAGATTCTCATAAGGAGCGCGGGCACAATCTAGATCCCTCGTGTGCACAGTTCACGATAGGGTTTGCACTCCTATGAGAATGTAATGCCGCTGCTGATGTGACAGGAGGCGGTAATGTGAGCAATAGGGAGCAGCTGTAAATACAGATGAAGCGGTGGGGTGCGGTGGCTCATGCCTGTAATCCCAGCACTTTGGGAGGCTGAGGCGGAGATGGGCACATCACGAGGTCAAGAGATCAAGACCATCCTGGCCAACATGGTGAAACCCTGGCTCTATTAACAATACAAAAATTAGCTGGGCATGGTGGCACGTGCCTGTAGTCCCAGTGACTTGGGAGACTGAGGCAGGAGAATCGCTTGAACCCAGGAGGTGGAGGTTGCAGTGAGCCAAGATTTCGCCACTGCACTCTGGTCTGGCGACAGAGCGAGACTCCATCTCAAAAAAAAAAAAAAAAAAAAAAAAGTACAGATGAAGCTTCGCTCATTTGCTTGCTCTCCACTCGCTTCTTGCTGTTTGGAAACAGGCCTTGGAGGTTGGAGACCCCTGTTGTAAGCAGTCCACAGGTGTGTCAGTCACTCCTAGGCATCGTCAGATATAATTTCATGTGCCTACAAGACCTCATTTGCCCTTGACCATAAACTCAGTGTAAAGCTTATGTAAATGAAGACTTTTTAAGGTAATGAGTACAAATGGACTTTGCTGCTGCCTGTATGATGTACAGTAGGCTTCATTTCAAGCAGATGTAATATACAGAATTTTAAGCAAACTAAGTTGAAAAAGCAGGAAATTAGCCATCAAACCTGAGGTTCAGGCACCATAAAACCTTTTCAGCCATGCACAGCAGAACCGGACTGGAGCCTACCTCTGTTCACCAACCCCAGGCCTGGGCATTGTACATCACCCTGGGGTGTGGGAGGGGATCACAGGGGCCACACAGCTAGTTTGGGGCCTTGTATGTGGCAGGGGCTCTGTAAACATTTGTGGAATCAGTGAGCGATGCCGCCTCAGCCCACACCATCCAGATCGAGCACGTTTGCTGGTAGCCAGCAGTGGGAGTCACGGGGCATGGGCCACACTGGCTGAGTTTATGGAAGCAAGGTGTTTGCATCCCAAGGAGCTAAAACCCCAAATGAAGGGGATGGTCAAGCTGGAGCAGGCTGGCTCTCACTGACCCCGACACAGTCTAGGAGGCTGTCCACGAAGGCAATCTGGTGTGACAAAATACAGATACCAGGCCAGGTGCAGTGGCTCACACCTGTAATCCCAGTATTTTGAGAGGCCAAGGCAGGAGGATCATTTGAGGCCAGGAGTTCAAGACCAGTCTAGGCAACATAGAGAGACCCCATCTCTACAAAAATTTAAAAATTAGTTGGGCAAGCGGGGCATGGTGGTTCACGCCTGTAATCCCAGCATTTTAGGAGGCTGAGGTGGGCGGATCACCTGAGGTCAGGAGTTCAAGACAAGCCTGGCCAACATGGTGATACCCCGTCTCTGCTAAAAGTACAAAAATTAGCTGGGCGTGGTGGCAGGCGCCTGTAATCCCAGCTACTAGGGAGGCTGAGGCAGGAGAATTGCTTGAACCCGGGAGGCAGAGGTTGCAGTGAGCTAAGATCGTGCCACTGCACTCTACCCTGGGTGACAGGGCAAGACTCTGTCTCCAAAAAAAAAAAAAAATTAGCTGGGCATGGTGGCTTGTGCCTGTAATCCAATTTGGGGAGCTGAGGTAGGAAGATCACTTGAGCCCAAGGAGTTCAAGGCTGCAGTGAGCTGTGATTGTACCACTGCGATCTGGCCTGGGCGATAGAGTGAGACTTTGTCTTAAAAAAAGAGAAGTAGATACCATGTGGGTAAAGAGTCTTGTCTCTTTTCCTTACCAGAAGAGATGGCGCTAATTCAGGATTGTTATTATATTTTCATTATAAAGTACAATTATTTACAGTTTTTTTGTTTTTGTTTTTTGTTTTGCTTTGTTTTGAGACAAGATCTTACTCTGTGGCCCAGGCTGGAGTGCAGTGGTGTGATCATGGCTCACTGCAACCTCCACTTCCTAAACTCAAGCAATCCTCCCTCTTCAGCCTCCTGAGTAGCTGGAACCACAGGCATGTACCATTACACGTAGATAATTTTTGCTTTTTTTTCTGTTTTGTAGAGACAGGGCGTCTCACTATGCTGCCTAGGCTGGTCTTGAACTCCTGGGCTCAAGCACTCCTCCTGCTTCGGCTTCCTAAAGAGATGGGATTCCAGGTGTGAGCCACTGGGCCTGCCTTATTTACAGTTTAACATGTGCTATGCTTAGAAGTTTGCAGTCCACACATTTACATTCATATCAGTGTTATTGCCCTTGGGACTTCGGCTGCCCTGGGAAGATTGTAGATGGAAAACTGAGGCTGTAGCATTGAGATTTGCCCAAAACCATTTGGGTGGTAAATGGTGCAACCAGGACACCAAGTGTCCCCTGGTCTCACATTGTCACACCTTGATAGTATGTTTTGACAGCAGGTTGTTTTGGCGAGGATGCTTTCAGATATGAGTTGTAAAAACCCTACAACTCGTATCTGTAAAAATGGGCTTGAACAACAAGGTCACTTAATATTTCACATATTGAGAAGTGAGTGGCTGCAGAGATGGCTAATTTGGCAACATCACACAGTCAAAGACCCTGCCTCCTGCTCTGCCTTCCCCAGGCTGTCTTGCCTCATGGCTCTAAGATGGCTGCCACTGCTCTAGTCATCACAACCTCACACAACCGTGTCCAGAAATAAGGACACAGTTTCTCTTCTTGCATCCCCTCTCCCTACTTATAAAGGCACCTTAGGCAACTTCTTACTTGTCGTTGATGAGAACTGAGTGAACCTTCCCATATCTCCACCAATGCGATGATAATCGTGTCCACTTTTCTTAAACTTTCTGATATCTGGAATCTTAAGAAAACCAGGGGTTGATTAGTGAGGAAAAAGGAAGAGGAGATGACTGCTGGGATTCAAGTTTCATATTTGAGAGGTCAGTCACGTACCTGCCTCCCTTATAGACTGTTCTTTTTTTTTTTTTTTTCTTTTTGGGACAGATTCTCGCTCTGTTGCCCAGATTGGAGTGCAATGGCGTGATCTCGGCTCACTGTAACCTCCACACTGCCCCCCTCAGGTTCAAGCAATTCTCCTGCCTCAGCCTCTGATGTAGGTGGGATTACAGGTGCCCACCACCATGCCCGGCTATTTTTTGTATTTTTAGTAGAGATGGGGTTTCACCACGTTGGCCAGGCTGGTCTCAAACTTCAGACTTCAGGTGATCCATCCACCTCAGCCTCCCAAAGTGCTAGGATTACAGGTGTGAGCCACCACGCCTGGCCGCTCATAGTCTGTTCTAAAGGACACAGTTATCTGGGGTGCCTGCTGGAGGGGGTCCTAAGTGGAGGGGGTCCTAGGCTGTGGGGGTGGGGGGTCCTAGGCTGCCTGTTTTGAACCATGTGATCCTCCTCCACAGCTGATGGGAACAGGGGTGAGCATTTAACCCAAAGCAACCAGGCCTGGCATGGATAGAGAAGTGGGACCAGTCAGATGCTATTCAAAGTATGGCCTTTGAAGAAATAGGTGATCACAGCTGAATGCTAATCAGCAGACTCACTAGGCACATATTTCTTTTGAAGGAGATGTTATTTAGACTTACTGGTTTCTTCATCTGTAAAAACAGGAACACTAATAGCTCTGACCTGGTAGGATTTTAAAATTTTTATGTATTAATTTCTTTTTTTTTTTTTTTTTTTTTTTTTTTGAGACGGAGTCTGGCTCTGTCGCCCAGGCTGGAGTGCAGTGGCTGGATCTCAGCTCACTGCAAGCTCCGCCTCCCGGGTTTGCACCATTCTCCTGCCTCAGCCTCCCGAGTAGCTGGGACTACAGGCGCCTGCCACCTCGCCCGGCTATTTTTTTGTATTTTTTAGTAGAGACGGGGTTTCACTGTGTTAGCCAGGATGGTCTCGATCTCCTGACCTCGTGATCTGCCCGTCTCGGCCTCCCAAAGTGCTGGGATTACAGGCTTGAGCCACCGTGCCCGGCCATGTATTAATTTCTTAAATTTATTTTTGGAGACAGGGTCTCGCTATGTTGCCCAGGCTAGTCTCAAACTCCTGGGCCTAAGCAATCCTCCTGCCTTGATCTCCCAAAGTGCTGGGATTACAGGTGTGAGCCACCACATCTGGCCTCTTGTGGTTTTTATAATGATTACAGGAGGGAAACATGACATAGCAGTTGCTCAATAAATGTTAGTTATTCTTATTACCACTTTATTTTCTGACTCCCGTAAAGTAGACTGAGCTGCTTTCCTTACTTCTGTGGACACTGGCATCCCCTGGGGAACTGCCACAAACGCACATTTCCGGGCTGATCCCCAGAGGAGGGACTGAGTCCATTGGTTGGCTTTGAGAGATGGTCCTTTTGAGGAAGACCACAGCTGCTGGGTCCTGTCCTAATCTTGGTTTCTGAAGAGGTCATCCACTGGCCAAATGCATCCTGGCCCATCCCATGATGGACATAGAAGACGATTACTGTAGTCTCTGTATTTCTAGAACAAATGCATAGTGCCTTACTGGTGCGCGATAGGTACTCAGTGAAAATGCTGGTCAGTTCCAGTTCTGGAAGTGGGCTGTGCACAGACAGTGCATTCCTCAGCAGGTGGCCTCCCTAAATGTCATCCTCCCTGAATGCTGGTGCTCCCTAAAGTGATCCTCCCTGAATGCTACTGCTCCCTAAAATGATCCTCCCTGAATGCTGGTGCTCCCTAAAATGATCCTCCCTGAATGCTGGTGCTCCCTAAAATGATCCTTCGTGAATGCTGATGCTCCCTAAAATGATCCTCCCTGAATGCTGGTGCTCCCTAACGTGATCCTCCCTAAATGTGATCCTCCCTGAATGCTGGTTCTCCCTAAAGTGATCCTCTCTCAATGCTGATTCTCCCTGAATGCTGGTGCTCCCTAAATCCTGATTCTCCCTGAATGCTGATGCTCCCTAAAACGATCCTCCCTAAATGTGATCCTCCCTGAATGCTGATCCTTTCTCATGTAGTCCTCCCTCACATGATCCTCCCTAAGTGCCAACCCTGTAGAAAGCGCTTGGCACCATCTCCCCCCAGCCTGTCCCCTCTGGCCCCCCTATTAATGGCGGTAATTAGGAATCACTGCTGAAGTGCTCAAAACCACACAGTCTGCTTGGCCAGATCACATACTTCTCAGCTGCCCCCTCCACATGGGAAATTCAATCCATCAGTGGCCCCGCCAGCCCTTCCCACCAGTGCACAGGCAAGGAGCCGATGCTGTCTGTGGGGCTGGCACTTAGGTGGGGTGGGCCCCGAAATTCCCCACCGTGGAAGCTGCTGGAGAATAAATGCAGATACCGAGGAGGGAGGAAGCCAAGAGGCTGGTGGCACAGCTGGGCTCCGGGCAGTGGTCATGCACTCCCGGAGCCCCTCTCCCTCTTCCCTGGATAGGAATCCACACAACTTTGCCCTTCAGACCTCTGTGCTGTGCCCTGGAAACCGTGTCATCGCCTTTGTGTTTTTGCAAAAAGATTTGGTCAGTTGCCACGGAGATTTCAGATCATCCTTTCCCTCTAAAAATCAATGACCTTAACTTTTCAATTCCTCCCCTGTGGTGCTTCGAAATGGACAGTTCCAGTAAAAACTATTATGAGGAAACGCAGGCAGGTCTATCTGCTATCCAAACACTCCTACTGTTTTTTGTGCCCTAAAAACTGATCAGGCCATGGTGTTACATACACTCGGCTATCCCTACGTGAACAAAACCACCACTCCCTGCGGTGTTGAGGCGGATGAGTGACAGGCAGGAACAGCAGCCTCAGAGACACTCATTTTGCTGGAAGGGATGACCCAATTTGTGCCAATTTGCCTGACGGCAGACAGATGATGGAGAAGTGATTTCAGGGGGCCATTGGGGGGCTGTGGCCATGAGCACCTTCATGGACTGTGTCCATTTACCCCCACTGGACTCAGCCTCTAGCTTCTGCCTCTCCATCCTGCCCCAGCAGGTACCCTGGAACCCCATTCTGACCCAGTTCTCTTATTTAAAAACTTCCCATGTGTTGGCTGGGTGCAGTGGTGCAGGCCTGTAGTCCTAGCTTCTTGAGAGATGGAAGAATCCCTTGAGCCCAGGAGTTCTATGACCAGCTTGGGCGACATAGCAGGACCCCATCTCTGCAAAAAAAGTTCTTTAAAAAATAGCCGGGCATGGTGGCACGTAGAGGCTGAGGCAGGAGGATTGCTTGAGCCCAGGAGGTTGAGGCTGCAGTAAGCTAGAATTGCACCACTGCACTCTAGCCCGGACAACAGAGCAAGATGCTGTCCCTATAAAAACAAACAAACAAACAAATCTCATCCTACTTTCCACGTTTTCACCTCCTCTTTTCCAATAGAGTGAGTCTCCAAGCTCCTCCAGAGCCAACATGTCTCCACCTTCCACCCCCATCGAGTGCGTATCCTGCTCGCCCCTTCCAGAAGGGGATGGGGAGTAGATGGGGCATCTATGCCACCCACTGTGGGCAGCTCATTGTACCCATGGGCAGCCCATTGCACCTGTGGGCAGCTCTTCCTGGCAGCGGTACCTCCTTAGCCTGAGTGATGCCTGTCTCCCAGCAGCCTCATGCTCTGACCTGACTCCGTGCCCTCTGGGGCCATGACAGCAAATCTGGTCCGACTCCCCTACAGGATCTTGGGACAGAGAGCTGGCTGCCTTCACCATGGCCCTCAGCTTGTTTCTGCTCAATATTCCTGAGGGACCTGTCCTCAACAGCCCTCACCTGCCCTGCTAGAGAGGGCAGGTCTGAGCCTGAGGAGCTGTGGGACCTCCCTTTCACCTGACCAAATCCCGGG